>NW_023596576.1:18495849-18612367 GCF_011947565.3 Pollicipes pollicipes | reverse complement strand
CGGTACAAAACCATTCCTCTGAAGCAAGATATCACCAAAACACCGCTCGGAAATGATCGTTGAACTGGAACTGCATGGTCTGATGGTGGCTGGAGGATGTCCGGGAGCAGTTCGGCCTAACAGGTACATGAGTGTACAGTCGGTCGCGTAAATATCGCCGTGGCGGAAATGGCGCAATCGTCTCCGCGCAAAGCAGTTTTGGATCCATTGCACTACGATCATTTTCGTGGAAGACTGGGACCCTTTTCTTACGTATCTGTGTAGGCTGTACCCCGTGGCCGTGACTCACGAGAAATCGTTTTTTTTAGCATTACCTGGTTGCTAATTGCTGCCAAGCGAATAACTGTCGTAAAACGGACGGTACTTAAGTCCATATGAAAAGCTAAACGCGATTTAGAGGTGCCAACATTTCCATCTTGCCTATAAAGCAGGCCCACCGCACTGGAACCGCAGAGCCGTTCAGAGATGTTGACTCACACTGGTCCCACGCTCGGGCACTGGACATCACACGCCCCGTCACAGCGTCGTTGTGGTTCGTGCCGGGTTATGGTGCAGTGAATAACGTCTGCATGACTTAACGACATGAACGACACGAGTATTGTAGAGGAAATAGGTGCGTTGTTTGTAAACACTTGTGATCCGTTCTAAAGCATCTAAAACAAAGTTAGACTAAAATATGACCGAACTGTAACGTACTCCATCGTCACAATGCAGCTGGCCTGATGTGCTGCGTTGGGACATTGTGTTAGTTAAGGTGTGGTCCCTGTGTTGAACACGTCGTATTGGCGTGCACATGGATGCTGACCATAAACATAACAATGGCTCCTGTCTCGGCGGGAATCATTGTTATTGTGACTCAAAACAAATGTGCTAGGTCAGTCGGGAACTCAGCGAGAGATGAAGCGTCTTGCGATGAAAGTACCCGAAAAACATGGTTACCTAAACCGAAGTACGGCTGTTCTGATGCTTATATTCTTTACTATTACGGAGAACATTAACCTTTGTTAACACTACGCAATATTTTTGACGCAGGAAGTTTGAGACTGTGCGTCCATTTTCGAGGTGCTATGTACAAAGTCAAAATGCTTCAGAGTTGTAGGACTTTGGGGAATAGAATATTTTAAGATGGGATGTTTTATCCGACTTGTGATGTTGTGACTCCTGCAGCATATATCATTTTGATGGTGTAAGGACTTAGATATTCAAGGATATCACGTAAGTTGTTCGGTGCATTAGGGAGGAACACATTCACCTGGATAAGACAGTGGTATTAGCCGTATTCCTCGGAAAAGCCAGGATAATGGAAATATAGCCGGTTTGATATTTCGGCAACATGCCGTCATCGAAACAATAGCATAAGCTATCGCCATTGTTCCGTTGAATGCATGTTGCCGAAATATCGACCCAACTAGATCTTCATTCTCCTATTTTCTTAGAGGAATAAGACTAATACAAAACAAATAATAAATAACAATAAAAAAGGAAGAGGTCTTATTCTGGGATATCGCTTGCCGTTTTATTTCTAAGATTTAACCACTGGATCCTGCGACAACATAGGAGATCTTAAAAAACCACAGTCTAGCAGTTGTGGTTGGTGGGACAGCAGTCAGCTGTCTATCGCGCAGCACTCGTGGTTGGTAAAATGCCACAAGTGAAGCCAAGTTATTGGCAGCCAAACGTAACGCTATTTGAAAGACTTGTCTTGGCTGACGTCGAGGGAAACCAGTTGAAACTCAATCCGAAAATCATAGGAAAAAGGAAACTGCAAACTGATGGCTCGAAAGCTAGTAGCGCATCTACAAGAGTAATAAAATGTGCAAGCCTTCCTGAATGATGCAGAACTTTCCAGTTTTCTGTTGTATGACCTGTTATCAAAATAATTGCGCTCTCTTGATCACATAATTTACCCCGCTTGATCACTCGCAAGTCGCAAGTGTCAAATTCAGTTTTCACAAAAGCTTGAAAACGTAGTGGATCTACCTAGGGCCGATTCGAAGTTATTCCTGCCAGGTCCACAGGGTATTTCTAACGTCCCGGCAGTTTCTGGCCAAATGCTACTTTTGTCAAAGTGACCCCTGGGCTCTTGGCTCCCGGCAAGCCTTTGATGCTCCGAAATTGCTGACCGGCAACTAGTTGTATTGTATTTTCATAAGATAAGCCGTACCTGTCAAGGGCAAACAGCCGGCCCAAAAGCGACTCGAACCTACTCCGCCACGGGTAGTTGGATCGGAAGAGGACCAACTGAACCATCGGGACCGCTCTAACAAACCGAGCCATTGGGACCGCTCTCACCAAATGAGCCATCGGGACGGCCCTAACCAGCTGAGCCATCGGGGCGGCCCTAACCAGCTGAGCCATCGGGGCGGCCCTAACCAGCTGAGCCATCGGGACGGCCCTAACCAGCTGAGCCATCGGGACGGCCCTAACCAGCCGAGCCATTGGGACCGCTCTCACCAAATGAGCCATCGGGACGGCCCTAACCAGCTGAGCCATCGGGACGGCCCTAACCAGCTGAGTCATCGGGGCGGCCCTAACCAGCTGAGCCATCGGGACGGCGCTAACCAGCTGAGCCATCGGGACGGCCCTAACCAGCTGAGCCATCGGGACGGCCCTAACCAGCTGAGCCATCGGGGCGGCCCTAACCAGCTGAGCCATCGGGACGGCCCTAACCAGCTGAGCCATCGGGACGGCGCTAACCAGCTGAGCCATCGGGACGACCCTAACCAGCTGAGCCATCGGGACGGCCCTAACCAGCTGAGCCATCGGGACGGCCTACAGCTGAGGCCATCGGGACGGCCCTAACCAGCTGAGCCATCGGGGACGGCGCTAACCAGCTGAGCCATCGGGACGACCCTAACCAGCTGAGCCATCGGGACGGCCCTAACCAGCTGAGCCATCGGGACGGCCCTAACCAGCTGAGCCATCGGGACGACCCTAACCAGCTGAGCCATCGGGACGGCCCTAACCAGCTGAGGCCATCGGGACGGCCCTAACCAGCTGAGCCATCGGGACGGCCCTAACCACTGAGCCAATCTGGGAGACCCTAAACCACAGGGCACGGACGCCCTAACCAGCTGAGGCCATCGGGACGGACCTAACCAGCTGAAGCCATCGGGACGGCCCTAACCAGCTGAGCCATCGGGACGGCCCTAACCAGCTGAGCCAATCGGGACGGACCCTAACCAGCTGAGCCATCGGGACGGCCCCTAACCAGCTGAGCCATCGGGACGACCCTAACCAGCTGAGCCATCGGGACGGCCCTTACCAGCTGAGCCATCGGGGCGGACGTGCCCAAGATGACATCCAATGCCGTTTGCAACCTACCGTCACAAGAGTAGATGCCGTAATGTTTTCCAGAGCTTCTGTCGCCACACACGTTGCACGGGATGTCCAGGAGCCGGTCACCTGAAACGGTCGTAAGGGCGTGTCGAATGTGCGGTCCAAACTGTTGTTGAGCATTATCATCCCTCGCCTTCCTGCAGTTATGAATTTTGCTCTATTAACGGACCACCATGGCGTTCGATCTTTGTGTGGAGGGTCGTGCAAAGCAGCAGATTGGATTCGGTACCTCACATTGTCTGCTTACAATTCTGCGGATTTCTTAGGTATCTTTTTGTATACTTGTATGTTGTAAGTTTAACATAAACACACAATTCTACCTTATTGAAGTTAAACACATGATAATGGGTTTTTCTAAGAAAACAAGATTCTTGCCTGAATATTAGTTAAGGTTCAAAGTTAACATGGAGTCATTTTAATGTTAAGTATATTACGGGCATAGCATGAGCCAACTCTCAACGTACGCTGACCAGTATGAGGAAGCCTTGACCTGAATGAATCTGATTGAGCTCAGGCAAAATTTAGTATTAAACGACCCGATCCTTCCCCGGTCATGACGTTCTTCACATGCCAGTGTTATGGCTTAATTGATATGCTCTCTATATTGACTGTATTACACTAATATATTTGCAGCACATAACCACAGCGACAAGATGTTTGCAGGGGCAAGTAGCAATATTTTTATGTCAAGTTGTCAACACAATTGCATGACGCCTGTTGGACAAGTCACGGTTTTTGTGCAGAATTGCAAGGTGATAACATTGATTGTTTCCTATTGGATTAACGTGGGCTATTTGTTACTAGCAAGTACCCTGCACAACGGGGGTCGAAACCGGACCAAACTTGGACTGCCCGAAAGTGTAGCAGCAAGCGGTCAATGCGATTTCTCTGCAAAACAAAAATTAACAATCGCATTGGTACAAACATGAGGTACTGTAGGAAATAAACATTCGACCGCAATCCATGGACCTATTGGTTTGGGAAATACTTCTAAAACCAGTCCTGGATGTGAAACGCTGCTCGTAAACCAAGAGCTGTCGCGTCATTGAAATCAGATGTGCCAATAGCCAACAGTGCCCGACATTCACTCGAGTTATGTGCATTCTTTGCCACTGCTTTCGTCATATTCAACGGAAATGCGAGACACAAATAATCATTTGGTCGGATGAAATGGCCGCACTTTGGAGCACGCTCAGCTGCCAGCCACTAGCAACCGCCAGCCACCAGCAACCGCCAGCCCCAAGCAACCGCCAACCGCCAGCAGTTTCCAGCCGCCAGCAACAGCCAGTCACTAGCAGCTGCTGGCCGCCAGGAACTACCAGCCGCCAGGAACTACTAGCCGCCAGCAACCGCCAGTCGCCAGCAGCAGCCAGCCGCTAGCAGCTGCTGGCCGCCAGGAATTGCTAGCCGCCAGCAAAAGCCAGCCGCAAAAAACACCAGCCGCCAGCAACAGCCAGCCGCCGCCAACTCTCAGTCGTCGGCCACTGCCAGTCGCCAGCATTTAATAAATGCAATTTACAATTACTTGCAAATTGGCGCGCGAAAATCAGTGATCTTCTTTACCTGGCATGTCGTCATGGCTGAAGTGTGTTATCACAACAACCACCCATTTTCATGCGCGTACGTCTCACCTAGATCATGTTTTTTAAAGATTTTTGTTAAGGTTTTTAGGTCAGATCATCTACATAACATGAGGACCATCTCTGTCACTACCTTCAAGTAACGCGGTTTACGGGCATCTCTTGTCGTTTTACAAACCCCGAACGTTCTAGTGGATGCTAGCATAATTCAATGCATCAACAAATCGCGGCTGTGAAACCGCTCCAGTTCCATTTTCAAAGCCGCTCGTCCCCAACCAGATCAATTCCCCAATCGCCAAGCTCAGCGCGAAAGATAAAATCGTAAGAGGCTTTCTGGTGCCGATTTAACGGGAGCCAAATAAGTCAAACGTATGAAACACGACTTCCCTTTTAGCAAGCAAACAGTCCCTTAAATCAGGAATGATACGGTGCCTTTGGCCAAGTAATTTCCGTGCCGTCATAGGTCACACATGCTAGGGGAAATAAATCGGACATTTTGCAGCATGCATCAACCTGGTCATCTTGCAATGTGCATCGTCTTATAGCTTCAATCTCGATTCAGCATCGATTCAGTTTGCCTTCTGTTGTCCCAAACTCGGCGGCATTGATCGTGCATGTGTGAAGGCACCACAAATTTCGCGCAACTGGACGTTGAAGGGCCGATGAGGGGCTGACCCGACCCACAACTGAGGAGCCGGCCAGGCCAGCAACTGGACGTTGGAGGGCCGATGAGGGGCTGACCCGACCCGCAACTGAGGAGCGGACCAGGCGAAAGCTGTCCAGTGATAACGCGTGTGTTGGCGGTTGAACTTTTCTAAGCTTGAAATTCGAGCATCAGTATTAGTTCATGCCACCACTGGCCGTTATGAGATTGCGAGACTCCCTCCCATGATAAGAGCCTCCATGGCAGATCATGAAGCATGCCCCGTAACTCCTGGCGACTTTCATAATAATGATTTTCAGAAGCTTTCAGTTTTTTCACCACAGCCTTTTGAAATAGATTTGAAGTAAAGTGCAGGTCAGAAGGGGTAGGGAGCGAGCTACGGAGACCGCACTAAATACGTGCAACCAAGCCCCGATAAGGAAAAATGTCTGCTTTTCATGCCTTTAGGACTTTTTTGCATCCCAAGAACCTGCAATGGCAGTAAGTCGCCCTTTGCAGATTTACTGGCATTATACATGCTTGAGAGACTAATTCTACGACATTATGGGCCAACTATGCGGCCCAAAATGTTGGGATGGTACAGTGCTTGTGAACTGTGTGGCACGGTAGGCACTAGAGTGTGCTACGATGGCCTCCTCGGCTATTATAATACACGTGATGTCTGTTCAGTAAGTTATATTTGTAATGAATTTTTGCTCACGGACCTTGGTGACAGAATCAAAAAGTTTAAATAAAAGGAAAAAATAAAAAACTAACCTTTAAACTTTTCGGCATTGTAAGAAAAGTTCGTGACCGAAATTCATAAAAAGCAGCTTGATTCACAAATATTACGTGCATAATCATTGTCAGGAGGTTTAAATTATCTTGTTTTCACTCTTTGTATCGATATTAACAACGTAGCACGCTAAATAACAAGCGCAAAAAAGCACAGGTGGTGCTCGTCACCTCAAGGAAAAATGTCTGAATAGTTCAAAAAAGACTCACCAGGGCCCACTTAAGCACTCTAACATAGACAAACCATTTTCTAGCTGGTATTTCCATAAACATGAGCGGATGAGTCTGACAGTGGCTGGCTGAAGAGCGGCAACAATTTATCAGCTGATCAGCAGAGTCCGCTTTAGGCGGTGGCTTTCGGGTCAACGCGATCTCCTGAGCACTTATTAGCTTCCACGTGTCGACACGAGCTCTTCTGGAGCGAGAATTCACGTGTGGGCGAGGGTGGGTGATTCGTTCGGGATTCATAGCTATAAATCAAGTGTACTAGAAAGACGATGGCTAGAGCAAAAACGTAATCATACCTGAATAACAAACTACTTGGTTCTTGCTCATACCATTGCTAGAGATCATTTATGTGTATTGTGTTCAATATGTTTAGAACACTTCACGCTGAGTGGCTTAGCTACACAAATAAGATCTTCAGCGGTAAACGCCACCTTATGAATGCTCATATTGTGGTGGTGCGTACGCGTTAAGATTAGCAATAGCGCTAAATCAACGCGCCCTTGCTTGCACGCACCCGCGAGACGATGCAGCTCCGCCTGATGCGGAGCTCCTCCAGCTCCGATGCCTCCGGCCTCGTTCAGTCACCTTCGCTTATTGGCCTACTCTGCCCACACGCCAACGTGCAGCCTTTTTGCATTGCTATGATTAAGCTGGACGTGGTACCATCGTCACGCGTATGAGTTAAGGCAAAACACAACCCCGCTTAATGTGGACTGGCGACTCCAGGGGCTTCCAGCAACGGAGTCTACAGATAGGTCGGGATGAATTTCGGGATATTCAGGTGGGCGTGCCGTCCACGGCCATGCCCAGCCAATCCTCAACTAGAAGTGAGTTGTAACGCGGCCTATTGCATTGCGGCAGACATATGGGTGATGTCTGGTGCATACAAACGCCAGGGGCGGTTCCAGGGGCACTATTGGAAGATTGGGGTGCCCACCTGCCCCCATAAGCCACGCTAACGACCTAGTCCTTAAAATTTTTGATATAAGTTCGCGTTGAAAGGAAGCTGTTAAAGTTCACATCAAGTTCACATTGAGGTGCACTGTTAAATCCCGTAATCGCACATCGAACCTCGTCGAAATCGTACATCGAACTGCGTTGAATTCATATGAACCCTCAAGCGACAAAAATGGTCCCCCGGGTACTTTACTATGGTCTATGGTCTGTGGTACTATGGTCGCGTAGACCATAGTGAAGTGTTCCCCAGCCGCATGGCACGACGCGAAATTGATAGCACGAAAATGAGTCCAAGCCCTTTTGGGCAGCATTTGCAATGCTTTTTCAGGAGTGTGATTCGTAGCGGAGACAAACCTGAACAAGCGAAGGGGACCTCATGTCATGACACATTGGTTTTGAAATTTGTGAACGTTGATCTATGTAAGTAATGAGCCTTAATGGGAAACCGAAATCCAGTCGCATCTACGGACTTCAATAAGGCATTTGACGGACAGTTAATTGACAATACGTTTTTCAACTATAAGAGAGTCTGGCTCAGCTTTAGAGCTCAGTAGCGTGGTGACTTCTGAAGATGCTCAAGAAGCCAATCAGACGCGGACATTCCGTCCATATCACTGACGGGCTGTCAATCGCCGTCCATGTCACTGACCGGCTGTCAATCTCCATCCATCTCGCTGACGGACTGTCAATCGCCGTCCATCTCACTGACGGGCTGTCAATCGCCGTCTATCTCACTGACCGGCTGTCAATCGCCGTCCATCTCACTGACCGGCTGTCAATCGCCACTTTGTTGCTATCCAAGCCAGTGTTCGACAACATCACCAGAATCAGCAGTTTCACCGACTAAGATGCTGCATTTTCGTAGTAAGTCAGGTACTTTGGCAAAACGCAGGCTTTCCCTTGATGCATATTGTCCCGAGAAGCGCTCAACTACCACGCGTCTAGAGCATTCTATACAGCCTGTCAAGAGCAGATTACGGCAAACTTTTGACGACTGAAGCACCGATTTCTGTACTACATCTTATCTTACAGCGTTATAGACTGGACGAGATGTCTGGGACCACGTGGGCCTCGGAAGCCCCGCTCAGGGGGCTAGGCTTTTACTACGCAGCATAGCGAATAACGGAGCATGCTCATTACATGCAAAATACGCCATGGGGGCCTCGACACATGATATTCTAAACACTTATAGCTTCGGGCACCGCGTCTTTGAGGTAAAATCCGAGTTAACTGGTTTCGAGGAATGTTTTCGCTGTGGAAGCACACGTATCGTATTCTGTTCACGGCATATTGTTGTGGATGGCGAAAGATGGCCGTAAGCATTTAGAACGTAAAACATGATGTGTCGGCTTGTGCATGCGCTAGCTATGCCCTTTACCATGACTCATAGTCAATGCACTTACGTTGCGTTGCATTAGGACCATTTAACCCACAAAGCCGCGAGACAATCGCATCGCAATCAACAACCATGCAGCTGCGCTTCAGCCGGTACGTTGAATAGGCGCGAGCTTGGAGCCAACTCACCGGCCCCCATGCCCCTCCGGTACCTCCTGTCCACCTCCGGCTCCATGACCGGAAACGGATCACTTCCGGCCGGCGCGGCGGACCGACTGATGCCGTCGACATGCTGCCCAGCGGACTTTATACCGCCGCCATTTTGTCAGCGCGGGTGAGCGCGGTGGGAATGGGGCAGGTGCGAAATCTCCCGGCCGGCCGGTGGCGGCGCCAGCGCGCACGCGCGTTGCCCGGGGGCGGTCGCGCGGCGTCGTGCCGTCTCCACGGGCGCGGTTGGTCGGCTGTCACTTGCGCCATCAAGTCAGGGATGTCCGCCGGACGTGGCACGGCAGAGTCGACCTACCCAGCAGCGCCGCGAGGCAGACGCGGACGCGCCGGCCGGTCACGGCCAGGTCAAGGCAGCGGCAAGGCGAAGCCCGTCTCGAAATGGTGGCGAGCGTGGACGTTTTGTCTTTAGACCCAATTTTCCAGCAAATGTCACACTGCTAGGAGCTCGGTAACGTAAGTGCGGTGGAAGATCCGTCTCGTAATGGGTGCGGTCAGATGATCTCGATGAGCGCGGAGTAATGAAGACCTGCCGGTCGAACGATATCCAGAGGACAGATGACCACTCTATTTAAGATCTTAACTGAACAAGGTTTCGGGAAGTTTTATGCTCCGCAAGGCTAACCTCGGGGCGCTGCGGCTCTCTTATTTTCATGATATTATCCAATCTGTTTAAACATGTGAAATCCCATCATTACGCCAAACCCTTTTCATAATACCCAGGTGCCATCTGGATCTCTCCATTTCGCAAACATCTTCCTTCCATAATCTATGTCAAACTAGCCAACCCCGTCCGGACTCAAATAAAATATAAGGCTCATCAGGCGCAGAAAGATGTGTGCATTCCTTCCTAAAAGCAGCATTCAACCCTTCACTTTGTCCTGATCTACCCACGCCAGCCACTCGCCTCACTCAGTCCAGTCATAACATGTGTGGCTTCGAGTTTTCTTGATCCCTCCCAGTCCAATCCAAGGATGAATCCCAGAATGAATGTGAATTGATCCGGTCCGTGAATGGTTCTTCCAGCCGTGAACAAACAGAGGCAACGAACATGGAACAGCTCACAAGGCCGTGAGTCACGAAATGTACAAGCTCAAAAGGCCGTGCCAGGGTCATAATCACTCACACGTGGCAAGGTAACGCGTTTGAGGTTTACTGCTTACGGCTCAATAGAAATGCATGAGCAACGCTCCTGGTGCGGTGTTGGCCAAGGTTTGTAAGGTAACATACGCGCTAGCGCTACTAAAAGGAGTTTGGACAGAATTCCAGCGGAATCGCCCAGAACCTAGTGAAAACCCCTTGGCTCAAGGGGAGGGGGATTGCCCCGTGCCCCCCCCCCCCTTGGCTATGTCCCTTTGGCTGTTATGTCGTGAATGTGATAAACAGAAGAGTCAGATATGTTACCGTGCATGACCTTTAATGGATCTTTCACTATCTGTTGCTGACATGTGCTATTCTACAAGCCGTCTTCGTGCAGAACGGCACCGATCGGCCAAACAGAACTGGATACTTTCATTGGTCATCTTCGAACAGTGAAGTTACACAGTCTCACCTCACGTCGCTCTTAAGGCTTTAATAACTTCTGCTGAAAAGGTAACTAGCAGCATGTACAGCGTGTGCTGAAAAAAGCATGGGCAACCTATTCTCCAATGATTTTTCGATTTTACTCCACGGAACCATGGTTGCACTTCACGTGTTTCAACAGACACCGTCACGTCCATAAAGCAAACTGGCCAAGCCGCCACCGCCTCCCACTTCATGCGGTTGACGGTCAGACCGCTGCCTCTCTCCCGCCGGACTGCACCCCGCTGTCTGCTTCAGTGACCACTTGCGCCGCGCCGGCCTCCCCCATGGCCTACGCGTGACCACACCCCGCTGTGTCCGCTTCAGCGACCACTTGGGCCGCGACCTCCAGAGACTGCGCGTGATCAATTTGGGCCGAGGCCTGCAGGGACTGCGCGTGATCAACTTGGGCCGTGGCCTGCAGGGAGTGCGCGTGACCACACCCGGCTGTGTCCGCTTCAGTGACCACTCGAGCCACGACCTCCAGAGACTGCGCGTGAGCCACCAAAGCCGCCTCCATTAGGCAGAGCGGTCGCTGTTTGACCAATGGATAACTTTGTCGCCTCTTGATCACGTATCCGACGGCGCCACTGTTTGCCCGGCGAATCCGCCGGCTCAAAAACGGCGACTCGGCTGGCGGGAGGTGGCGGCGCCGGACACAGGCTGGATCAACAGGCCAGGGGAGGGGAGAGGAGGAGAGGGCGAACGGCAGCGACCGCGCCACATGGAGAGGCGAGGGGAGGGGACCATTGCCGCCACAGGAGGCAACTGTAAAAAGCAGCATATTTGGTATAGCGGAGCGGATGGGCAAAGATGGCAGACCTCCGGACAAGCTCGGCACCATCAAAACCGAAGCGGTCAATGCCACTTTCGAGGGTTTGCCATCACAAAGCCGGATCCCACGCGACGTGGGGAGCGCTGCTGCAACAGTTGTTGCTCGCCGAGAGGCAGCAATTAGTTTTTCGGGTCTTTTGGAGAAATGCCGTACAGTCCGGTCGATATCTTAGTGCCTGTAACCAGAAATATCCCAACCTCAGAAAACTTTTAGCAGATCGATCATTCGTGCCGAGGACTATAAGTGCGTGTCATTGGGGCTTTCCGATGCACACAGCTGCTGAAGCTTTCTGGCATCGCCTGCCTTTCACTCTGACAGGAATGGTTAGAAACGAACTTTTAGCCAACCGTGGTACCTGGAGCGCTTCAATTTTAATCAGCATGTTGCCAACTTATCGAGGGCAAAGAATCATTCCTCATCTCTGAAGTGGGAGCCGGGGCACTCAATTGTCAAAGGACCCAAACTACCGTCATTCGTCTGACGTTTGAGCGCCTGAGGTGAGACGACTCAACTTGTGTCTGGCGCTGGCGCTGGGGCACCAGACACCGAGACCGGGGTCAAACGTCGATCATGCTTTTGTGGAGAGCGTGCTAGTGCCACCTCCCATTAGTGTTGTGCAAACGTGACCTTTTCAAGTGGCCATCGCTCGATCGAGGGCACGCTTGCTCTGAGAAAGGTCAAGCCTGGATACTGTGACCGCGGACTGGCCGGACAGGCGGCGGGCGTCCGTCAGTGACGTTTTCAACTTAACAGTGTTGATGCCGGTAACGGTTTTGCATTTTTATCGTGCTCGATTACGCTTGCTTGGTGCCTTTCCATCATGTAAATGTACGTGCTGCAGATCCATGTCGCTTTACGTCAGAAATACAACATAGGTAGCATCTCCGACTTTCGAATCATCACATTGTCCTGCCACATAGCATATACTTGTTGAGACATACTATAACAAGCCTTTCGTAATTGGTTGAGATTTCGACTCAGCGCATATCGTCCGTAGCCCTTGGTCTTCCATCCCCTTAAAGAAGTGCCGGAACGGCTGCGTGTGAGATACCATGTAGCACATGATTTCCCACTAAGTTTACCAAGTGACCATGAGTCTGCGAGCACGCCAGTCCCGTGCATCTCCAGAACCTTTGGCGCACCACACCGCCGTGCGGAGAGAGACATCGCCACCGTTTGATAAAAGGTCGTCATAAATACAAGCTACAATGGCTGCGGGTGCGCCAGCGGATAAGCCCGACGTCATCAGAGGGCGGCAGCGGGCGGGCTCGGGCGTCCGTTTTGTCTTCGCCTCGCTAATCCCGCCGGCGTCCAGGTGGTGACAGTGCCATTACGGTGACAAATACTGGCCGCCGGCGCCGCGGCGGGGCTGCCATCATGGCCAGCCACCGCCGGCCGGCGCGTGCCGTCCGACGGTGCTTCGAGGAGGGACGGCCGCGCATCGAGGAGGGGCGGACGCACCTCGAGAAGGGAAGGACGTGCCTCGGTGAAGGAAGGACGCGTCGCGATGGAGGGCGGACGTGCCTCGATGAAGGACGGACACGCCTCGAGGAAGGACGGACGCGCCTCGATGAAGGGCGGACGCGTCTCGATGAAGGACAGACACGCCTCGAGGAAGGACGGACGCGCGTCAAGAAGGGACAGACGCGCTTCGACGAAGGACGGATGCGCGTCAAGGAAGGACGGACGCGCCTCGATGAAGGACGGACGTGCCTCGAGGAAGGACGGACGCGCGTTAAGGAAGGACGGGCGCGCCTCGAGGAGAGGCGGAAGCCCGGCTGGCGGGAGTTTTGGGGATTCTACTGAATTAGGCATTACCAAGCATCATCGGTACCTTTCAGGGATTTCGCAAGAACATTTTTGAAATTCTGAACGTGTAGATGGCTTAAGGGGTGCCACCAACGGAACGGCCAGGAGGACCACTTCCCTATCGTGCCTTACATGGCAGCAACGATCGCGTTGTCTCAACGTTTTGGTCCTGAAGTCAGTCGGTCTCCCATGATCAGCTTTTATGCATCTACGCGTTTTATGCATGTTTCACGAAAGACAGATGCGTTTTTGTGTGTCTTTTTTTTGCTTTCTTTGGCCCCCTCTTTTAACCAACACTCGTGGACGATTTACGGGCCTCACAGACAAGGGAATGTGTCTGCGAAACAGGGACCAGACATCAACTATGGTGGATTTAATATCAAGGTCAAACTTAAGGCTAAACTTAAGGCTAAGTCATGAGTCAAGTGAGAACCATGACCACACTGCCACCGAGCTGTCATAAGCAACGAGCACCACCGCTCTTTCGCTTCCTTCCCTGGACTCACCAGTCCCGGCACAGTCCCAGTTTCGGTCTGATCCAGCTGACCTGACCCCGGTTGACCCCGACCGACTCCGCCCGCCCCGGGAGCTCAGAACTGACACAACCCAGGACGGCGATCTCTCCCGTACCGCGCAGGGTCGGCCCGACCATACCCTGCGACTTAAAACTGCGCCCGACCCCGACACCCCTGATCGAGTGTTTCTTGGCCCGCTCCCAGCGCCCTGAGGGCAGCTGGGGTGTTCGGGTCGGGGAGGGGATCGCGTGCCGCGTGGCCGGCCGCCAGCGCGTCCGGCCGGCGCTGCCTTCCCGTCGGCGGTGCATTCCCGCGCTCCCGGCCGGTCTTTATGATTCCCGCATTAGGTTGAGATGAAGTTATTATCATTTGTCAGATGGTGAATGAACAAAGCCCCAACTTGTCATCTGCGGCGAGATAGAGAGGCGGCGCCGTGTGGGAGCGCGGCCAGCTGGCGGCGCCGGGCCGGCACCCCTGCAGTCAGCCGGCGCCGGCGGCGGCCGCTCATCACCCGCCATTGTCGGCCGGCGGCGGGCAGCGCGCGCCGCCGGCCTTTGTGCGCCCGCCGCCGCCCGCGATGAAAATGAAATGGACGGAGCGGCCGGCAGATTAGTTTCCTCGAGGGCGCACGCTCGCACCGGGTCTCCGTGACGGACGAGCGGGCTAGCCGGCGTCGGCCGGTGAGAGGGGGCGGCACGGGGCGGGCCCGGCGGACAGCGGCTCGGACCGAGTGCTGCGTGATCAACGGTGTTTGCGTGATGAACCGGCGTCTCGGAATGGTACCTCTACATAATGTCAATCTGTCTTGGGTAGGTGTGGGGATGAGGATAACAAAACACACAGGACATGCAATGTGAGTCATGCTGCTAATCGCGGAAACTGATTTAATAGCGCACCACTACAGTGTGATTGATCGTTTCATTGTAAAACATGCTGAAATGGTGTGGCAGATATTTCATTGCAGTGATACCTTAGGCTGCCCTTTGGTAATTCGACTTTCATAGAAGTTGTCAGGCAATGAATAAATATGGCATTGGCTTGTTACTTTTCGCGATACGAAATGACTATTCCATCGCAGGTGTAGCGTTCTGAACTAGATCAAATGGAATAAACGTTCCGATCCGACTCATCAAATACAGAATCTACATCTTAAGAGCTCGTGTGCCTAACACAGAATGGCACTTAATTTTTTCAGGCGTTTAAAACCATCTTTTCGCAGTTAATTTAACGCCTCGTTTTGCATTATTCACTACAGCGCGGATCGTGTGTTAATCCCTATGTTTTCCGCCCATCTTGATTAGTTGATTTGCATACAGAGAGCGGGTCTAGTTAGGTCTGAGCAAACAGAGAAGGCAGGAAAATCACAAGTTAAGCGTCTCAGTTTCCAGGATCCGTTCTCTTCCGCTTTCAGCGCTGCGCATATGCAAGCAGAGCGGCTGTGTTTTAGTCACCGCTGCTCCGTCAAATGAAGACCCGCACTGCCGAATAACTGCTGTGGTGATTGGTCTAACGCCATCACTGTTTGGCCGTGCGCACGCCAATAATTCCACGCGTCCTTTTGTTACTTGACACAGGTACACCTCGCGCGCATGATATATTATTCGAGCATATCAGTTGCTTGTCTTAATGTGGTATGGTGCAAAAAGCTATTTTTGAACAGATATCATTTGCCCGAAGGAATTTTACATAACAAAAGCTTGTCTTCATAAGTATAGTAAAACACGGCAGAGTCCAACACCTGCCGTGATATTTCTTGTGTTGTTCAGAGATTAATGGCCCGTGCCGGGGGATAAATTGTCTTCAGGTACACATAATGGCTTCCGACGCATCTCCATGCACACATAAAAGCGTGCTTTTTAAAGTGTGGGTGCCTTATAGGCCTAGTCACCTAGTTGCAATCCAAGCCAATGCTACCAAGTTACCAGTGAGTAATCGCCGCCATATTTCTCCACCAGCTGGTGCAATCAGGTATTTGTAATGTGGCAGAAACTTGAGACATGCGTGTTTACGTGCCTGTTTCCTTTAACATGCATCGTAAAGGATGTTTCACTTTTAACAGGATTCTGGCTTCATCTCACCAATTGATATGCTTGAACTAGCAACAGTCTGAAGATACCTGCATATGAGCACATTTCGAACATTTACATATAATGTTGCATCCAAATATCAAGACAAGACTAAAGGAAGCATCTTTCACATCACCATCACCTTCAGTTTATTGTTTTAAGATGAGAAAAGAATCAACTGATTCATTAATGAAAGCCAACAAGCTTTACCATTTCGAGGCGTTATCAGATGCGAAGAGTTGGCCAATCACAACTTCTTAAGAGAAACTAACTTCTACAAGCGACTTGAGCAACATGTAAAACACAATGGAAATTTAGGATTCCTTGTGAAAATGCAATATCTGCTTCAAGTGCACTGACACCAGAAAGTAAAAAAGTGCAATTGTGATCCAAGTGGTTAGCTTACACATCCCAGATATTTGCTGGGGTGAACTCAGCCGTGGCCGCGCTGCCGCGTCAAACATCTTATTAAACATCTCGGGCACCTTGAAGCAGAAATAATGATTGTTTTTTATCTGACAAGCCTTGAATATATATTATACGGAAAATATCGTCGCTGCATGGTCATTCACGAGCATTGCTTAGAAACATAATTTCACGTGTGCACTACAAATAATCAGATGCACTAATTTTGCTGCTTATAAACTTTCGAGCACCTAAATCGGGATATCGTTTTTCAAAACTACTCCCGCATTTGTATGACATTTTGTATGTAGCTCCAGTCGCCTGCGTAGGCTAATGTAGCATTAGGCTGCACAATAGACAAACTATTTACATGTGATGGTGATTACATGTGATGATGATATTTACAAATGCGCCGCCTCAGGCTGGCGCACTTGCGCTCCTTAACACGCGGTCGGGTGAGGTCAAATTCCCCCCCCCTCCCGAAGATTATTCCGGAATGGTTTCCGAACGACGCCGCTACGCCGCGCCAAATTTTGCCTATTTGTAGATAACTGAATAGCGGATCGTATGGCATCAACAATTAAGACGCACCTGGTAAGGTCGCTGACCTATGAAAGGTCAAAGTCAGGCCATGGTTTCAGTGAAGTCAATTTCTAGGGAATCGTTCATTCTGATGCAACAACAGCGTGTTAGACGAAGCCACACATGTCTGAAATGCTTTCTTAGGCAACACAAATACTGAATGAGCAAATTGCGTTCACCTAAGGTCAGTTATAAAGGTCAGACCTAGATCAAGACCAACCTGTTTGTTGCTCTAGGGCTTGCTGTATGGGACAGTTGCTGGTGCTCATTACGAATTTATTGATAGCAGGAAACGCATTATACATCTTTCATAGACTTCTTAGAGGACAAAATAGATCATTGACCCAAAATTACACAGATCAGCATCTTGTTTTTGGAAACATATTGTCTAGCGTTATCTTTGTCGCTAATTCAAGTGCAAAACTCAGAGCAGTCTTGTATGATTTTGGTCACCATGACCTTCAAAAGGTCAAAACGGTCACTGATATTAAATGAACATGTGACCTCTTGCTTAGAAACAGTTATCTAGGTTCTGGGAGCACTTGGGGACCAGCCTGGAATTTGGTCATATTTGACCTTATCTGACCCGAAGGTAATGACCTGGGAACCTAAAAACATGCGCAAAGTGAGTTCACATACAGGTCAACACTCTCTGTAGATTTTGTGTCTCTAGCTCTCTTAGTTCCCGAGATCTCAGGGGGGTCAAATTGACCCTCATCCCAGCGAAGGGTATCCAGCCAGCCACCCGGGCACGTGTTAACGAACTGATTTATGTATGTCCTGAGGTGGGAAGCTGTCAGCCACCCTCATATACCCCGCATACACACATGTTCACACATGTACATACACGTGCATACACACACACACACACACACACACACACACACACACACACACACACACACACACACACACACACACACACACACACATATATATATATATATATATATATATATATATATATATATATATATATATATATATATATATATATATGTGTGTGTGTGTGTGTGTGTGTGTGTGTGTATATACACCCAAGCCTAGTAAGTTGGTATGTTATACCGTTTAGTATGTGAAGTTGATCTTGGCTTACAATAGAAGCTGAATGTCTTTTAGGGGAGCTGAATGTCTTTCTTGCCTTTGTTAGGTGAATTAAATTTACAATATACCAGAACGTAATACAGCAGACGATCCCAGCTAAACAAAACTCAAAGCTGAGTATTGGCACGTACCTGCTAACGCTCGCAGCGTGAGCTTGTGTAGAACACATGTGAAACGCTGACGTTTCGCTGTAGGAGCAAGTTGAGCCATAATATGTTGGCAAGCATAGCAGCGCTTATCAGGATAATTGTTAGCGGATGGTAGAGATATCCTAAAACTATACTATATAACGTCTTCACAGCATATCGTGCCTTGATGTTAATGATATACCCTAAAAGCTGGCGGCAGCTATGTTGCGTATGTCAAACAGTCCATCAAAGCTTCTGTTACTACCAGAACCAGCACAAAAAAATCTTCAGACATGCCATCCACTAATCCGCCGCCCAACACAGCGCCCGCGGCAAGAATGGTTGATTGGCGTCAGCTTTCATGCACTTCGAAGTACTCATTAGGTTTGGCTGCCAGATGCTGTTAGGTGTTGCTGTCATCACATAGCCATTCGATAACGCCATCAGACAAAGACGTAATGGGGCGCATTTTTACAAAATGAAATTTTACTAGTTGGGGTCGTTTTTACCTTGAAAGCTTTCTTATAGCTACAAGTAAGCTTTCCCATCATATCTGATGCCATTTCAATATCTTCAAATGTGGAACATTCCCTTTAATGAAAAATAATGGATAAAAATGGTTAAGAGGAGGAGGAAACCACTTCTCTGGTTAGAAGGCACAAACCCTCTCCCCAACTAAATAGAAAAATACATGTCTCTAGGCTGGTTATGTTCAGTATACCGTTATCTGATAATTTAATTGATTAAGTCTCAACTACCATGCAGTGTTTATGGCCATTGTGCAAATAAGCCCCCAAACGAAACTGTTTGATGGTTATGCGGCATTACATTTTAGTTGTTTTTGTTTTTCGTGGTGTATCGCATTTAAAGGCAATTTTTTACACCCGATTCATCTATCTGGATGCATTGCACATTGCACATTGATGAACTTTACCCTGCTTATGTTATCACGGCTGGTTTGGAGAAGGTTAAAGAGTTGTTAGTGATACTAGTTATAACTTATGGCATTATCAGGTGTACTGTCGTACTTGTTTCACACGATTCATTGTTTATGTCTATGTTTGCTGTTTTGTTCTTGACACCTCAACACTGATGTTTTGAAAATAGGGCATGACTAAGCACATGACATATGACTAAATACAAGACACAGTTGGACATTCGGATCTCTGAATGCCTCTATCATCATGTGCCCTCATCTTGGGATATTTCGGTATTTGGAGGAGCTTCGTGCCCGCAGAAATCTTGAGCATGTCATCTTCAGCTGCTCATATTCATGCCATCGTATGACACGCGTCCGTCGGCGTGTTACCCAGACCGCTGACGGGCGTGGTCACCCACGGACTGAGCTGCCGCCTGCGCCGAGTATGAGACTGTCCCACCGGCCTCGTCAGCATGGCGGTACAGTATCTAAGCGAAGCGTACGGTGCGTGGTGCCCTCCTTGCTGCAGGGCAGATTACCCAATCGTACTGAATAAACATTAGGGGTGAGAAATATAATGACGACAACCACACCCACAACGTAAGATGGATGTTTGTTTACATATTACGACATAGTTACAGAACCGATGACAGTTTTGAACTTTCTCCTGTTCAGTTAATTACAGCATACTATGATCTTTAACACGCGCCCGGTTGGCCGACTAGCTACCCTTCGCTCGGGTGGGGTTGGGGGGGGGGGCAATTTGACCCCCTGAGATGTGGAGAACTAAGAGAACTAGAAATATCCAATTTGCAGGGTGTTCTGACCTGTACGTGGACTCAGCTCAAATTTTCAGGTTACCAGGTCATGACCTTCAGGTCCGGTAAGGTTAAACAAGGTCGAATTCCAAGTTGGTCCCCAGGCTGGTCGGTATTGAATTGGCATTTTACACTATTAAGTATGTAAAGTGGATGTTGGCTGAAGGATCTGTGAAAGGCACTGATCTGGTTGACGTTGGCAAAACACTGTCACCAGCGATCGGTGATGGCAGCGCTGATATAGTATAGTTTAAGGATATCTCTGCCAGCCGCTAAAAATTATCCTGATTAGCGTTGCTATGTTTGGCAACATATTGTGACTCAACTTGTTTCTACAGCGAAACGCCAACGTTTCAACATGTGCTCTACACAAGCTCACGCTGCAAGCGTTAGCGGGTACAGGCCAATACGAAACTTTGAGTTTCGTTTAGCTGGGATGGTTTGTTGTAATATGTTCTGGTATATTGTAAATTTAATTCACCTAACAAAGGCAAGAAAGACATTCAGCTCCCCTTTGAATACATGGGTTTAGAGTTCTTGGGCTGAAGAATCGACCTTCAGTTTCAGGGAAGTGTTGGCTAAACCACTTTACAGAAAAAGCATTGGTTGCATCGACAGTGTTCGACGTTCCAAACTGTACTTAAGATTACTCGTGATCACATTCAGCGTTTCAAGCTGTACTTGTGGTCACTTGTGATCATAAACAATGTTTGATACGTCGAGTACTGCCAATATAAGCTATTCCATGTAATGCCAAATGGCTTGGCTTCTATTGTAAGCCAATATTAACTTCACTTACTAAACGGTATACCATACCAACATACTAGGCTTGGGTGCATATATATATATATATATATATATATATATATATATATATATATATATATATATATGTGTGTGTGTGTGTGTGTGTGTTTGCGTGTGTGTGTGCGTGTGTGTAAGCGTGTGTGTACACGTGTGGGTGCGGGGTATATGAGGGTGGCTAACAGCGTCCCAACTCTGAACATTCATAAATCAGTTCGTCAACACGCGCCCGGGCGGCCGGCTGGATACCCTTCGCTCGGGTGGGAGGTCAATTTGACCCTGCTGGGATTTCGGGAACTAAGAGAGCTAGATACACCAAATTCACAGGAAGTGTTGACCTGTACATGAACTCACTTAACGCACGTTTTATGGTTTCCAGGTTATTACCTTCGGGTCAAGTAAGGTCAAACAAAGTCAACTTCCAGGTTGGTCACCAAGTGCCCCGAGAACCTAGATAACAGTCCTGAACAGAACGTCACATGCCCATTCAAGGTCAGCGACCTTGCTTGACCTTTTGGAGGTTATGGCGGCCAAAACCATACAAGACTGGTATGAGTGTTGCATTTAAGTAAGCGACAAAGATTACTCTTGCCAGCATGTTTCTAGAAACAAAATGTTGACCTGGGTAATTCTAGGTCAATGATTTATTCTAACCTCTAAGAAGTCCATGGAAGATGTGTTGTGCGTTTTCTGCTATCAATAAATTCCAAATGAGCACCAGAAGCTATCCCGTACAGCAAACCCTATAGTAATAAAACAAGCTGGTTTTGGCCTTGGTCTGACCTTCATGCCTGACCTTAGGTCGGCCTAATTTGCCCATTCAATGTTGATGTTGCTTAAGAGAGCATCTCAGAGATGTATGGCTTTGTTTAACACTCCGTTGTTGCATTAGATGAACGATTCCCTAGAAATTGACTTCGCTGAAGCCATGGCCTTACTTTGACCTGCCATAAGTCAGTGACCTTACAAGATACATCTGACTTTGTATGTCAAACGACCCGCTATTCAACTGTATACAGCTATGCAAAGTTTGGCGCGGCTACGCCAGGCCGTTCGGAAACCATTCTGGAAAAACCTTGATGTTGCTTAAGGTCACGGGGGAGGGTCAATTTGACCCCACCCGAACTCGGGTTGGGTGTCCACAACATTTAAGAATATGTAGACGTCTATAACACATTAACGCGTCAGTTGTCTGAAGAATTCTGAGTATTTACCTGCTTGCAATGTTGCAAGTTCGTGATCAGTCCTCATGTCACCCTGCATCTTGTTTTCAATTTTCAGCTGCCAGAAGAGAACATATCACTTGCTTGATATTTGCAAGATGAAAAGATTCAACAATTAGCAACCGCTGAATTACGTACAAGAAAGCATTCAACAAAGCCATTCACCATGAGACCGGCCCGCATCGCTTGTGGTGACGTCCCGCACGAGGCTGCCCACCAGCGGCGGCAGATTAAAGGGTGCGGAGCGGGGGGGGGGGGGGGCAGGGAGAGGCAGCTGCCCGGAACTCGTAGAAACATTTGACATTAACCGTACGACAGTACGTGGAAGGAAACAGGGCACACGCAACTTGTCCTCCCTCACCGTCACAGAGATTCCGTCCTCACCGCTGTCCACGCGGACCCGCCCGGCCCGTCAGGCCTCCTCAGTCACGTCAGGGTCACCTTGGCACGGACGTTCACAGAAACACGGGAACGGCGGCCGGACTTGAGGTGATTTGCAGTGCGACAAATAGCTCGCTGGTCACCCCTAGACAGCAGGCTTGTGGAACCAGGCTCCGGCGACTGGCCATTAAATTAGCTGAATGGGAGGCACACTCAGCTTACGCGCGCACCCACCGACCCCTGTCGGCACCATAGGTGAGTATCGCCGGTCAAGCCGCCGGCTGGATGGTGGCGTGTTAGGATCTCATGTGTAGAAAAGTCTCATCAAAGCACACCCAATAGCGCATTGTCTTGACTTTTACAGACTAATGAGCGAATTTTGCGCTTCCGTTGCCGGCATGGCTAACCATAACGTTGATGCATGCACTTCGCCTGTACTGCTAAAGTATTTCAACACACTGGCTCATCCTGAAACTTGACTGCTTGACATTTTCCATCAATCGTTGGTTTTCGTTAGCCCATTGAGTCTGCCCGCCGCCCACGCACGTCAGCGGGGAAGATGCTGGACTAGTTGTGCTTCAGGTAGACATGTCACTCGCGGCAAGCATCGATCCGCCGACGGCTTCCTCGGCGGCGGCTCCTCGCCGAGGCACTCACGTGTACGCTGTCGCTGGTGACTAAGCATGCCCACACGATTGTCTTGAGATGAAGGTGGTGGAACGCACGCTTCGATGGGTTTGACCAGTCTTGGGATTTGCGGGCAATGGAAAGCGGCATGCTATTCAGGCGCAGTTATGCGCTGCAATAGGGCAAAACGCGGAGGAAAATGGGCATTCCATTTGCAGCCTACGCGATGTTTCGGAAACTTCAGGACACGCCAATATAAGTTCAGAAAAGGAACAGGCTCAATGGATGACCCATGGACGCCACTTGGATGATCTGGTGCTCAACGCGGTGAAAAGTAGAGACACACAGGGCCATCTGTCTTTTTTCATGCAATCAGCGCTGAATTCGGAAGCCTGCTCTGAGGCCCGATGCCCCATATACCTTTGAGCATGCCTACGTCCTGCACTCTTCATGCATATGTAGTTAAAACCGCGGCCTGCTGTCATCAGTCTGGGCACTTGGTGTGGTTAAAGGGAAAAATTCTGAAGACCGTGACATGCGTAGAGCCTACTCTGGCGTGGGGGAGAACAGAACAGACTGAAGGATAAATAAATGTAATATATCCATAAACTTGAAGAAAATGTCATACTCGCTTCCAGCTGTCGCAATTGTGATAAGCACACACAGCTTCCTTTAAATTTCCTGGCTGGTCGGAGAGACCTTACTACGGTACTACTGAAGCGCATTAACCAGCCGTGTTTCGCGAGCACGCGTTTGGTATCAAAATGTAGTAGTTCAATGAAAGTCCCTTTGGGTGTTCTTTAAGTATCAACGTAACTAAAATAATGCCGTGGAAGTCGATATAACGATTACATGTAATCCATAAGCTTGGCTCATGTATTAACTGTGAATTCCTGTACCTATGCTAATGGTTTAGAAATATCACATTCAGGATTGGGTTGAGCTCTATTTTAACTGCTATTTTCGTCAGAGTTGGCATGGATTCATTGGGTAGGAATTTTTGCCCGAATAAAGTATTTCTAGAGTATCCGAGTCCGATCGGGATTCACGTTTTTTTTGTTTTCAGTCTAAATGCGACACCTAGTACGTTTTTTTCATAATTGGGCAGTCTGCTTATGAGTTGGATGCATCAGGAAATGTACTGAATGATTTCCGCCCGAGTGCAAAGGCCAAAGGATCATGACTCCGGTACCGATGCGACTCCGATCGGACACGCACCCTGCTTGATCCGAGTCCGATCGGACACGCGCCCCGCTTGATCCAAGTCCGATCGGACACGCACCCCGCTTGTTCCGAGTCCGATCGGACAGGCGCCCCGTTTGGATTCGAGTCCAATCAGATGCGCGCCCCGCTTGATGCGAGTCCGATCGGACACCCGCGCCGCTTGATCCGAGTCCAATCGGACACGCACCCCGCTTGATTCGAGCCCGATCGGACACGCACCCTGCTTGATTCGAGCCCGATCGGACACGCACCCTGCTTGATTCGAGTCCGATCGGACACGCACCCCGCTTGATTCAAGCCCGATCGGACACGCACCCTGCTTGATTCGAGTCAGATCGGACACGCACCCCGCTTGATCGGAGTCCTGATCGGACACGCATCCCGCTTCACCCGGCTTCTATAGGCCCAAACGGCAAATATAATATGACAGGCTGTCATAACGACACTGCATACAGTCCGTCGATAGCGACAATTTCGGTACCACCTTTTCAAACATATGCTAAATTGATAAGAAATGGAACTGATAATAAACGTACGTTTCTGAGATCTACTATCTATAAGGTATCTAGAATTGGCGAAATGTTTTGAGTGGAACTGTGAAACCTTTGGCATTATTCATCAGTGGTCTCATGTTTTGCTCACGTTCGTAAGACTGGGGTTCAAATGCCAGGCAGCGCGAATATCATTAGTCACTTAAGAAACCGTTTACTCATTCACGACACTTATAATCACGGCGGTTAGGGGCTTAATGAACAATCAAACGGTTTTCATGAGTGGCATACAAATGGGCTGCGAAGTGGCCAAATGGTATACCCAAAAGGCTCATCGCATAAAATCCAAATGAGAATGCAGTGTTGTACATTGCACGCAGGTAACTTTCAGTAATGGAGGCGCAAAATAGCCAGCGTAGTAGACGCACCCCTTAACCACAAATACTACTACTAAGCTTCCAGATAGGGATCAGCCGTATCACTCATAGTAGCAAGCAGCGTTCTTTGCGGGCCCGTCTGGCCGCCGCCAGGAATGTCCGACAGAAAGTTTTCAGTAAGAAGGGCTTAAGCCCCCCCCCAACTTCGTGAAGGAAGCTGAAGTGGAAAGGGAATCTGCAGAGAAACACGTTTTTCCTGCATGTTCAGGAAGATCTAGCCATTTTCTTGCTCCATCCGCCACTAAACGACTTTTAAAAGCTGCGCCCCAGACGCCAGCAATAAGGCGCTTGACCTGCATCAGCACCGCGTCCCGGTATGCGCCGATGATGCAGCGCTGCGGCGCGCCCGGGCGGGTGGTAAAGCCGGGTAACGCGGCTGCAGGCTCCGCCGGCCAACGTAAACGGGCTGTCGCCGGGGGCCGACCGAGGGCAGAGCTGCGCGGCGGAGACGCTGGGCGGCGCTGCCGGTCGCGCAGTCTTCCCGGGCTAGAGCCAGCTGTCGTTTCGGGTAGTATTGCAGGACTGGGCTGTGGTGCAGCTAATATGCTGGTGTGAACAGGACACCTCTCTTCACCGAATGACCAGTTAAGAACAGCGGTATATTGGCTAGTTCGCCGGGCGGCATAGCAGCCCCAGAAGCCCGCACCAATCTTCACGTACGTGAGACTAGCTCCGATCATCGTGGCACGCTGCCGTCAAGAAGGGATAGGGCATCCCAACGAACACCGCACATACTGTCTTACATATGCCTCAAGCGCATGGGAGCGTGAAATACGCTCCCAGAATTGTTTGAAATCCAGTCGACCCAGATCCGTACCACCACCGTTTCGGTTCGCTCCACTTCTGCCCAAGAGCGCATTTGTAGTGACTGATTGCTGGCAGGATTCCATGCTGGCCGACCTTTTCAGCGTTCGGCATCGCGCCAGGGAGATTGCGGTGACTTCTCCGAAACGCTGGGAGAGATGGATGAGTTCATCACTACATGGACTAGAAAAACTCAAGCCTTGGGCTGGGTATGCTCTAAGCCGCTCACCGGCAATGTGCTATCAAATGCTAGGTGCCGCGTACGTGATCTTATCATCAGTTGACTGAGGAAGGGGACTGAGGGGCGCTAAATCAAGGGAATCAGCAGCCCGCTGTATGCGTGGACGATCCCAACCAGCAGCGGTAGAGCTTCTCGGACGCTGTGCGTATCATTTAAACTGTTGCATTTCATACCCTTTCTCTACGCTTATAAGTCCCCTCTGTATCGAGCCAAGGGCTCTCTCTCTCTCTCTCTCTCTCTCTCTCTCTCTCTCTCTCTCTCTCTCCTCTCTCATCCTCTCTCGTCTCGCTCCTCTCGTCTCTTCTCCTCTCCTCTGGCTCCTCTCTCTCTCTCTACTCTCTCTCTCTCTGCTCCTCCTCAGTCTCCGGCTCTCGTCTCATCTCCTCCTCCGTCAGCTCTCATCGCCTCTCCGTCACATCGAGTCTCATCTCTCGTCTCTCTCTCATCAACTCTCTCTCTCGCTCTCCTCTCTCTCTCCTCTGTCGTGGCGAGACTCACACCGGAATTTTAATGGAATGTATTTGTTATAGTGTAATACGCATGTGCAATAACTGTTGGCAATTAATAGCTCGAGGTAAACATGTGAAATCAAGATGATTGTAAACGCATGTAAACATGTGGCCTCTTGCCTAGAAACAGTTATCTAGGCTCTGGGGGCACTTAATGACTAACCTGGAATTTGACATTGCTTGATCTTATTTGACCAGAAGGTTATGACCTGGGCGCCTAAGAATTTGAGCTAAGTGAGTTCACGTACAGGTCAACACTCCCTGTCGATTTGGTGTCTCTAGGCCTCGTACTTCCAGAGATCTCAGGGGTGTCAAACTGACCTCCACCCGAGCGAAGGGTATCCGGCCAGCCACCCGGGCGCGTGTTAACGAACTGATTTATGAATGTTCAGAGTTGGGACGCTGTTAGGCACGCTCATGTACCCTGCATACACATATATTCACACATGTACACACAGGTATGCACGCATACTTACATGAATATATATATGTATATATATATATATATATATATATACATATATACACCGAAGTCTGGTAAGTTGGTATTTTATACCGTTTAGTATGTGGGTCAACCTCGGCTTACAATGGAAGCCAACCCATTTGGCATTATAAGGAATAGCTTATATTGGCACTACTCGACGTTTCAAACATTTCTTACGATTACGAGTGACCATAAGCACAGCTTGAAACGCTGAATATGATCACGAGTAATTTTCAGCACAGTTTCGAACGTCGAACACTGCTGACCCAACAAACGATTTTTTTCTTTAAAGCGGTCTAGGCAGCACTTTATGGAAATTGAAGGTCGATTCCTCAGCACAAGAATTCTGAACCCATGTTTTCAAAGGGGAGTTGAACGTCTTTCTTGCCTATGGCAGGTGAACTAAATTTACAATATACCAGAACATATTACAACACACCATTCCGGCTAAACGAAACTCAATGTTTCGTATTGGCCCGTACCCGTTAACGCTCGCAGCGTGAGCGTGTGTAGAGCACATGTTGAAACGCTGACGTTTCGCTGTGGCAGCAAGTTGAGCCATAATATGTTGTCAAACATAGCAGCGCCAATTAGGGTAATTGTTAGCGGATGGCAGAGATATCCTAAAACTCTACTATATCAGCGCTGACACCACAGATCAGTGGTGACACAGCGCTTTGCCAACGTCACCCAGATCAGTGTTTTTCAAAGATCTTTCAGCCAAGATCCATTTGACATACAACACAGCATAAAGCACCAACCAACTTAATACCAACTAACTGGGCTTATTACTAGTCGTAAGAATCGAAGCTGGCCACATCCTCTTGCAACGAACGTGATCAGTTGACTACGTGGCGTTTTAATGCGTCGCGTCATTTCAGACAGATGGGCTCGAATATTTTCTGCACGGTAATAAATTGGGTTCAGTGTAAGACTGCGGTATGCCGGTGGTTACGATCCTATTCTGAAAAGCTGACTGGTTTGAAAAACGTAGCCAATCTTAACTTTTCTAAAGCGGCTGTGCGGCTATTCCATGGATCTACCATGGAGGCGTCCTTGGCAATAGCGTCAAAAGCCCTGCCGATCTTTGATCTTGTAGTTTGTGGATACTCGAACTAGGCTTCAGAAATCAACGGGGGACGTTGGAGCGACACCTGTCACAGATTCCTCCGGGACTTTCTGCTGCTCAAAGGAGCAGTGGGCTTGAGGTAAGCTGCTATTAAGGCCGGGGCAGCATGACCTCACCATATTGAGTCTCAGCACGTACCGCCGGACGCGGCCGGGTTACCGGCCGCGACCGGTTACAAACCGCCGGCGGCGCGTCCGCCGGTACAGCATCACGAGCCCACGCATGGGCTAGCGCATCCGGAACACGACACAGCGCGGTCCATAGTGCCGCGCAGTACAAATGCCGAACACCGTTGGCGTAGACCACACACTGCCTGTCGCACCTCAGACTTAGCGTTCTGACCGGTGGACAGGCGTTGGATAATACGCTTCTAATTAACATCACGTTATATATAGAGAGCTAAATAAAGGCACCAGGGGTGTTAAAAATAGTCATTCGCTTCTGTTGATACCATTATTGCATAGGTCCCCCATTAATTAGTTGGGATCACGTCAGGAAATTCGAGTTTTATGCCGGTAATGATTATGCAAAGAAGGCAGTGAAGATCGCCAAGGCTTCCAGCTGGTTGTACGATAATGTCACAAAACTGAAACTGATATTGTTTTTAGGTGCTCGTGGAGGTATGTTATAGGTAAATGTAGGGCTACAGAGAGGCAGCTTTGCAAAATGCGTAGGGGTGATGGAGGGAGAGGAGCTTGCAGAAAGACAAATGGCTGGGCCAGCCTCCGAAATGCATTTAAAATGGTTTCTCTCCAGATTTGACGCACTTTCTTTTCGGAATTGGGAGCATGGGTGCAGTTTCTCAAAAACTTGTATTGGGGAGCTCAACCCTAAAATATGATTAAAACGAATGTTCGTCCTTTACTAGATCATAGGTCAATGTTATAAAAGGAGACCCTACTGTCTGCAAAGAAGTACAGCACCAAAAAAAGAACGGCACTCTCCCGAATATTATAAAAACACAAGACAGCTCGGTTGGCGCCTTGTGTACCGGAGCAAAGAGCCTTGCACGGATTTGTTGGTTAGCAAGGCATGAGAAAAATTGGGAAACACTACGTTAATTTTTGGTATCTATTTCACTAAATATTCAACACATATTGTAGGACAAATTGAAATCTCGAACAAAAAAATGTGCCCTTCAAGTACAACCTATTGAGTGGCATAACCATGAACCTCCGCTGGTACTTTGTTTTGAAGGGAGCTCACGGTGAAATGTGGTGTTATAACCGAAAACCTGTGCGGAAATTGCGAGACAACCTGTAATTTAATAGTCCCGCGGGTTGTGCAAGTGTTGGATCACACTTATTTCACATTAGAGTGTTACACACTTGAAATGGGTGTGATCACTGGTGGTGCGTGCAGGTGGCTTGTATTGATCTTGATGTGATGGGGAGTGTGCGTGCGAGGCTTGTGCCTCTGAGAGAGAACATTGCTTTGGTATTCTTTAAACCGAATGACACCCAATAGAATGTGATACGCTGATGCCTGCCTATATATTTAGGTTTGCGTTTGAACATGACAGGGTAGTCATCTCGACAAACTGAAAGAAACACGCTGCAGGGCTGTTCAAAGGCAGTTTACTGCTCCATTATGATATTGCAAACATTTTGAACCTATTGAGGCATGACGGCATGTAATCAATCCATTGCGTGCCATTATATTAGCAATCTATTAATGCAGTACGGACAGGTTACCACGGCTCATTAATGCACATGCTTGGTATAAGATCGCATGATGCAGCTTTGCAAAATCGTCTTTCACTTAAGAATTCTGAAAATACAGTGCAGTATTCTTATGGATGCAAAACACTTTGTATGCAGGAAAGCATTGCTTGTGAGTCATCATTGTCATAATCGCTGCAACTCGTATGAGATGCTGGGTGCTGAGAAAGGTGGATAAGTACTGCTGTCGGTTTCTTGGGTAGTACTTGATTATATTTTTCCTATGAGCCTTGTGTGCACCGGTAGCTTCATCACTTCCTTGCACTTCGCCCATCTGGTCATAACTACATGCGCTTGTCATGTCTCCAGCCCTGTGCAAGGTCAGCGAGTTTGCAGTGTCATTCCACTAAATGCAATATTTCCTTGTCATACATGTGTTGTTACTTGTGTGAACAATATTTTTGAGTGAAGCAGCCTGATGGCTGCAGCGTGTTGTATGGCTGTGGAAGCAGAAGACGTGTTCACATCTTTGTCAATGTTTTATGGATTCACAAACAGGCTGAGCAAGTGATGTCACTTATTGGTTGTGTGTTTTGCTGAAAGTGATTTGTATACGCTATCATGTGTCTTTGGTCAGTAATACGTCAGATACGGAGTCAATACAAGAATGCATGCTTGACTCATCTTTTCATGATGGAATTTATTATGAAAGCAGCAGTGATTGCAGAACAAATAGTGAACAATGTTGCAGTTTTTGCAATCATGCCACAGACAGCACTGAGATAGTGGCACGATGACACTGTTGACCTTTGCCATTGCACAATGTACCACATTGGTTGACTTCTCAATGTCAAGCCCGAGACGACCGCCCATAACTTATGAATGACTGGTACAACTCATTTAGTAGCACCGAAGTACTATCACCAGCGATAATGCTGTTGCACCGCAATGGTTATATCGGGGTCCATTAGTAATTGCACAAATAATCCTAAGCAAGAAAAGCATTCTTGGTACCTCAAATTCACTATCTTCACCGTAGAAATGGAACTACTTTGGAAATGAGTTCATAGCAATGCTACAAATCTATTAATGTTTGCATGTAACTGCATTTCCAGTCACAAATAATGGGGAAAGTAGCTACTGTGCACATCACATGATCTTAATGTCAGGCCTACAGTACTGCAAGCAAGCATAAGCCAACAGTACAGCATTGACATCCTCAACAGCCCTTGGCAGGTTTTGGAAAGAGATTCATGGCGCTGTATAACAGTCTTCACAGCAGATCGTGCTTTGATATTAATGATATGCCCTAAAAGCTGGCGATCGTTATGTTGCATACGTCAAACAGCCCACCAAAGTTTCTGTTACGACTAGAACCAACACAAAAATATCCTCAAACATGCCATCCACTGATCCGCCACGCAACACAGCGCCCTCGACGAGAATGGTCGATTGGCGTCACTTTTCGTGCACTTCGAAGTATTCTTTAGGTCTGGCTACCAGATGCTGCTAGGTATTGCTGTCATCACATAACCATTCCATGACGCCATCAAACAGTGACGTAATGGGGCGCATTTTTACAAACTGAAATTTTGCTAGTTAGGGCTGTTTTTGACCCTCGAAAGTTTTCTGATAGTTTCAAGTAAGCTTTTCCCATCATATCTGATGCTATATCAATATCTTCAAACGTGAAACATTCCCTTTAATGAAAAATAATGGATAAAAATGGTTAAGAGCAGGAGGAAGCTACATCTCTGGCTAAAAGGCACAATCCCTCCTCCGACTGAATAGAAAGATACACGCCTCTAGGCTGGTTATGTTCAGTATAGCCTTATTTGATAATTTATTTGGTTAGGTCTCAACCACCATTCAGTGTTTATGGCCAGAAAATGATACTTTAATGCAAACAAGCCCCCAAACGAAAATTTTGATGCTAATGCGGAATTACATCTTATTTGTTTTTGCTTTTCGTGGTGTACCGCATTTAAACGCAACTTTTTAACGCTGACCTATCTATCTGGATGCATTACACATTGCACATTGATGAACTTTACCCTGCTTTTGATATTACAGCTGGTTGGGGAAGGCTAAAGAATTGTTAGTAATCTTAGTTATAACTTATGGCATTATTAGGTGTGCTGTCGTACTTGTTTCACACGATTCATTGCTTATGTCCATGTTTGCTGTTTTGTCCTTGACACCTCAACACTGATGTTTTGAAAATAGGGCAAGACTAAATGCATGACACATGACTGAATACCAGATACAGTTGAAAATCCGGGGGGTCTGAACACCTCTATCATCATGTGCTTTCACCTTAGGATGCTCTGGCATTTGGAATAGCTTCGTGCCTGCAGAAATCTTGAGCATGTCATCTTCAGCTGCTTATATTCATGCCATCATATGACACGCGTCCGTCGGCGTGTTACCCAGACCGCTGACGGGCGTGGTCACCCACGGACTGAGCTGCCGCCTGCGCCGAGTATGAGACTGTCCCACCGACCTCGTCAGCATGGCGGTACAGTATCTAAGCGAAGCGTACGGTGCGTGGTGCCCTCCTTGCTGCAGGGCAGATTACCCAATCGTACTGAATAAACATTAGGGGTGAGAAATATAATGACGACAACCACACCCACAACGTAAGATGGATGTTTGTTTACATATTACGACATAGTTACAGAACCGATGACAGTTTTGAACTTTCTCCTGTTCAGTTGATTACAGCATACTATGATCTTTAACACGCGCCCGGTTGGCCGACTAGCTACCCTTCGCTCGGGTGGGGTTGGGGGGGGGGGCAATTTGACCCCCTGAGATGTGGAGAACTAAGAGAACTAGAAATATCCAATTTGCAGGGTGTTCTGACCTGTACGTGGACTCAGCTCAAATTTTCAGGTTACCAGGTCATGACCTTCAGGTCCGGTAAGGTTAAACAAGGTCGAATTCCAAGTTGGTCCCCAGGCTGGTCGGTATTGAATTGGTATTTTACACTATTAAGTATGTAAAGTGGATGTTGGCTGAAGGATCTGTGAAAGGCACTGATCTGGTTGACGTTGGCAAAACACTGTCACCAGCGATCGGTGATGGCAGCGATGATATAGTATAGTTTAAGGATATCTCTGCCAGCCGCTAAAAATTATCCTGATTAGCGTTGCTATGTTTGGCAACATATTGTGACTCAACTTGTTTCTACAGCGAAACGCCAACGTTTCAACATGTGCTCTACACAAGCTCACGCTGCAAGCGTTAGCGGGTACAGGCCAATACGAAACTTTGAGTTTCGTTTAGCTGGGATGGTTTGTTGTAATATGTTCTGGTATATTGTAAATTTAATTCGCCTAACAAAGGCAAGAAAGACATTCAGCTCCCCTTTGAATACATGGGTTTAGAGTTCTTGGGCTGAAGAATCGACCTTCAGTTTCAGGGAAGTGTTGGCTAAACCACTTTACAGAAAAAGCATTGGTTGCATCGACAGTGTTCGACGTTCCAAACTGTACTTAAGATTACTCGTGATCACATTCAGCGTTTCAAGCTGTACTTGTGGTCACTTGTGATCATAAACAATGTTTGATACGTCGAGTACTGCCAATATAAGCTATTCCATGTAATGCCAAATGGCTTGGCTTCTATTGTAAGCCAATATTAACTTCACTTACTAAACGGTATACCATACCAACATACTAGGCTTGGGTGTATATATATATATATATATATATATATATATATATATGTATACATATATCCATATATATATATATATATATATATATATATATATATATATATATATGTGTGTGTGTGTGTGTGTGTGTGTGTGTGTGTGTGTGTGTGTGTGTGTGTGTGTGTGTGTGTGTGTGTGCGTGTGTGTAAGCGTGTGTGTACACGTGTGGGTGCGGGGTATATGAGGGTGGCTAACAGCGTCCCAACTCTGAACATTCATAAATCAGTTCGTCAACACGCGCCCGGGCGGGCCGGCTGGATACCCTTCGCTCGGGTGGGAGGTCAATTTGACCCTGCTGGGATTCGGGAACTAAGAGAGCCTAGATACACCAAATTCACAGGAAGTGTTGACCTGTACATGAACTCACTTAACGCACGTTTTATGGTTTCCAGGTTATTACCTTCGGGTCAAGTAAGGTCAAACAAAGTCAACTTCCAGGTTGGTCACCAAGTGCCCCGAGAACCTAGATAACAGTCCTGAACAGAACGTCACATGCCCATTCAAGGTCAGCGACCTTCCTTGACCTTTTGGAGGTTATGGCGGCCAAAACCATACAAGACTGGTATGAGTGTTGCATTTAAGTAAGCGACAAAGATTACTCTTGCCAGCATCTTTCTCGAAACAAAATGTTGACCTGGGTAATTCTAGGTCAATGATTTATTCTAACCTCTAAGAAGTCCATGGAAGATGTGTTGTGCGTTTTCTGCTATCAATAAATTCCAAATGAGCACCAGAAGCTATCCCGTACAGCAAACCTTATAGTAATAAAACAAGCTGGTTTTGGCCTTGGTCTGACCTTCATGCCTGACCTTAGGTCGGCCTAATTTGCTCATTCAATGTTGATGTTGCTTAAGAGAGCATCTCAGAGATGTATGGCTTTGTTTAACACTCCGTTATTGCATTAGATGAACGATTCCCTAGAAATTGACTTCGCTGAAGCCATGGCCTTCCTTTGACCTGCCATAAGTCAGTGACCTTACAAGATACATCTGACTTTGTATGTCAAACGACCCGCTATTCAACTGTATACAGCTATGCAAAGTTTGGCGCGGCTACGCCAGGCCGTTCGGAAACCATTCTGGAAAAACCTTGATGTTGCTTAAGGTCACGGGGGAGGGTCAATTTGACCCCACCCGAACTCGGGTTGGGTGTCCACAACATTTAAGAATATGTAGACGTCTATAACACATTAACGCGTCAGTTGTCTGAAGAATTCTGAGTATTTACCTGCTTGCAATGTTGCAAGTTCGTGATCAGTCCTCATGTCACCCTGCATCTTGTTTTCAATTTTCAGCTGACAGAAGAGAACATATCACTTGCTTGATATTTGCAAGATGAAAAGATCCAACAATTAGCAACCGCTTAATTACGTACAAGAAAGCATTCAACAAAGCCATTCACCATGAGACCGGCCCGCATCGCTTGTGGTGACGTCCCGCACGAGGCTGCCCACCAGCGGCGGCAGATTAAAGGGTGCGGAGCGGGGGGGGGGGGGGGCAGGGAGAGGCAGCTGCCCGGAACTCGTAGAAACATTTGACATTAACCGCACGACAGTACGTGGAAGGAAACAGGGCACACGCAACTTGTCCTCCCTCACCGTCACAGAGATTCCGTCGTCACCGCTGTCCACGCGGACCCGCCCGGCCCGTCAGGCCTCCTCAGTCACGTCAGGGTCACCTTGGCACGAACGTTCACAGAAACACGGGAACGGCAGCCGGACTTGAGGTGATTTGCAGTGCGACAAATAGCTCACTGGTCACCCCTAGACAGCAGGCTTGTGGAACCAGGCTCCGGCGACTGGCCATTAAATTAGCTGAATGGGAGGCACACTCAGCTTACGCGCGCACCCACCGACCCCTGTCGGCACCATAGGTGAGTATCGCCGGTCAAGCCGCCGGCTGGATGGTGGCGTGTTAGGATCTCATGTGTAGAAAAGTCTCATCGAAGCACACCCAATAGCGCATTGTCTTGACTTTTACAGACCAATGAGCGAATTTTGCGCTTCCGTTGCCGGCATGGCTAACCATAACGTTGATGCATGCACTTCGCCGGTACTGATAAAGTATTTCAACACACTGGCTCATCCTGAAACTTGACTGCTTGACATGTTAGATTTTTTCCATCAATCGTTGGTTTTCGTTAGCCCATCGAGTCTGCCCGCCGCCCACGCACGTCAGCGGGGAAGATGCTGGACTAGTTGTGCTTCAGGTAGACATGTCACTCGCGGCAAGCATCGATCCGCCGACGGCTTCCTCGGCGGCGGCTCCTCGCCGAGGCACTCACGTGTACGCTGTCGCTGGTGACTAAGCATGCCCACACGATTGTCTTGAGATGAAGGTGGTGGAACGCACGCTTCGATGGGTTTGACCAGTCTTGGGATTTGCGGGGCAATGGAAAGCGGCATGCTATTCAGGCGCAGTTATGCGCTGCAATAGGGCAAAACGCGGAGGAAAATGGGCATTCCATTTGCAGCCTACGCGATGTTTCGGAAACTTCAGGACACGCCAATATAAGTTCAGAAAAGGAACAGGCTCAATGGATGACCCATGGACGCCACTTGGATGATCTGGTGCTCAACGCGGTGAAAAGTAGAGACACACAGGGCCATCTGTCTTTTTTCATGCAATCAGCGCTGAATTCGGAAGCCTGCTCTGAGGCCCGATGCCCCATATACCTTTGAGCATGCCTACGTCCTGCACTCTTCATGCATATGTAGTTAAAACCGCGGCCTGCTGTCATCAGTCTGGGCACTTGGTGTGGTTAAAGGGAATAGTTTTGAAGACCGTGACATGCGTAGAGCCTACTCTGGCGTGGAGGAGAACAGAACAGACTGAAGGATAAATAAATGTAATATATCCATAAACTTGAAGAAAATGTCATACTCGCCTCCAGCTGTCGCAATTGTTATAAGCACACGCAACTTCCTTTAAATTTCCTGGCTGGTCGGAGAGACCTTACTACGGTACTACTGAAGCGCATTAACCAGCCGTGTTTCGCGAGCACGCGTTTGGTATCAAAATGTAGTAGTTCAATGAAAGTCCCTTTGGGCGTTCTTTAAGTATCAACGTAACTAAAATAATGCCGTGAAAGTCGATATAACGATTACATGTAATCCATAAGCTTGGCTCATGTATTAACTGTGAATTCCTGTACCTATGCTAATGGTTTAGAAATATCACATTCAGGATTGGGTTGAGCTCTATTGTAACTGCTATTTTCGTCAGAGTTGGCATGGATTCATTGGGTAGGAATTTTTGCCCGAATAAAGTATTTCCAGAGTATCCGAGTCCGATCGGAATTCACGCTTTTTTGTTTTCAGTCTAAATGCGACACCTAGTACGTTTTTTTCATAATTGGGCAGTCTGCTTACGAGTTGGATGCATCAGGAAATGTACTGAATGATTTCCGCCCGAGTGCAAAGGCCGAAGGATCATGACTCCGGTACCGATCCGACTCCGATCGGACACGCGCCCCGCTTGATCCGAGTCCGATCGGACACGCCCCCCGCTTGATCCAAGTCCGATCGGACACGCGCCCCGCTTGATCCGAGTCCGATCGGACAGGCGCCCCGTTTGATTCGAGTCCGATCGGATGCGCGCCCCGCTTGATTCGAGTCCGAACGGACACCCGCGCCGCTTGATCCGAGTCAGATCGGACACGCACCCCGCTTGATTCGAGCCCGATCGGACACGCACCCTGCTTGATTCGAGTCAGATCGGATGCGCGCCCCGCTTGATTCAAGTCCGAACGGACACCCGCGCCGCTTGATCCGAGTCCGATCGGACACGCACCCCGCTTGATTCGAGCCCGATCGGACACGCACCCTGCTTGATTCGAGTCAGATCGGACACGCACCCCGCTTGATCGGAGTCTGATCGGACACGCATCCCGCTTCACCCGGCTTCTATAGGCCCAAACGGCGAATATAATATGACAGGCTGTCATAACGACACTTCATACAGTCCGTCGATAGCAACAATTTCGGTACCACCTTTTCAAACATATGCTAAATTGATAAGAAATGGAACTGATAACAAACGTACGTTTCTGAGATCTATTATCTACAAGGTATCTAGAATTGGCGAAATGTTTTGAGTGGAACTGTGAAACCTTTGGCATTATTCATTAGTGGTCTCATGTTTTGCTCACGTTCGTAAGACTGGGGTTCAAATGCCAGGCAGCGCGAATTTCATTAGTCACTTAAGAAACCGTTTACTCATTCACGACACTTATAATCACGGAGGTTAGGGGCTTAATGAACAATCAAACGGTCATCATGAGTGGCATACAAATGGGCTGCGAAGTGGCCAAATGGTATACCCAAAAGGCTCATCGCATAAAATCCAAATGAGAATGCAGTGTTGTACATTGCACGCAGGTAACTTTCAGTCATGGAGGCGCAAAATAGCCAGCGTCGTAGACGCACCCATTAACCACAAATACCACTACTAAGCTTCCAGATAGGGATCAACCGTATCACTCATAGTAGGAAGCAGCGTTCTTTGCGGGCCCGTCACGTCACGTCACGCGCCCCACACGCCAGCAATAAGGCGCTAGACTTGCACCAGCACCGCGGCCCGGTATGCGCCGATGATGCAGCGCTGTGGCGCGCCCGGGCGTGGGGTAAAGCTGGGTGACGCGGCGGCAGGCTCGGCCGGCCAACAAAAACGGGCTGTTGCCGGGGGCCGACCGAGGGCAGAGCTGCGCGGCGGAGCCGCTGGGCGGCGATGCCGGTCGCGCAGTCCTCCGGGCTGCGCGAAACAGCTGTCGTTTCGGGTAGTATTGCAGGACTGGGCTGCGGTGCGGCTCAAATTTTTTGGTTCCTAGGTCACGACCTTCGGGTCCAATAGGTTCAAACAAGGTCAGAATCCAAGTTGGTCCCCAGTTTGGTTGGTATTAAGTTGGTATGTCATACTGTTTAGATGTGAAGTGGATCTTGGCTGAAATATCTGTGAAAAGCACTGATCTGGGTGACGTTGGTAAAACACTGTGTCACCACTGATCTGCGATGTCAGCGCTGATATAGTGTAATTTTAGGATATCTCTGCCAGCCGCTAAAAATTACCCTGATTAGCGCTTCTATGTTTGGCAACATCTTGTGGCTCAACTTGCTCTTACAGCGAAACGTCAGCGTTTCAACATGTGCTCTACACAAGCTCACGCTGCAAGCATTAGTGGGTACAGGCCAATACTAAACATTGAGTTTTGTTTAGCTGGGATGGTCTGCTGTAATATGCTCTGGTAAATTGTAAATTTGATTCACCTGCCATAGGCAAGAAAGACGTTCAGCTGCCCTTTGAAAACATGGGTTTAGAGTTCTTGTGCTGAGGTATCGACCTTCAATTTCAGGAAAATGGTGGCTAAACCACTTTATAGAAAAAAGCATCGGTTGTACCGACAGTGTTCGACGTTCGAAACTGTGCTTCAGACTACACGTGATCCTCTTCAGTGTTTCAAGCTGTGCTTGTGGTCACTTGTGAACATAAACAATGTTTGAAACGTCGCGTGCTTCCAACATAAACTATTCGATGTGATGCCAAATGGCTCGACTTCCATGGTAGGCCAAGATTAACTTCACATACTAAAAGGTATAAAATACCAACTTACCAGACTTAGGTGTATATATATGTTCATATAAATGTGTGTATATATAAATATGTGTGTATACCTGTGTGTACATGTGTGAAAATATGTGTACGCAGGGTATATGAGCGTGCCTAACAGCGTCCCAACCCTGAACATACATAAATCAGTTCGTTAACACGCGCCCGGGTGGCAGGCCGGATACCCTTCGCTCGGGTGGGGGTCAGTTTGACCCCCCTGAGATCTCGGGAATTAAGAGGCCTGGAGACACCAAATCGACAGGGAGTGTTGACCTGTACGTGAACTCACTTAGCTCAAATTCTTATGTGCCCAGGTCATAAGCTTCTGGTCAAATAACGTCGAACAATGTCAAATTCCAGGTTGGTCATAAAGTGCCCCCAGAGCCTAGATAACTGTTTCTAAGCAAGAGGCCACATGCTTACACGCGTTTACAATCATCCTGATTTCACATGTCTACCTCGAGCTATTAACTGCGAACAGTTACTGCAAATTCACATTACACTATAACAAATACATTTCATAAAAATTCCGGTGAATATAGAAAGAGAGAGAGAGAGAGAGAGAGAGAGAGAGAGAGAGAGAGAGAGAGAAGAGAGAAGAGAGAGAGAGAGGAGAGAGAGAGAGGAGAGAGAGAGAGAGAGAGAGAGAGAGAGAGAGAGAGAGAGAGAGAGAGAGAGAGAGAGAGAGAGAGAGAGAGAGAGAGAGAGAGAGAGAGAGAGAGAGAACCCTTTGCTCGATGCAGGCGGACTCATAAGCGTGCAGAAAGGGTACGCAATACAACGGTTTGAATGATATGCACAGCATCAGATAAACTTTACAGCTGCTGGTTGGGATTGTCCACGCATACAGCGGGCTGCTGATTCCCTTGATTTAGCGCCCCTCAGTCCCCTTCCTCAGTCAACTGATGACAGGATCACGTACGCGGCACCTAGCATTTGATAGCACATTGCCGGTGAGCGGCTTAGAGCATACCCAGCCCAAGGCTTGAGTTTTTCTAGTCCATGTAGTGATGAACTCATCCATCTCTCCCAGCGTTTCGGAGAAGTCACCGTAATCTCTCTGGCGCGATGCCGAACGCTGAAAAGGTCGGCCAGCATGGAATCCTGCCAGCAATCAGTCACTACAAAAGCGCTCTTGGGCGGAGGTGGAGCGCACCGAAACGGTGGTGGTGCGGTTCTGGGTCGACTGGATTTCAAACAATGCTGGGAGCGTATTTCACGCTCCCATGCGCTTGAGGCATATGTAAGACAGTATGTGCGGTGTTCGTTGGGATGCCCTATCCCTTCTTGACGGCAGCGTGCCACGATGATCGGAGCTAGTCTCACGTACGTGAAGATTGGTGCGGGCTTCTGGGGCTGCTATGCCGCCCGGCGAACCAGTCAATATACCGCTGCTCTTAACTGGTCATTCGGTGAAGAGAGGTGTCCTGTTCACACGAGCATATTAGCTGCACCACAGCCCAGTCCTGCAATACTACCCGAAACGACAGCTGGCTCTAGACCGGGAGGACTGCGCGACTGGCAGCGCCGCCCAGCGGCTCCGCCGCGCAGCTCTGCCCTCGGTCGGCCCCCGGCGACAGCCCGTTTTTGTTGGCCGGCCGAGCCTGCCGCCGCGTTACTTACCCCCCGCTCGGGCGCGCCACAGCGCTGCATCGTCGGCACATACCGGGCCGCGGTGCTGGTGCAGGTCAAGCGCCTTATTGCTGGCGTGTGGGGCGCAGCTTTTAAAAGTCGTTTAGTGGCGGATTGAGCAAGAAAATGGCTAGACCTTCCTGAACATGCAGGAAAAACGTGTTTCTCTGCAGATTTCTTTTCCACTTCCACTTCCGTCACAAAGTTTGGGGGGAGCTTAAGCCCTTCTTACTGAAAACTTTCTGCCGGGCATTCCTGGCGGCGGCCAGACGGGCCCGCAAAGAACGCTGCTTGCTACTATGAGTGATACGGCTGATCCCTATCTGAAAGCTTAGTAGTAGTATTTGTGGTTAAGGGATGCGTCTACTACGCTGGTTATTTCGCGCCGCCGTGACAGAAAGCTACTGGGATGCAATGTTCAAAACTGCATTCTCATTTGGATTTTATTCGATGAGCCTTTTTGGGTATACCATTTGGCCACCTCGCAGCCCATTTCTATGCCACTCATAATAGCCGCTTGATTGTTCATTAAGCCCCTAACCGCCGTGATTATAAGTGTCGGTGTCCTGAATGAGCAAACGGCTTGTTACGTGACTAATGAAATTCGCGCTGCCTGGCATTTGAACCCCAGTCTTATGAACGTGAGCAAAACATGAGACCACTAATGAATAATGCCAAAGGTCGCACAGTTCCACTCAAAACATTTCGCCAATTCTAGATGTCTTATAGATAGGAGGTCTCAGAAACGTACGTTTGGTTTCAGTTCCATTTGTTATCAATTAAAAATATGTTGAAAAGATGGTCCCGAAATTATTTCTATCGACGGGCTGTATGAAGTGTCGTTATGACAGCCTGTCATACTATATTTGCCGTTTGGGCCTATCGAAGCCGGGTGAAGCGGGATGCGTGTCCAACCGGACTCGGATCAAGCGGGGTGCGTGTCCGATCGGACTCGAGTCGAGCGGGGTGATTGTCAGATCGGACTCAGATCGAGTGGGGTGCGTGTCCGATCGGACTCGGATCAAGCGGGGCGAGTGTCCGATCGGACTCGGATCAAGCGGGGCGAGTGTCCGATCGGACTCGAATCAAGCGGGGTGCAGGCCCGATCGGGCTCGAATCAAGCGGGGTGCGCATCTGATCGGACTCGTATCAAGCGGGGTGCGCATCCTATCGGACTCGGATCAAGCGGGGTGCGTGTCCGGTCGGACTCGGATCAAGCGGGGCAAGTGTCCGATCGGACTCGAATCAAGCGGGGCGCCTATGCCATCGGACTCGAATCAAGCAGGGTGCGTGCCCGATCGGACTCGAATCAAGCGAGGTGCGCATCTGATCGGACTCGGATCAAGCGGGGTGCGTATCCTATCGGACTCGGATCAAGCGGGACGCGTGTCCGATCGGACTCGGATCAAGCTGGGTGCGTGTCCGATCGGACTCGGATCAAGCTGGGCGCGTGTCCGATCGGACTCAGATCGGTACCAGAGTCATGACCTTTCGGCCTGTGTACTCGGGCGGAAATCATGCAGTACATTTTCTGATGCATCCAACTCAGACGCAAGCTGTCCAATTATGAAAAAAATGTACTAGGTATCGCATTTAGACTGACAACAAAAAAGGCGTGAATCAGGATCGGACTCCGGTACCCTGGAAATATTTTATCCGGGCAAAGCTCCTACCCAATGAATCAATACCAACTTGACGCAAATAGCAGTTGAAATAGAACTCAAACCACTCCTGAATATGATATTCCTAAACCATTAGCATAGATTTAGCCACATTTCATACACGAGCTAAGCTTATGGATTACATGTAATCGTTATATCGATTTTCACCAATATTTTTTTTTAGTTACGTTGATGCCTCAAAAACACCCAAACGGACTTTCGTTGAAATGTTACATTTTGATACCAAACGCGTGCTCGCGAAACACGGCTCGTTAATGCGCTTCAGTAGTACCGTAGCGAGATATTTACGACTAGCCAGGAAATTTAAAGGAAGCTGTGTGTGCTTATAACAATTGCGACAGCTGGAGGCGAGTATGACATTGTCTTCAAGTTTATGGAGATTGTCCTTCAGTCTGTTCTGTTCTCCTCCATGCCAGAGTAGGCTCTACACATGTCACGGTCTTCAAAACTATTCCCTTTAACCACACCAAGTGCCCAGACTGATGACAGCAGGCCGCAGTTTTAACTACATATGCATGAAGAGTGCAGGACGTAGGCAGTGCTAAAAGGTATATGGGGCATCGGGCCTCAGAGCTGGCTCCGAACTCAGCGCTGATTGCATGAAAAAAGACAGATGGCCCTGCGTGTCTCTACTTTTCACCGCATTGAACACCAGATCATCCAAATGGCGTCCTTGGGTCATCCATTGAGCTTGTTCCTTTTCTGAACTCATATTGGCGTGTCCTGAAGTCTCCGAAACATCGCGTAGGCTGCAGATGGAATCCCATTCTCCTCCGTGTTTTGCCTTATTGCAGTGTATAACTGCGCATGAATAGCATGCCGCATTTCAATGCCCGCAAATCCCAAGACTGGTCAAACCCATCGAAGCGTGCGTTCCACCACCTTCATCTCAAGACAATCGTGCGGGCATGCTTAGTCACCAGCGACAGCGTACACGTGAGTGCCTCGGCGAGGAGCCGCCGCCGAGGAAGCCGTCGGCGGATCGATGCTTGCCGCGAGTGACATGTCTACCTGAAGCACAACTAGTCCAGCATCTTCCCCGCTGACGTGCGTGGGCGGCGGGCAGACTCAATGGGCTAACGAAAACCAACGATTGATGGAAAAAATCTAACATGTCAGGCAGTCGAGTTTCAGGATGAGCCAGTGTATTGAAATACTTTAGCAGTACCGGCGAAGAGCATGCATCAACATCATGGTTAGTCATGCCCGCAACGGAAGCGCAAAATTTCGCTCATTAGTCTGTAAAAGTCAAGACAATGCGCTATTGGGTGTGCTTCGATGAGACTTTTCTACACATGAGATCCTAACACGCCACCATCCAGCCGGCGGCTTGACCGGCGATGCTCGCCTACGGTGCCGACCGGGGTCGGTGGGTGCGCGCGTAAGCCGAGTGTGCCTCCCATTCAGCTGATTTAATGGCCAGTCACCGGAGCCTGGTTCCACAAGCCTGCTGTCTAGGGGTGACCAATGAGCTATTTGTCGCACCGCAAATCAACTCAAGCCTGGCTGCCGTTCCCGTGTTCCTGTGAACGTCCGTACCAAGGTGACCCTGACGTGACTGAAGAGGCCTGACGGGGCCGGGCGGGTCCGCGTCGACAGCGGTGACGACTGAATCTCTGTGAATGGGAGGGAGGACAAGTGCCTTATGCCCTGTTTCCTTCCACGCACTGTCATACGGTTAATGTCAAATGTTTCTACGAGCTCCGGGCAGCTGCCTCTCCCTGTCCCCCCACCCCGCACCCTTTAATCCGCAGCCCTTGGAGGGCAGCCTCGTGCGGGACGTCACCACAAGCGATGCAGGGCGGTCTCATGGTGATTGGCTTTGGTGAATACTTTCTTGTGCGTAATTCGGTGGTGGTTAATTGTTGGGTCTTTTCGTCCTGCAAATATCAAGCATGTGATACGTTTTTTTCTGGCAGCTGAAAATTAAAAACAGCATGCAGGATGACATGAGAAATGATCACGAACTTGCGACATCGCAAGCAAGTAAATAACTCAGAGTACTTTAGAGAACTGACGCGTTAATGCGTTATAGACATCTACATAATCTTGAATGTTGCAGATATTCAACACGCGCTCGGGCGGGCGGGGTAAAATTGATCCCCCCCAAAGGCTTTTCCAGAATGGTTTCCGAACGGCCTGGCGTAGCCGCACCAAATTTTGCATAGCTGTAGACAATTAAAAAGCGGGTCGTTTGACATTAACAAGCTAGATGCATCTTGTAAGGTCGCTTACGTATGGGAGGTCAAAGTAAGGCCATAGTTTCAGCAAAGTCGATTTCTAAGGGAATCGTTCATCTAATGCAACAACGGAGTGTTAAACGAAGCCATACATCTCTGAGATGCTCTCTTAGGCAACAAAAATATTGAATAAGCAAATTGGATTGGTCTAAGAACAAGCATGAAGGTCAGACCAAGGTCAAAACCAACTTATTTTATTACTTAAAGGCTTGCTTTATGGAGCAGTTTTGGTGCTCATTTTAAATTCACTGATGGTAGGAACCGCATTACACATCTTCCATGGGCTTCTTAGATGTCGGAATTGGTCATTGACCTAAAATTACCCAGGCCAACAATTTTTTTTAAAGAAACATATTGCACAGTGTAATTTTTGTCGCTTGTTCAAATGCAACACTCAGAGCAGTCTTGTATGATTTTGGTCGTCATGACCTTAAAAAGGTCAAGCAAGGTCACTGACCTTAATTGAGCATGTGACGTTTTGCTGAGAAACAGTTATCTAGGTTCTGGAAACACTTGGGGACCAGCCTGGAAATTGACCTTACTTAACCTTATGTGGCCTAAAGGTAATGACCTGGGAACCTAAAATTTTGGGCCAAGTGAGTTCACGTACAGGTCAATACTCTCTGTGAATTTGGTGTCTCTAGCTCTCTTAGTTTTCGAGATCTTAGGAGGGTCAAATTGCGCCCCCCCCCCCCCCGCCCACCCGAGCGAGGGCTATCCAGCCGGCCACCCGGGCGCGTGTTTGCGAGCTGATTTATGAATGTCCGCAGTTGGGACGCTGTTAGGCACAATCGTATACCCCGCATACACACATGTATATATATATATATATATATATATATATATATATATATATACATACACACACACACACACATATATATATATATATATATATACATACACACACACACACACATATATATATATATATATATATATATATATATATATATATATATATATATATATATATATATATGTATGCATACCTAAGTCTAGTAAGTTGGTATTTTATACCGTTTAGTATGTGAAGTTACCATTGGCTTACAATGCAACCCAAACCATTTGGCATTACATGGAATAGCTTACACTGGCAGTACTCGACGTTTCAAATATTGCTTATGATCACGTGACCATAAGCAAAGCTTGAAACGCTGAAGAAGATCACGAGCAATCCTAAGTACAGTTGGAACGTCGAACACCGTCGATACAACCAACTTTTTTCTTCAAAGCGGTTTAGTCAACACATTCCTGAAATTGAAGGTCGATACTTCAGCGCAAGATCTCTGAACCTATGTTTCCAAAGGGGAGCTCAACGTCTTTCTTGCCTATGGCAAGTGAACGAAATTTACAATATACCTGGACATATTACAGCAGACCATCCCAGCTAAACGAAACTCAAAGTTGGGTATTGGCCTGTACCCGCTAACGCTCGCAATGGGAGCTTGTGTAGACCATAAGTTGGAACGCTGACGTTTTGCTGTAGGAGCAAGTTGAGTCATAAGATGTTGGCAAACATAGCAGCGCTAAACGGTATAATTGTTAGCGGATGGCAGAGACATCCTAAAACTATACTATATCAACGCTGACATCACGGATCAGTGGTGACACAGCGCTTTGCCAACGCCACCCTGATCCGTGTTTTTCACAGATCTTTCAGCCAAGATCCACTTCACATACTAAACAGTATAAAATACCAGCTTAATTCCAACCAGCCTGGGTACCAACTTGTACTTTAGCCTTGTTTGACCTTATAGGATTAGAAGGCAATGACCTGGAAAACTAAAAATTTGAGGTAAGTGAGGTCACGTACAGGTAACCACACCTTACAAATTTGGTGCCTCTAGCTCTCTTACTTCTTGGAATCTCAGGGTGGTCAAATTGTCCCCCTCCCCCGAGCGGAGGGTAGCTAGTCGGCCGCCCGGGCGCGTGTTTAAGATCGTGGTGTGCTGTAAATAACTGAGCAGGAGTAAGTTTAGAACTTTCATCGGTTCTGCAAGTATGTCGTAATATGTAAACAAACATCCATCTTACATTGTGGGGGTGGATGTCGTCATTATATTTATCACCCTTAATGTTTATTCAGTGCGATTGGGTAGTCTACCCTGCGTCATGGAAGGCACCACGCACCGTGCGCTTCGCTTAGATACTGTACCGCCATGCTGACGAGGTCGGTGGGACAGTCTCATGCTCGGCGCAGGCGGCAGCTCAGTCCGTGGGGCACCACGCCCGTCAGCGGTGCGGGTAACACGCCGACGGACGCATGTCGTATGATGGCATGAATATGAGCAGCTAGAGATGACATGCTCAAGATTTCTGCGGGCACGAAGCTATTCCAAATGCCAGAATATCCCAAGGTGAGCACACGTGATGATAGAGGTATCCAGACCCCCGAATGTCCAACTGTGTCTTGTATTTAGTCATGTGTCATGTACTTAGTCATGCCCTATTTTCAAAACATCAGTGTTGAGGTGTCAAGAGCAAAACGGCAAAGATAAACATAAACAATGAATCGTGTGAAACAAGTACGACAGTACACCTGATAATGCCCTAAGTTATAACTAAGATCACTAACAACTCTTTAGCCTTCTCCAAACCAACTGTGATAATATAAGTAGGGTAAAGTTCATCAATGCGCAATGTGCAATGCATCCAGATAGATGAATTGGGGTAAAAATTGCCTTCAAATGCGATACAACACGAACAACGAAAACAAATAGTATGTAATACTGCATAACCATCAAACATTTTCGTTTGGGAGCTCATTTGCACTATGGCCATAAACACTGCATGGTAGTTGAGACATAACCAATGAGATTATCAAGTAAGGGTACACTGAACATAACCAGCCTAGAGGCGTGTATTTTTCTATTAAGTTGGGGAGAAGGATTGTGCCTTCTAACCAGAGATGTGGCTTCGTCCTCCTCTTCACCGTTTTTATCCATTATTTTTCATTAAAGGGAATGTTCCATATTTGAAGATATTGAAATAGTATCAGATATGATGGGAAAGCTTACTTGTAACTATAAGAAAGCTTTCAAGTTTCAATAACGACCCTAACTAGCAAAAGTTTAGTTTGTAAAAATGTGCCCCATTACGTCTTTGTTTGATGACGTCAGCGAATGGCTATGTGATGACAGCAATACCAAGCAGCATCTGGCAGGCAGAGCTAATAAATACTTCGAAGTGCATGAAAGCTGACACCAATCGACCATTCTCGTCGCGGGCGCTGTGCTGGGCGACGGATTAGTGGATGGCTTGTTTGATGATTTTTTGTGCTGTTTCTGGTCGTAACTGAAGCTTTGGTGGGCTGTTTGGCATACGCAACATAGCGATCGCCAGCTTTTAGGGTACCTTATTAATATCAAAGCACGATATGCTGTGAAGACGTTGTATAGCATAGTTTTAGGATATCTCTGCCATCCGCTAACAATTATCCTGATTAGCGCTGCTATGTTTGCCAACATCTTACGGCTCAACTTGCTCCTACAGCGAAACGTCAGCGTTTCAACATGTGCTCGACACAAGCTCACGCTGCGAGCGTTAGCGGGTACGGGCCAATATTCAGCTTTGAGTTTTGTTTAGCTGGGGTCGTCTGCTGTGATACGTTCTGGTATATCGTAAATTTAATTCACCTGACAAAGGCAAGGAAGACGTTCAGCTCCCCTTTATAAGCATGGGTTTAGAGTTCTTGGGCTGAGGTATCCACATTCAATTTTTATTGAGTGCTGGCAAAACCACTTTATAGAAAAAAGCATTGGTTGTATCGATAGTGTTCGACGTTCTAAACTCTACTTAAGATAACTCGTGATCACATTCATCATCGTTTGCTGTGCTTATGGTGACTTGTTATCATAAGCAATGTTTGAAACGTCGAGTACTGCGAATGTAAGCTATTCCATGTAATGCCAAGTGGTTTGGCTTCTATTGTAAGCCAAGATTAACTTCACGTACTAAACAGTATAACATACCAACTTAGTAGGCTTGGGTGTATATACATGTACACATATATATACGTCTACATATGTATACATATGAATGCATATATATATATATATATATATATATATATATATGTGTGTGTGTATGTGTGTGTGTGTGTGTGTGTGTGTGTGTGTGTGTGTGTGTGTGTGTGTGTGTGTGTGTGTGTGTGTGTGTGTGTGTGTGTGTGTGTGTGTGTGTGTGTGTGTGTGTGCACGTAAGTGTACATGTATGAACTTGTATGTATGCGGGGTATATGAAGGTGGCTAACAGCTTCCCACCTCTGAACATACATAAAATCAATTCGTTAGCACGTGCCCGGGTGGCTGGCTGGATACCGTTTGCTGGGATGGGGGTCAATTTGACCCCCCTGAGATCTCGGGAACTAAGAGAGCTAGAGACACAAAATCTACAGAGAGTCTTGACCTGTACGCGAACTCCTTAGCGCATGATTTTAGGCTCCCAGGTCATTACCTTCGGGTTAGTTTAGGTCAAATAAAGCCAAATTCCAGGCTGGTCCCCAAGTGCCGCAGAACCTAGATAACTGTTTCTCAGCAAAACGCCACATGCTCATTTAAGGTCAGTAACCTTGCTCGGCCTCTTGAAGGTCATGACGACCAAAATCACGCAAGATTGCTCTGAGTTTTTCACTTGAATTAGCGACAACGATGACGCTAGACAATGTGTTTCTAAAAACAAGATGTTGACCTGGGTAATTTTAGGTCAATGACCTATTTTGACCTCTTAGAAGTCTACGGAAGATGTATAATGCGTTTCCTGCTATCAATGAATTCGAAATGAGCACCAGCAACTGTCCCATATAGCAAGCCCTAGAGCAATAAGCAGGTTGGTTTTGATCTTGGTCTCACCTTCATAACTGACCTTAGGTGAACGTATTTTGCTCATTCAATATTTGTGTTGCCTAAGAAGGCATCTCAGACATGTGTGGCTTCGTCTAACACTCTGTTGTTGCATCAGAATGAACGATTCCCTAGAAATTGACTTCGCCGAAACCATGGCCTGATTTTTGACCTTTCATAGGTCAGCGACCTTGCCAGGTACATCTTATTGTTGATGCCATACGATCCGCTATTCAGTTATCTACAAATAGGCAAAATTTGGCGCGGCGTAGCGGCGTCGTTCGGAAACCATTCCGGAATAACCTTCGGGGGGGGGGGAAATTTGACCTCTACACGACCGCGTGTTGAGGAGCGTAAGTGCGCCAGCCTGAGGCGGCATCACATGTAAATAGTTTGTCTATTATGCAGCCTAATGCTACACTGGCCTACGCAGGCGACTGGAGCTACATACAAAATGTCATACGAGTGCGGGAGTAGTTTTAAAAAACGATATCCCGATTTAGGTGCTCGAAAGTTTATAAGCAGCAAAATTAGTGCATCTGATTATTTGTAGTGCACACGTGAAATTATGTTTCTAAGCAATGATCGTGAATGACCATGCAGCGACGACACTTTACGTATGTTATATATATACAAAGTTTGTCAGATAAAAACTAATCATTGTTTCTACTTCAAGGTGCCCGAGATGTTTAATAAGATGTTTGTCGCGGCAGCGCGGCCACGGCGGCTAGTTCAGTCCAGCAGATATCTAGGATGTGTAAGCAAACCACTTGGATCACAATTGCCCTTTTTTACTTGCTGGCGTCAGTGCACGTGGAGCAGATACTGCATTTTCACAACGAATCCTAAATTCCCATAGTGTTTTACATGTTGCTCAAGTCGCTTGCAGAAGTTAGTTTCGCTTAAGAAGTTGTGATTGGGCAGCCCATCTCATCTGATAACGCCTCAGAATGGTAAAGCTTGTTGGCTTTCATTAAAGAATCAGTTAATTCTTTTCTCATCTTAAAACAATAAACTGAAGTTGGTGGTGATCTGAATGATGCTTCCTTTAGATTTGTCTTGATATCTGGTTGCAACATTATTCAAGCTGTGCTTGGGTCACATTGTGATCATAACCAATGTTTGAACGTCGAGTGCTTCCAATATAAGCTATTCCATGTAATGCCAATGGCTTGACTTCCATGGTAGGCCAAGATTAACTTCACATACTAAACGGTATAACATAACCACTTGCTAGGCTTAGGGTGTATATACATATATACACATACACACCACACCCACACACACACACACACCCACACACCACACACAACACACCCACACCACACACACACACACACACACACACACACACACACACACACACACCACACACACCACACACACAACACCCCACCACACACACCACACACACACACACACACACACCACACACACACACACCCACACACACACACACACACCACACACACACACACAACACACACCACACACACACACACACACCACACACCACATATACACACATATATATATATATATATATATATATATATATATATATATATATTATGTATATATATATATATATATATATGTGTGTGTGTGTGTATATACATATATGTGTGTGTGTGTGTACGTGTGTGTACGCGTGTGTGTACATGTGTGGACGCGGGGTAGATGAGGGTGGCTAACAGCGTCCCAAATCTGAACATTCATAAATCAGTTCGTTAACACGCGCCCAGGCGGCCGGCTGGATACCAAATTGGCCTCCCACCTTCGCTCGGGTGGGAGGTCAATTTGACCCCCCTGAGATCTCGGGAACTAAGAGAGCTAGATACACCAAATTCACAGGAAGTGTTGACCTGTACGTGAACTCACTTAGCGCACGTTTTAAGGTTCCCAGGTCATTACCTTCTGGTCAAGTAAGGCCAAACAAGGTCAACTTCCAGGAAGGTCTCCAACTGCCCCCAGAACCTAGATAACTGTCCTAAACAAAACGTCACATGCCCATTTAAGGTCAGCGACCTTGGTTGACCTTTTGAAGGTTATGGAGACCGAAATCATACAAGGCTGCTCTGAGTGTCGCATTTAAGAAAGCGACAAAGATTACGCATGTCAACATGTTTCTAGCAATAAAATGTTGACCTGGGTAATTTTAGATCAATGATCTATTCTAACCTCTAAGAAGTCCATGGAAGATGTGCAATGCGTTTCCTGCTATCAATAAATTTAAAATGAGCACCAGAAGCTATCCCATACAACAAACTCTATAGTAATAAAACAAGCTGGTTTTGACCTTGGTCTGACCTTCATGCCTGACTTTAGGTCGGTCTAATTTGCCCATTCAATATTGATGTTGTCAAACAGAGTGTCTCAGAGGTGTATGGCTTCGTTTAACGCTCCGTTGTTACATTAGATGAACGATTCCCTGGAAATTGACTTCGCTGAAGCCATGGCCTTAATTTTACCTGCCATAAATCAGTGACCTTACAAGGTACATCTTACAAGGTCAGCTGTCTGAATGATTCTGAGTTATTTACCCGCTTGCAATGTCGCAAGTTCGTGATCATTCCTCATGTCATCCTGCACCTTGCTTTCAATTTTCAGCTGCCAAAAAAGAACATATCACATGCTTGATATTTGCAAGATGAGAAGATCCAACAAATAACAACCGCCGAATTACGTACGAGAAAGCATTCAACAAAGCCATTCACCGTAAGACCGGCCTGCATCGCTTGTGGTGACGTCCCGCACGAGGCTGCCCACCAGGGGCTGCAGATTAAAGGGTGAGGGGGGGGGATGGGCAGGGAGAGGCAGCTGCTCGGAGCTCGCAGAAACATTTGGCATTAACCGTATGACAGTGCGTGGAAGGAAACAGGGCACACGCCACTTGTCCTCCCTCACCGTCACAGAGATTCCGTCGTCACCGCTGTCGACACGGACCCGCCCGGCCCCGTCAGGCCTCTTCAGTCACGTCAGGGTCACCTTGGCACGGACGTTCACAGAAACACGGGAACGGCAGCCGGACTTGAGGTGATTTGCAGTGCGACAAATAGCTCACCGGTCACCCCTAGACAGCAGGCTTGTGGAACCAGGCTCCGGCGACTGGCCATTAAATCAGCTGAATGGGAGGCACACTCAGCTTACGCGCGCACCCACCGACCCCGGTCGGCACCGTAGGCGAGTATCGCCGGTCAAGCCGCCGGCTGGATGGTGGCGTGTTAGGATCTCATGTGTAGAAAAGTCTCATCGAAGCACACCCAATAGCGCATTGTCTTGACTTTTACAGACTAATGAGCGAATTTTGTGCTTCCGTTGCCGGCATGGCTAACCATAACGTTGATGCATGCACTTCGCCTGTACTGCTAAAGTATTTCAACACACTGGCTCATCCTGAAACTTGACTGCTTGACCAGTTAGATTTTTCCATCAATCGGTGGTTTTCGTTAGCCCATTGAGCCTGCCCGCCGCCCACGCACGTCAGCGGGGAAGATGCTGGACTAGTTGTGCTTCAGGTAGACATGTCACTCGCGGCAAGCATCGATCCACCGACGGCTTCCTCGGCGGCGGCTCCTCGCCGAGGCACTCACGTGTACGCTGTCGCTGGTGACTAAGCATGCCCACACGATTGTCTTGAGATGAAGGTGGTGGAACGCACGCTTCGATGGGTTTGACCAGTCTTGGGATTTGCGGGCAATGGAAAGCGGCATGCTATTCAGGCGCAGTTACGCACTGCAATAGGGCAAAACGCGGAGGAAAATGGGTATTCCATTTACAGCCTACGCGATGTTTCGGAGACTTCAGGACACGCCAATGTGGGTTCACGAAAGGAACAGGCTTAATGAATGACCCAAGGACGCCATTTGGATGATCTGGTGTTCAACGCGGTGAAGAGTAGAGACACGCAGGGCCATCTGTCTTTTTTCATGCAATCAGCGCTGAGTTCGGAGCCAGCTCTGAGGCCCGATGCCCCATATACCTTTTAGCACGCCTACGTCCTGCACTCTTCATGCATATGTAGTTAAAACCGCGGCCTGCTGTCATCAGTCTGGGCACTTGGTGTGGTTAAAGGGAATAATTTTGAAGACCGTGACATGCGTAGAGCCTACTCTGGCGTGGAGGAGAACAGAACAGACTGAAGGATAAATAAATGTAATATATCCATAAACTTGAAGACAATATCATACTCGCCTCCAGCTGTCGCAATTGTTATAAGCACACGCAACTTCCTTTAAATTTCCTGGCTGGTCGGAAAGATCTTACTACGGTACTACTGAAGCGCATTAACGAGCCGTGTTTCGCGAGCACGCGTTTGGTACCAAAATGTAATATTTCAACGAAAGTCCGTTTGGGTGTTCTTTACGCATCAACGTAACTCAAATAATGCTGTGAAAATCGATGTAACGATTGCGTGTACTCCATAAGTTTAGCTCAGGTATGAAGTGTGGGTAAATCTATGCTAATGGTTTATGGATATCACATTCAGGAGTGGTTTGAGTTTTATTTCAACTGCTATTTTCGTCAGAGTTGGCATTGATTCATAGGGTAGGGGTTTTGCCCGAACAAAATATTTCCAGAGTATCTGAGTCCGATCCGGATTCACGCCTTTTTTGTTGTCAGTCTAAATGCGACACCTAGTACGTTTTTTCATAATTGGGCTGTCTGCATCTGAGTTGGATGCACCAGAAAATGTACCGCATGATTTCCGCCCGAGTACAAAGGCCGAAAGGTCATGACTCCGGTACCGATCCGAGTCCGATCGGACACGCACCCCACTCGATCCGAGTTCGATCTGACAATCACCCCGCTCGACTCGAGTCCGATAGGATACGCACCCCGCTTGATCCGAGTCCGATCGGACACGCACCCCACTCGATCCGAGTCCGATCTGACAATCACCCCGCTCGACTCGAGTCCGATCGGACACGCACCCCGCTTGATCCGAGTCCGGTTGGACACGCATCCCGCTTCACCCGCCTTCGATAGGCCCAAACGGCAAATATAATATGACAGGCTGTCATAACGACACTTCATCCAGACCGACGATAGCAGCAATTTCGGGCCCATCTTTTCAAACATATTTTTAATTGATAACAAATGGAACTGATAAGCTTCCAGATAGGGATCAGCCGAATCACTCATAGTAGCAAGCAGCGTTCTTTGCGGGCCCGTCTGACCGCCGCCAGGAATGTCCGACAGAAAGTTTTCAGTAAGAAGGGCTTAAGCTCCCCCCAAACTTTGTGAAGGAAGTGGAAGTGGACAAGGAATCTACAGAGAAACACGTTTTTCCTGCATGTTCAGGAAGGTCTAGCCATTTTCTTGCTCAATCCGCCACTAAACGACTTTTAAAAGCTGCGCCCCACACCTCAGCAATAAGGCGCTAGACTTGCACCAGCACCGCGGCCCGGTATGCGCCGATGATGCAGCGCTGTGGCGCGCCCGGGCGTGGGGTAAAGCCGGGTGACGCGGCGGCAGGCTCGGCCGGCCAACAAAAACGAGCTGTTGCCGTGGGCCGACCGAGGGCAGAGCTGCGCGGCGGAGCCGCTGGGCGGCGCTGCCGGTCGCGCAGTCCTCCCGGGCTAGAGCCAGCTGTCGTTTCGGGTAGTATTGCAGGACTGGGCTGCGGTGCGGCTCAAATTTTTTGGTTCCTAGGTCACGACCTTCGGGTACAATAGGTTCAAACAAGGTCAGAATCCAAGTTGGTCCCCAGTTTGGTTGGTATTAAGTTGGTATGTTATACTGTTTAAATGTGAAGTGGATCTTGGCTGAAATATCTGTGAAAAGCACTGATCTGGGTGACGTTGGTAAAACACTGTGTCACCACTGATCTGCGATGTCAGCGCTGATATAGTGTAATTTTAGGATATCTCTGCCAGCCGCTAAAAATTACCCTGATTAGCGCTGCTATGTTTGGCAACATCTAGTGGCTCAACTTGCTCTTACAGCGAAACGTCAGCGTTTCAACATGTGCTCTACACAAGCTCACGCTGCAAGCATTAGTGGGTACAGGCCAATACTAAACAATGAGTTTTGTTTAGCTGGGATGGTCTGCTGTAATATATTCTGGTAAATTGTAAATTTGATTCACCTGCCATAGGCAAGAAAGACGTTCAGCTGCCCTTTGAAAACATGGGTTTAGAGTTCTTGTGCTGAGGTATCGGCCTTCAATTTCAGGAAAATGGTGGCTAAACCACTTTATAGAAAAAAGCATCGGTTGTACCGACAGTGTTCGACGTTCGAAACTGTGCTTCAGATTACACGTGATCCTATTCAGTGTTTCAAGCTGTGCTTGTGGTCACTTGTGAACATAACCAATGTTTGAAGCGTCGCGTGCTTCCAATATAAACTATTCCATGTGATGCCAAATGGCTTGACTTCCATGGTAGTCCAAGATTAACTTCATATACTAAAAGGTATAAAATACCAGCTTACCAGACTTAGGTGTATATATATATATATATTCATATAAATGTGTGTATATATAAATATGTGTGTATACCTGTGTGTACATGTGTGAACATATGTGTACGCAGGGTATATGAGCGTGCCTTACAGCGTCCCAACCCTGAACATACATAAATCAGTTCGTTAACACGCGCCCGGGTGGCAGGCCGGATATCCTTCGCTCGGGTGGGGGTCAGTTTGACCCCCCTGAGATCTCGGGAATTAAGAGGCCTGGAGACACCAAATCGACAGGGAGTGTTGACCTGTACGTGAACTCAGTTAGCTCAAATGCTTATGTGCCCAGGTCATAAGCTTCTGGTCAAATAACGTCGAACAATGTCAAATTCCAGGTTGGTCATTAAGTGCCCCCAGAACCTAGATAACTGTTTCTAAGCAAGAGGCCACATGTTTACATGCGTTTACAATCATCCTGATTTTACATGTCTACCTCGAGCTATTAACTGCGAACAGTTATTGCAAATTCACATTACACTAGAACAAATACATTTCATAAAAATTCCGGTGGGTATAGAAAGACAGAGAGAGAGAGAGAGAGAGAGAGAGAGAGAGAGAGAGAGAGAGAGGAGAGAGAGAGAGAGAGAGAGAGAGAGAGAGAGAGAGAGAGAGAGAGAGAGAGAGAGAGAGAGAGAGAGAGAGAGAGAGAGAGAGGAGAGAGAGAGAGAGAGAGAGAGAGAGAGAGGAGAGAGAGAGAGAGAGAGAGAGAGAGAGAGAGAGAGAGAGAGAGAGAGAGAGAGAGAGAACCCTTGGCTCGATGCAGGCGGACTCATAAGCGTGCAGAAAGGGTACGCAATGCAACGGTTAGAATGATATGCACAGCATCAGAGAAACTTTACAGCTGCTGGTTGAGATTGTCCACGCATACAGCGGGTTGCTGATTCCCTTGATTTAGCGCCCCTCAGTCCCCTTCCTCAGTCAACTGATGATAAGATCACGTACGCGGCACCTAGCATTTGATAGCACATTGCCGGTGAGCGGCTTAAAGCATACCCAGCCCAAGCGTTTGAGTTTTTCTAGTCCATATAGTGATGAACTCCTCCATCTCTCCCAGCGTTTCGGAGAAGTCACCATAATCTCTCTGGCGCAATGCCGAACGCTGAAAAGGTCGGCCAGCATGGAATCCTGCCAGCAATCAGTCACTACAAAAGCGCTCTTGGGCAGAAGTGGAGCGAACCGAAACGGTGGTGGTGCGGTTCTGGGTCGACTGGATTTCAAACAATGCTGGGAGCGTATTTCACGCTCCCATGCGCTTGAGGCATATGTAAGACAGTATGTGCGGTGTTCGTTGGGATGCCCTATCCCTTCTTGACGGCAGCGTGCCACGATGATCGGAGCTAGTCCCACGCACATGAAGATTGGTGCGGGCTTCTGGGGCTGCTATGCCGCCCGGCGAACCAGCCAATATACCGCTGCTCTTAACTGGTCATTCGGTGAAGAGAGGTGTCCTGTTCACACGAGCATATTAGCTGCACCACAGCCCAGTCCTGCAATACTACCCGAAACGACAGCTGGCTCTAGCCCGGGAAGACTGCGCGACCGGCAGCGCCGCCCAGCGGCTCCGCCGCGCAGCTCTGCCCTCGGTCGGCCCCGGCGACAGCCCGTTTTTGTTGGCCGGCCGAGCCTGCCGCCGCGTTACTTACCCCCCGCTCGGGCGCGCCACAGCGCTACATCATCGGCACATACCGGGCCGCGGTGCTGGTGCAGGTCAAGCGCCTTATTGCTGGCGTGTGGGGCGCAGCTTTTAAAAGTCGTTTAGTGGCGGATTGAGCAAGAAAATGGCTAGACCTTCCTGAACATGCAGGAAAAACGTGTTTCTCTGCAGATTTCTTTTCCACTTCCACTTCCGTCACAAAGTTTGGGGGGAGCTTAAGCCCTTCTTACTGAAAACATTCTGCCGGGCATTCCTGGCGGCGGCTAGACGGGCCCGCAAAGAACGCTGCTTGCTACTATGAGTGATACGGCTGATCCCTATCTGAAAGCTTAGTAGTGGTATTTGTGGTTAAGGGATGCGTCTACTACGCTGGTTATTTCGCGCCGCCGTGACAGAAAGTTACTGGCATGCAATGTTCAAAACTGCATTCTCATTTGGATTTTATGCGATGAGCCTTTTGGGTATACCATTTGGCCACCTCGCAGCCCATTTGTATGCCACTCATAATAGCCGTTTGATTGTTCATTAAGCCCCTAACCGCCGTGATTATAAGTGTCGGTGTCCTGAATGAGCAAACGGCTTGTTACGTGACTAATGAAATTCACGCTGCCTGGCATTTGAACCCCAGTCTTATGAACGTGAGCAAAACATGAGACCACTAATGAATAATGCCAAAGGTCGCACAGTTCCACTCAAAACATTTCGCCAATTCTAGATGCCTTATAGATAGTAGGTCTCAGAAACGTACGTCTGTTATCAGTTCCATTTGTTATCAATTAAAAATATGTTTGAAAAGATGGTCCCGAAATTATTTCTATCGACGGGCTGTATAAAGTGTCGTTATGACAGCCTGTCATACTATATTTGCCGTTTGGGCCTATCGAAGCCGGGTGAAGCGGGATGCGTGTCCAACCGGACTCGGATCAAGCGGGGTGCGTGTCCTATCGGACTTGAGTCGAGCGGGGTGATTGTCAGATCGGACTCGGATCGAGTGGGGGGCGTGTCCGATCGGACTCGGATCAAGCGGGGCGAGTGTCCGATCGGACTCGGATCAAGCGGGGCGAGTGTCCGATCGGACTCGAATCAAGCGGGGTGCAGGCCCGATCGGACCCGAATCAAGCGGGGTGCGCATCTGGTCGGACTCGGATCAAGCGGGGTGCGCATCCTATCGGACTCGGATCAAGCGGGGTGCGTGTCCGGTCGGACTCGGATCAAGCGGGGCGAGTGTCCGATCGGACTCGAATCAAGCGGGGCGCCTATGCCATCGGACTCGAATCAAGCAGGGTGCGTGCCCGATCGGACTCGAATCAAGCGAGGTGCGCATCTGATCGGACTCGGATCAAGCGGGGTGCGTATCCTATCGGACCCGGATCAAGCGGGGCGAGTGTCCGATCTGACTCGGATCAAGCGGGACGCGTGTCCGATCGGACTCGGATCAAGCTGGGTGTGTGTCCGATCGGACTTTGATCAAGCTGGGCGCGTGTCCGCTCGGACTCAGATCGGTACCAGAGTCATGACCTTTCGGCCTGTGTACTCGGGCGGAAATCATGCAGTGCATTTTCTGATGCATCCAACTCAGACGCAAGCTGCCCAATTATGAAAAAAATGTACTAGGTGTCGCATTTAGACTGACAACAAAAAAGGCGTGAATCAGGATCGGACTCAGGTACCCTGGAAATATTTTATCCGGGCAAAGCTCCTACCCAATGAATCAATACCAACTCTGAAGAAGATAGCAGTTGAAATAGAACTCAAACCACTCCTGAATGTGATATTCCTAAACCATTAGCATAGATTTAGCCACACTTCATACACGAGCTAAGCTTATGGATTACATGTAATCGTTACATCGATTTTCACAGAATTTTTTTTCAGTTACGTTGATGCCTCAAAAACACCCAAACGGACTTTCGTTGAAATACTACATTTTGATACCAAACGCGTGCTCGCGAAACACGGCTCGTTAATGCGCTTCAGTAGTACCGTAGCGAGATCTTTACGACTAGCCAGGAAATTTAAAGGAAGCTGTGTGTGCTTATAACAATTGCGACAGCTGGAGGCGAGTATGATATTTTCTTCAAGTTTATGGAGATTGTCCCTCATTCTGTTCTGTTCTCCTCCATGCCAGAGTAGGCTCTACACATGTCACGGTCTTCAAAACTATTCCCTTTAACCACACCAAGTGCCCAGACTGATGACAGCAGGCCGCGGTTTTAACTACATATGCATGAAGAGTGCAGGACGTAGGCATGCTAAAAGGTATATGGGGCATCGGGCCTCAGAGCTGGCTCCGAACTCAGCGCTGATTGCATGAAAAAAGACAGATGGCCTTGGGTGTCTCTAGTTTTCACCACGCTGAACACCAGATCATCCAAATGGCGTCCTTGGGTCATTCATTAAGCCTGTTCCTTTTCTGAACTCGTATTGGCGTGTCCTGAAGTCTCCGAAACATCGCGTAGGCTGCAGATGGAATCCCATTCTCCTCCGTGTTTTGCCTTATTGCAGTGTATAACTGCGCATGAATAGCATGCCGCTTTCCATTGCCCGCAAATCACAAGGATGGTCAAACCAATCGAAGCGTGCGTTCCACCACCTTCATCTCAAGACAATCGTGTGGGCATGCTTAGTCACCAGCGACAGCGTACACGTGAGTGCCTCGGCGAGGAGCCGCCGCCGAGGAAGCCGTCGGCGGATCGATGCTTGCCGCGAGTGACATGTCTACCTGAAGCACAACTAGTCCAGCATCTTCCCCGCTGACGTGCGTGGGCGGCGGGCAGACTCAATGGGCTAACGAAAACCAACGATTGATGGAAAAAATCTAACATGTCAAGCAGTCAAGTTTCAGGATGAGCCAGTGTGTTGAAATACTTTAGCAGTACCGGCGAAGAGCATGCATCAACATTATGGTTAGTCATGCCCGCAACGGAAGCGCAAAATTCGCTCATTAGTCTGTAAAAGTCAAGACAATGCGCTATTGGGTGTGCTTCGATGAGACTTTTCTACACATGAGATCCTAACACGCCACCATCCAGCCGGCGGCTTGACCGGCGATGCTCGCCTACGGTGCCGACAGGGGTCGGTGGGTGCGCGCGTAAGCCGAGTGTGCCTCCCATTCAGCTGATTTAATGGCCAGTCGCCGGAGCCTGGTTCCACAAGCCTGCTGTCTAGGGGTGACCAATGAGCTATTTGTCGCACCGCAAATCAACTCAAGCCTGGCTGCCGTTCCCGTGTTCCTGTGAACGTCCGTGCCAAGGTGACCCTGACGTGACTGAAGAGACCTGACGGGGCCGGGCGGGTCCGCGTCGACAGCGGTGACGACTGAATCTCTGTGAATGGGAGGGAGGACAAGTGCCTTATGCCCTGTTTCCTTCCACGCACTGTCATACGGTTAATGTCAAATGTTTCTACGAGCTCCGGGCAGCTGCCTCTCCCTGTCCCCCCACCCCGCACCCTTTAATCCGCAGCCCTTGGAGGGCAGCCCCGTGCGGGACGTCACCACAAGCGATGCAGGGCGGTCTCATGGTGATTGGCTTTGGTGAATACTTTCTTGTGCGTAATTCGGTGGTGGTTAATTGTTGGGTCTTTTCGTCCTGCAAATATCAAGCATGTGATATGTTTTTTTCTGGCAGCTGAAAATTAAAAACAGCATGCAGGATGACATGAGGAATGATCACGAACTTGCGACATCGCAAGCAAGTAAATAACTCAGAGTACTTTAGAGAACTGACGCGTCAATGCGTTATAGACGTCTACATAATCTTGAATGTTGCGGATATTCAACACGCGCTCGGGCGGGCGGGGTAAAATTGATCCCCCCCAAAGGCTTTTCCAGAATGGTTTCCGAACGGCCTGGCGTAGCCGCACCAAATTTTGCATAGCTGTAGACAATTAAAAAGCGGGTCGTTTGACATTAACAAGTTAGATGCATCTTGTAAGGTCGCTTACGTATGGGAGGTCAAAGTAAGGCCATAGTTTCAGCAAAGTCGGTTTCTAATGGAATCGTTCATCTAATGCAACAACGGAGTGTTAAACGAAGCCATACATCTCTGAGATGCTCTCTTAGGCAACACAAATATTGTATAAGCAAATTAGATTGGTCTAAGGACAAGCATGAAGGTCAGAGCAAGGTCAAAACCAACTTGTTTTATTACTTAAAGGCTTGCTTTATGGAGCAGTTTTTGGTGCTCATTTTAAATTCACTGATGGTAGGAACCGCATTACACATCTTCCGTGGGCTTCTTAGATGTCGGAATTGGTCATTGACCTAAAATTACCCAGGCCCAAAATTTTTTTTAAAGGAAACATATTGCACAGTGTAATTTTTGTCGCTTATTCAAATGCAACACTCAGAGCAGTCTTGTGTGATTTTGGTCGTCATGACCTTAAAAAGGTCAAGCAAGGTCACTGACCTTAATTGAGCATGTGACGTTTTGCTGAGAAACAGTTATCTAGGTTCTGGAAACACTTGGGGACCAGCCTGGAAATTGACCTTACTTAACCTTATGTGGCCTAAAGGTAATGACCTGGGAACCTAAAATTTTGGGCCAAGTGAGTTCACGTAAAGGTCAATACTCTCTATGAATTTGGTGTCTCTAGCTCTCTTAGTTTTCGAGATCTCAGGAGGGTCAAATTGCGCCCCCCCCCCCGCCCACCCGAGCGAGGGCTCTCCAGCCGGCCACCCGGGCGCGTGTTTGCGAACTGATTTATGAATGTTCACAGTTGGGACGCTGTTAGGCACCATCGTATATATATATATATATATATGTAGGTATACCTAAGCCTAGTAAGTTGGTATTTTATACCATTTAGTATGTGAAGTTACCCTTGGCTTACAATGCAACCCAAACCATTTGGCATTACATGGAACAGCTTACACTGGCAGTACTCGACGTTTCAAATGTTGCTTATGATCACGTGACCATAAGCAAAGCTTGAAACGCTTAAGAAGATCACGAGCAATCCTAAGTACAGTTGGAACGTCGAACACCGTCGATACAACCAATTTTTTTCTGCAAAGCGGTTTAGTCAACACATTCCTGAAATTGAAGGTCGATACTTCAGCGCAAGATCTCTGAACCTATGCTTCCAAAGGGGAGCTCAACGTCTTTCTTGCCTATGGCAAGTGAATGAAATTTACAATATACCTGGACATATTACAGCAGACCATCCCAGCTAAACGAAACTCAAAGTTGGGTATTGGCCTGTGCCCGCTAACGCTCGCAATGGGAGCTTGTGTAGACCATAAGTTGAAACGCTGACGTTTTGCTGTAGGAGCAAGTTGAGTCATAAGATGTTGGCAAACATAGCAGCGCTAATCAGGATAATTGTTAGCGGATGGCAGAGACATCCTAAAACTATACTATATCAACGCTGACATCACGGATCAGTGGTGACACAGCGCTTTGCCAACGCCACCCAGATCCGTGTTTTTCACAGATCTTTCAGCCAAGATCCACTTCGCATACTAAACAGTATAAAATACCAGCTCAATTCCAACGAGCCTGGGCACCGACTTGTACTTCAGCCTTGTCTGACCTTATAGGATTAGAAAGCAATGACCTGGAAAACTAAAAATTTGAGGTAAGTGAGGTCACGTACAGGTCACCACACCTTGCAAATTTGGTGCCTCTAGCTCTCTTAGTTCTTGAGATCTCAGGCTGGTCAAATTGCCCCCTCCCCCGAGCGGAGGGTAGCTAGTCGGCCGCCCGGGCGCGTGTTTAAGATCGTGGTGTGCTGTAAATAACTGAACAGGAGTAAGTTTAAAACTTTCATCGGTTCTGTAACTATGTCACCCCTAATGTTTATTCAGTGCGATTGGGTAGTCTACCCTGCGTCAGGGAAGGCACCACGCACCGTGCGCTTCGCTTAGATACTGTACCGCCATGCTGACGAGGTCGGTGGGACAGTCTCATGCTCGGCGCAGGCGGCAGCTCAGTCCGTGGGGCACCACGCCCGTCAGCGGTGCGGGTAACACGCCGACGGACGCATGTCGTATGATGGCATGAATATGAGCAGCTAGAGATGACATGCTCAAGATTTCTGCGGGCACGAAGCTACTCCAAATGCCAGAATATCCCAAGGTGAGCACACGTGATGATAGAGGTATCCAGACCCCCGAATGTCCAACTGTGTCTTGTATTTAGTCATGTGTCATGTACTTAGTCATACCCTATTTTCAAAACATCAGTGTTGAGGTGTCAAGAGCAAAACGGCAAAGATAAACATAAACAATGAATCGTGTGAAACAAGTACGACAGTACACCTGATAATGCCCTAAGTTATAACTAATATCACTAACAACTCTTTAGCCTTCTCCAAACCAACTGTGATAATATAAGTAGGGTAAAGTTCATCAATGCGCAATGTGCAATGCATCCAGATAGATGAATTGGGGTAAAAATTGCCTTCAAATGCGATACAACACGAAGAACGAAAACAAATAGTATGTAATACTGCATAACCATCAAACATTTTCGTTTGGGAGCTCATTTGCACTATGGCCATAAACACTGCATGGTAGTTGAGACATAACCAATGAGATTATCAAGTAAGGGTACACTGAACATAACCAGCCTAGAGGCGTGTATTTTTCTATTAAGTTGGGGAGAAGGATTGTGCCTTCTAACCAGAGATGTGGCTTCGTCCTCCTCTTCACCGTTTTTATCCATTATTTTTCATTAAAGGGAATGTTCCATATTTGAAGATATTGAAATAGTATCAGATATGATGGGAAAGCTTACTTGTAACTATAAGAAAGCTTTCAAGTTTCAATAACGACCCTAACTAGCAAAAGTTTAGTTTGTAAAAATGTGCCCCATTACGTCTTTGTTTGATGACGTCAGCGAATGGCTATGTGATGACAGCAATACCAAGCAGCATCTGGCAGGCAGAGCTAATAAATACTTCGAAGTGCATGAAAGCTGACACCAATCGACCATTCTCGTCGCGGGCGCTGTGCTGGGCGACGGATTAGTGGATGGCTTGTTTGATGATTTTTTGTGCTGTTTCTGGTCGTAACTGAAGCTTTGGTGGGCTGTTTGGCATACGCAACATAGCGATCGCCAGCTTTTAGGGTACCTTATTAATATCAAAGCACGATATGCTGTGAAGACGTTGTATAGCATAGTTTTAGGATATCTCTGCCATCCGCTAACAATTATCCTGATTAGCGCTGCTATGTTTGCCAACATCTTACGGCTCAACTTGCTCCTACAGCGAAACGTCAGCGTTTCAACATGTGCTCGACACAAGCTCACGCTGCGAGCGTTAGCGGGTACGGGCCAATACTCAGCTTTGAGTTTTGTTTAGCTGGGGTCGTCTGCTGTGATACGTTCTGGTATATCGTAAATTTAATTCACCTGACAAAGGCAAGGAAGACGTTCAGCTCCCCTTTATAAGCATGGGTTTAGAGTTCTTGGGCTGAGGTATCCACATTCAATTTTTATTAAGTGCTGGCAAAACCACTTTATAGAAAAAAGCATTGGTTGTATCGACAGTGTTCGACGTTCTAAACTCTACTTAAGATAACTCGTGATCACATTCATCATCGTTTGCTGTGCTTATGGTGACTTGTTATCATAAGCAATGTTTGAAACGTCGAGTACTGCGAATGTAAGCTATTCCATGTAATGCCAAGTGGTTTGGCTTCTATTGTAAGCCAAGATTAACTTCACATACTAAACGGTATAACATACCAACTTAGTAGGCTTGGGTGTATATACATGTACACATATATGTATATATATATAATATATAATATATATATATATATATATATACTCTAATATGTACATATATGTATATATAATATATATATATATATATATATATATATATGTACTATATATATATATATATATATATATATATATATATATATGTGTTATGTGTATGTTGTGTGTGTGTGTGTGTGTGTGTGTGTGTGTGTGTGTGTGTGTGTGTGTGGTGTGTGTGTGTGTGTGTGTGTGTGTGTGTGTGGTGTGTGTGTGTGTGTGTGCGCGTGTGTATGTGTGTGTGTGCACGTAAGTGTACATGTGTGAACTTGTATGTATGCGGGGTATATGAAGGTGGCTAACAGCTTCCCACCTCTGAACATACATAAAATCAATTCGTTAGCACGTGCCCGGGTGGCCGGCTGGATACCGTTCGCTGGGATGGGGGTCAATTTGACCCCCTTGAGATCTCGGGAACTAAGAGAGCTAGAGACACAAAATCTACAGAGAGTCTTGACCTGTACGCGAACTCCTTAGCGCATGATTTTAGGTTCCCAGGTCATTACCTTCGGGTTAGTTTAGGTCAAATAAAGCCAAATTCCAGGCTGGTCCCCAAGTGCCGCGGAACCTAGATAACTGTTTCGCAGCAAAACGCCACATGCTCATTTGAGGTCAGTAACATTGCTCGGCCTTTTGAAGGTCATGACGACCAAAATCACGCAAGATTGCTCTGAGTTTTTCACTTGAATTAGCGACAACGATAACGCTAGACAATGTGTTTCTAAAAACAAGATGTTGACCTGGGTAATTTTAGGTCAATGACCTATTTTGACCTCTAAGAAGTCTATGGAAGATGTATAATGCGCTTCCTGCTATCAATAAATTTAAAATGAGCACCAGAAGCTATCCCATACAACAAACTCTATAGTAATAAAACAAGCTGGTTTTGACCTTGGTCTGACCTTCATGCCTGACTTAAGGTCGGTCTAATTTGCCCATTCAATATTGATGTTGTCAAACAGAGTGTCTCAGAGGTGTATGGCTTCGTTTAACGCTCCGTTGTTACATTAGATGAACGATTCCCTGGAAATTGACTTCGCTGAAGCCATGGCCTTAATTTTACCTGCCATAAATCAGTGACCTTACAAGGTACATCTTACAAGGTCAGCTGTCTGAATGATTCTGGGTTATTTACCCGCTTGCAATGTCGCAAGTTCGTGATCATTCCTCATGTCATCCTGCACCTTGCTTTCAATTTTCAGCTGCCAAAAAGAACATATCACATGCTTGATATTTGCAAGATGAGAAGGTCCAACAATTAACAACCGCCGAATTACGTACGAGAAAGCATTCAACAAAGCCATTCACCATAAGACCGGCCTGCATCGCTTGTGGTGACGTCCCGCACGAGGCTGCCCACCAGGGGCTGCAGATTAAAGGGTGAGGGGGGGGGGGATGGGCAGGGAGAGGCAGCTGCTCGGAGCTCGTAGAAACATTTGGCATTAACCGTATGACAGTGCGTGGAAGGAAACAGGGCACACGCAACTTGTCCTCCCTCACCGTCACAGAGATTCAGTCGTCACCGCTGTCGACACGGACCCGCCCGGCCCCGTCAGGCCTCCTCAGTCACGTCAGGGTCACCTTGGCACGGACGTTCACAGAAACACGGGAACGGCAGCCGGACTTGAGGTGATTTGCAGTGCGACAAATAGCTCACTGGTCACCCCTAGACAGCAGGCTTGTGGAACCAGGCCCCGGCGACTGGCCATTAAATCAGCTGAATGGGAGGCACACTCGGCTTATGCGCGCACCCACCGACCCCGGTCGGCACCGTAGGCGAGTATCGCCGGTCAAGCCGCCGGCTGGATGGTGGCGTGTTAGGATCTCATGTGTAGAAAAGTCTCATCGAGGCACACCCAATAGCGCATTGTCTTGACTTTTACAGACTAATAAGCGAATTTTGTGCTTCCGTTGCCGGCATGGCTAACCATAACGTTGATGCATGCACTTCGCCTGTAGTGCTAAAGTATTTCAACACACTGGCTCATCCTGAAACTTGACTGCTTGACATGTTAGATTTTTTCCATCAATCGTTGGTTTTCGTTAGCCCATTGAGTCTGCCCGCCGCCCACGCACGTCAGCGGGGAAGATGCTGGACTAGTTGTGCTTCAGGTAGACATGTCACTCGCGGCAAGCATCGATCCATCGACGGCTTCCTCGGCGGCAGCTCCTCGCCGAGGCACTCACGTGTACGCTGTCGCTGGTGACTAAGCATGCCCACACGATTGTCTTGAGATGAAGGTGGTGGAACGCACGCTTCGATGGGTTTGACCAGTCTTGTGATTTGCGGGCAATGGAAAGCGGCATGCTATTCAGGCGCAGTTACGCACTGCAATAGGGCAAAACGCGGAGGAAAATGGGCGTTCCATTTGCAGCCTACGCGATGTTTCGGAGACTTCAGGACACGCCAATATGAGTTCACGAAAGGAACAGGCTTAATGAATGACCCAAGGACGCCATTTGGATGATCTGGTGTTCAACGTGGTGAAAAGTAGAGACACGCAGGGCCATCTGTCTTTTTTTTCATGTAATCAGCGCTGAGTTCGGAGCCCGCTCTGAGGCCCGATGCCCCATATACCTTTGAGCATGCCTACGTCCTGCACCCTTCATGCATATGTAGTTAAAACCGCGGCCTGCTATCATCAGTCTGGGCACTTGGTGTGGTGAAAGGGAATAATTTTGAAGACCGTGACATGCGTAGAGCCTACTCTGGCGTGGAGGAGAACAGAACAGACTGAAGGATAAATAAACGTAATATATCCATAAACTTGAAGAAAATCTCATACTCACTTCCAGCTGTCGCAATTGTGATAAGCACACACAGCTTCCTTTAAATTTCCTGGCTGGTCGGAGAGACCTTACTACGGTACTACTGAAGCGCATTAACCAGCCGTGTTTCGCGAGCACGCGTTTGGTATCAAAATGTAGTAGTTCAATGAAAGTCCCTTTGGGCGTTCTTTAAGTATCAACGTAACTAAAATAATGCCGTGAAAGTCGATATAACGATTACATGTAATCCATAAGCTTGGCTCATGTATTAACTGTGAATTCCTGTACCTATGCTAATGGTTTAGAAATATCACATTCAGGATTGGGTTGAGCTCTATTTTAACTGCTATTTTCGTCAGAGTTGGCATGGATTCATTGGGTAGGAATTTTTGCCCGAATAAAGTATTTCCAGAGTATCCGAGTCCGATCGGGATTCACGCTTTTTTGTTTTCAGTCTAAATGCGGACACCCAGTACGTTTTTTTCATAATTGGGCAGTCTGCTTACGAGTTGGATGCATCAGGAAATGTACTGAATGATTTCCGCCCGAGTGCAAAGGACGAAGGATCATGACTCCGGTACCGATCCGACTCCGATCGGACACGCGCCCCGCTTGATCCGAGTCCGATCGGACACGCGCCCCGCTTGATCCGAGTCCGATCGGGACACGCGCCCCGCTTGATCCGAGTCCGATCGGACAGGCGCCCCGTTTGATTCGAGTCCGATCGGATGCGCGCCCCGCTTGATTCGAGTCCGAATCGGACACCCGCGCCGCTTGATCCGAGTCCGATCGGACACGCACCCCGCTTGATTCGAGCCCGATCGGACACGCACCCCGCTTGATTCGAGTCAGATCGGATGCGCGCCCCGCTTGATTCGAGTCCGAACGGACACCCGCGCCGCTTGATCCGAGTCAGATCGGACACGCACCCCGCTTGATTCGAGTCAGATCGGATGCGCGCCCCGCTTGATTCGAGTCCGAACGGACACCCGCGCCGCTTGATCCGAGTCCGATCGGACACGCACCCCGCTTGATTCGAGCCCGATCGGACACGCACCCTGCTGATTCGAGTCAGATCGGACACGCACCCCGCTTGATCGGAGTCCGATCGGACACGCATCCCGCTTCACCCGGCTTCTATAGGCCCAAACGGCAAATATAATATGACAGGCTGTCATAACGACACTTCATACAGTCCGTCGATAGCAACAATTTCGGTACCACCTTTTCAAACATATGTTAAATTGATAAGAAATGGAACTGATAACAAACGTACGTTTCTGAGATCTACTATCTATAAGGTATCTAGAATTGGCGAAATGTTTTGAGTGGAGCTGTGAAACCTTTGGCATTATTCATCAGTGGTCTCATGTTTTGCTCACGTTCGTAAGACTGGGGTTCAAATGCCAGGCAGCGCGAATTTCATTAGTCACGTAAGAAACCGTTTACTCATTCACGACACTTATAATCACGGCGGTTAGGGGCTTAATGAACAATCAAACGGTTATCATGAGTGGCATACAAATGGGCTGCGAAGTGGCCAAATGGTATACCCAAAAGGCTCATCGCATAAAATCCAAATGAGAATGCAGTGTTGTACATTGCATGCCAGTAACTTTCTGTCACGGCGGCGCGAAATAACCAGCGTAGTAGACGCACCCCTTAACCACAAATACTACTACTAAGCTTCCAGATAGGGATCAGCCGTATCACTCATAGTAGCAAGCAGCGTTCTTTGCGGGCCCGTCTTGCCGCCGCCAGGAATGTCCGACAGAAAGTTTTCAGTAAGAAGGGCTTAAGCTCCCCCCAAACTTTGTGACGGAAGTGGAAGTGGAAAAGAAATCTGCAGAGAAACACGTTTTTCCTGCATGTTCAGGAAGGTCTAGCCATTTTCTTGCTCAATCCGCCACTAAACGACTTTTAAAAGCTGCGCCCCAGACGCCAGCAATAAGGCGCTTGACCTGCACCAGCACCGCGGCCCGGTATGTGCCGACAATGCAGCGCTGTGGCGCGCCCGAGCGGGGGGTAAAGCCGGGTAACGCGGCGGCAGGCTCGGCCGGCCAACAAAAACGGGCTGTCGCCGGGGGCCGACCGAGGGCAGAGCTGCGCGGCGGAGCCGCTGGGCGGCGCTGCCGGTCGCGCAGTCCTCCCGGGCTAGAGCCAGCTGTCGTTTCGGGTAGTATTGCAGGACTGGGCTGTGGTGCAGCTAATATGCTCGTGTGAACAGGACACCTCTCTTCACCGAATGACCAGTTAAGAGCAGCGGTATATTGGCTGGTTCGCCGGGCGGCATAGCAGCCCCAGAAGCCCGCACCAATCTTCATGTGCGTGGGACTAGCTCCGATCATCGTGGCACGCTGCCGTCAAGAAGGGATAGGGCATCCCAACGAACACCGCACATACTGTCTTACATATGCCTCAAGCGCAAGGGAGCGTGAAATACGCTCCCAGCATTGTTTGAAATCCAGTCGACCCAGAACCGCACCACCACCGTTTCGGTTCGCTCCACTTCTGCCCAAGAGCGCTTTTGTAGTGACTGATTGCTGGCAGGATTCCATGCTGGCCGACCTTTTCAGCGTTCGGCATCGCGCCAGAGAGATTACGGTGACTTCTCCGAAACGCTGGGAGAGATGGAGGAGTTCATCACTATATGGACTAGAAAAACTCAAACCCTTGGGCTGGGTATGCTTTAAGCCGCTCACCGACAATGTGCTATCAAAGGCTAGGTGCCGCGTACGTGATCCTGTCATCAGTTGACTGAGGAAGGGGACTGAGGGGCGCTAAATCAAGGGAATCAGCAGCCCGCTGTATGCGTGGACAATCCCAACCAGCAGCGGTGAAGTTTCTCTGATGCTGTGCGTATCATTCAAACTGTTGCATTTCATACCCTTTCTCTACGCTTATAAGTCCCCTTGTATCGAGCCAAGGGCTCTCTCTCTCTCTCTCTCTCTCTCTCTCTCTCTCTCTCTCTCTCTCTCTCTCTCCTATCTCTCTCTCATCTCTCTCTCTCTCTCTCTCTCTCTCTCTCTCTCTCTCTCTCTCTCTCTCTCTTTCTATGCTCATTGGAATTTGTATGAAATGTATTTGTTATAGTGTAACACGCATGTGCAATAACTGTTGGCAATTAATAGCTCGAGGTAAACATGTGAAATCAGGATGATTGTAAACTCGTGATGCTGTTATACAACATTCAGTCCATTTAGCACGCCTGCAGCACATTGAATTGATTTTCCAGACATTTTCATTTCTCCACTCATCGAAAATCTGCAAACACACCTGGCATGTTGTAGAAGGGGTAACCAGACTGGCGTTTCACTCACAATAGCGGCCAATTTAACTGCCAGGCCCTTAGCTGTGGCAGAATATGCTGGAAGCTTCTCCACCGCTACGATGAATGATGCGGTCGGAATGCTCCTGCTGTCTCTGCCAACAGCTTCCAGCAGACCGCTGCGCCGATGTCCATTGATCAGACATAACTTCAAACGGCCGGACTCCACGTGTTATGCGTCACGTGTCACACATGTAAATTGCGCCTCTCACGTAATGAAAGTCACATCGTTAAATGTTTCTATATTCACATTGCTGATATGACAAAAATGTGCACCGATGAAGGCCCGTAAGAAGCATCATCAAATGTTGATCAGCATGCGTCTTCAGCAGTAAGCGGTGAAACTTCTTGCTTTTTATGGAATTAAGGTGTGATGTGAGAATCAGAACAGCTGAACTGCAAGAGCCCTAGTTGTAACTTTATTTACGTTTTTCTACCCGTTTTACAATACAGCGCAATGTTGCCTAAATTTAACAATATATAATGCTGCTTCCCCAAAGAGGCGCCATTATGTATTAACAATATATCATGTCGCCTGCGACCCATGCTAACTGGATTGGCATTCGTAAATTATTCGTGCAGGTTGACCAGCTGCACCTATGTGCTGCACAAATGACGGAATGAACTGGAAATCGAAGTGGCTGCTGAAATTGACGAAGCATTATTTTTGCCTCCGGCAGGCGTCGAGTTAAAGGCTGCCCGTTAGCCTTACATTGCTTTGGTCGGATGCAATCAGTTAGTAACGTTCCGAGTTGAGTTGCAAAAAACGACGGACTAGCACCAAAGACTTCCAAAAGGCTTTCCGTGGGTAAGCTTGGCCGTAGTAGCAGTGTTAATGGCAGTGTTATAGAAATTGTTACCAAGAGAGAACCACGCGGTCCAATTTCGAGGGAATGATCATGGGATAACGTTAAGGGCCATGACTTAAAAAAGATATGCGAGCGAGTGGTATACGCATATATCTGGATTACTGGATTCTGCCGAATGTATTAAGCAATATGCGCAATTACGTTGTGGCAGTCTTTACGTAAATCACAGTAGCTGAAAGTGGAATGAGATGGATAAAGGGTCTCTCTCTCTCTCTCCTCCTCCTCCTATCTCTTCTCTCTCTCTCTCTTTCTACTCTCTCTTCTCTCTATCTCTCTCCCTCTCTCTCTCTCTCTCTCTCTCTCTCTCTCTCCTCTCTCTCTCTCCTCTCGTCTCTCTCTCTCTCCTCTCTCTCTCTCTCTCTCTCTCTCTCTCTCTCTCTCTCTCTCTCTTTCTCTCTCTCTCCCACTCTTTCTCTAGCCCGCGTCCTTCCTCTGTGTCGTGTTCTGCCTCTGCCTCTTCTTTTTTCACTATGTTTGCGTCTGCCTCCGGCTCTACTTCTCACTATGCTTCTGCCCCATCAAGGTACTATCTCTGTCGCTGTCTCTGTTTCTGTCTTAATCTCTGTGTCTTCCTCTGTCTTTGCCTTCGTCCCTGCCTCTGCTTCTCTGTATCTACACATAATGTCTATCCCCACCTGCGCCTGTGTCCGCGCCTCTCCATCGCTTCCTACATCTCTATCCCTCCAGCGCTGCAGTAATGAACGTTCCCGTTCCTGCCTTCGTCTCTCCACCTCTGCCTCCGTTTTCGTCTTTATCTCTGTTTGCGTGTCTCTCTATTTATCCGTCTTGTTTTTTTTTTATCGGATGCCATCCCTGTTCTGTATTTTGCCATGCCATCCCTGTCTTATTTTTTTGTCACTATTTACGCCTTTGACTCCGTATTCTCCTTTGTAATGACATCCTCATCAAGATCCACGTCCTGTCTCTGTCCTCTCTCCACTGCCGACCTCATCTCATTTCTCTTTCCACCTAGTCTTCTCCATCTTCGTTTTTCTTTTTCTGTCTCTCCTCCCTACACCTTTCTTTGGCATTGTCGCTGCGTTCATCTGCGCTTTCTTTCACCTTTGACGCTGTCTTATGTTCTGTCTCTGTCTTTCCTGGATCGAGAATCTGTCTTCCCCCGTAACTCCGTTGCGTCATATTGCCGCTGCGTCTAAGTTGCCGTTAACGCCTCCGCTTCTGCATTCAATTTGGCTTTCATCCCCATTCCCATCCCCGTCTATGTCTCCGTCTCCGTATCCGTCTCCGTCTCCGTCTCCGCTCCGCCTCCGTCACAGTCATTGTCACCGTCACCGTCACCATCACCGTCACCGTCACCGTCTGTGTCTGCGTATTCGTCTTCCTCTCTGCGTCTGTCTCAGTCTCGGTTCCCCGCCTGTGTCGGTCTGACGCCCACCGCCGGCCCAGCCCGGAAGCTGTTGTTGGCAGCGGTCACGCGCAGCCTCTATAAAGCCAAGGCAGCGGCTCGGAAGCCTCACTCCCGTCACAGTACCGTGAGAGTCAGCTGGGTGTGGCGTCAGCGTCGGAAGGGCAGTGATCATGCCGCGTGTCGGGGTAGGTGGCTGTTCCCATCTCCCATTGTCACCTTTGCGTTTTAGAAAATTTTTTAGAGGTGCTTCTGAATATCATACAGCGCTGCTAATGGTGCAGTAAGAGTTCCTGCGACATCTTCTATGTCACAGGAATCTTACCTGCCAACGACTTTGCTGATCACTGTGCGCTTATAGATTGTGTGTTACATTTAGTCACAACTGCGTTCATGAGTGCCAAATTATGCGCAGAACGACCTTCGTAGTCGGCGCGTCCTATCCGCCCCCCCCCCCCTCACCACCACAACCATCACTGTGAGAACCAAAGGGCTTCATGCGTAACGACTTGTAAAATAGGCACGTTCAACGTGCATAATTGTGGGTATGCAGTTCACTCGCTAGTGTCTTAAGTCTGCAACAAACTGCAAATGCGGCTTAATAAGCATATATCAGCATTGTGCATTTCGGACTATGTTGTGGACGTTCATGCTTAATAAACAAAATCGATTTGATCGTTATGACTTATCAACGATTCTGTTATAATTATTTCCTTTTTAACTTATAGTAGCCGTGCTGGTTTGGCTGTTTCACATCTTATCTATCATATCTTATCTTTCATATTGTCATCATTTTAGTCAAACACACTATTTTGAGTCTAGGCAATGCCTCGAATAGGTTTTTTCGGTGCGAAATATTTTTGCATTTGACAAGCTTTCGATAGTGACAGTTGCCAACTCGGGAGGCTCAACAATGGGATAGATTCGATTTTTTTGTTCGATTTTTGGTAAAGTATGTGCACCTGTCTTGTACATCTGTATTTCGATGTTGCAATTGGTGAAGGTCCGTAAGGTATCCTATCGTACACATGTATGCAAGCTTTTTGAAAAGAACCAGGTGGCAGTTTTCTGAAAAATGGCGAAAGCAATCATTCACATCCGGCGAAGTGTCACAATAGCCACTTTTTCACACGTTTCTGTAATGTTGTCGCCCCTGCGATTTAGTACTTCAGCCCCTGCAACAATGAACTTCACAGGGCTGTCGCAGCCTCATTGCTACCAAAAGAATAGCCTACCCGAGCCTACTCTATACACTCGGTTAACTGCCTTTACCCATATTTGTTCGGTTGGGTTAATGCCATTGGCCGACAATCTTTCAGATCGCCCGAGAGCATTCTAGCTTTGTAAGACGATGGGAACAACCATTTATGATTCGTTCAGTTATATGAAACACCACTTTCAGTCCAGCATCGGTTTTCCGGTGTCGGAAGAAATGTGCAATGAACCTCCCTAAAAAGCGAAGATTTAGTGTGGTGCGTTTTCCTTAAATCATCCCTGCAGGCCTGCAATGTACAATATGGGCCAAAGTTGCATTAAGATATGCCAATTCCATAGTCGGAAAATGCCATCGAATTTCAACGCTTAAGCTGGAGCGGCTCAGTGATGAGATGGTAAAAATCTGGCAGGACTGAGTCGGTCCCCTAAATGTAAATATCGGTCATTGAACTCTACGCGGCAGGGATCACGGTGTTTTGCGAAGCGTTTTTCAGCTTGGCTTGTAAAGCAAACGGTAACACGAGCCTGAGCGACCCTTCTTCGGGCAGCCGGATCTCCGCGAGCGTCGTGTTCAGTGTCGCAGAAGCCTCCCACCTCGGCAGACGTATCCGTATTCATTGGCCAACAAATTCTGACCTCTGACATTAACACATATCTACGGAACTCATATATGCATAAGACATGTATGATGGATACTAGCAGGAGGCTTGCTTTTGTTGATGCGGGTCCATCTCGAAATTTCCTCGAAATCTAGAACCTCAGCGGCCAAAGACAAATCCTTTACCAGGTAGAGTATCGAGTCTTATCAATAATGATATTTGGTGTGTGGTTGAGTCAAAGAACATGTTTCTCTCAAACACACCTCCCCGTTTTCCCAACAAAGGTAGGCTAAAGGCAAACCCCGGTGTCCGCTATGCCTTGCCATTTGGATATGGGCTAAATGTGGTGAGAGGCTCGCCCACCAGACTCCCTAAAGTAGAGTGGCGTCTCGTTGGCAGGTGCCCGTCAGTTCTCCTCCCCCGCGTTCCGAGAGAGGGGATTGTCGCAACGCATGGGCATATCCAGGGAGGAGGCCGGGGAGAGTGGCCATCCTGATACAATACTGAAAGGCGGACGTCTTCCCTCTTTATGCTGACTTTTGAGAGTGGTGCCGCCTTTCCACCATAGTTCCACCCAGGACTGGGTGCTGCGCACGCCCCTGACCGTCTTCCGAGAATCGGTGTCACGACGGCCGGCCTGAGTGGGGTAGTCCAGGGAAACGTTCAACAAAATAAATGCCGCAATGTGGACAATTATTGAACGGGATGAGTGCATACTGTGCTCTAATGCATGCATCGTTGTTACACGACCAATTCAGAGCGCGTGATGCGGTTACTTGATACTCCGTTGGAGTCGACAACTCCACTTAACTGAATTCGCAATCTGGCTTTTGCCTACCAATCTCCAAAGTGACTCGCTAAAGCAGCAAACCTTGCCCGTGACGGTGATATCCTTTCATCTATATTTTTCACATTCGTCGTTAAGAGCTATGTCCTTGTTCTATAGTTTTCAAACAATCAAACGCTTCTTTGTTTTGCATTTAAAAAAGATGAATGGCGATAATATTTACCGATCATTATTGGATGATTTGAAATATGACCTGGCTGCCATGTATCTAAACATGATCTGTCGTTGAAATAGGGCTGCATTCAGACACTTTTGTTATCGGTGAGGTACGCATCTTTATGAAGTCCGAGCAAGGCCTCGATTATCCATGTTGCAGATCACCGCATTAAATTGTCACTTTACTCACCAAGTATTGTCAAACCAAGTTCCTAGCTATCTGCTTGTTCCATTTTCTGAGCATCATATATCATCATTCTGGGCGACAGAAATGCATTTCCAGCCCCAGCCATCACGTAGACACCGGTCGAGTTCTGGAGGCAGCATCTCAGCGCCCACAACGCCAATTCTGGGTCATCAGTGCCACCCCCGTGCACGAGCCCGCGGCTGGTTCGCGTTACGGGGCGGCTGCGCGCCGGGCCGCCGCTACCCTGGTTTGGTCCAGCCGCGCCGCCTCCGGCTATGAATAGCTGACCTCTACCCGCCCGCCCGGTACCTGTTTGGACCGCTCCAAGCGCTGATACATGCCGGGACCATTCGATGGCCCGCCTCCGCGCGACGCCAGCGCCACCTGGGACCGCGCGGGCTGGGTCTCGCCCTGGTGCGAGCATGGCGCCGCCCGAGGCGCGCCTCCAGGAAAAACGCAAATACTTGGGCCTACACGGGAGCCGTGTTTTGACAGCTCGGACGTAGTGCCGAACTGCTTTAAGTTGCTTCGTCCGGTCATTTATCCCACGCGCAACTCTTTACCCTACCCGTACAACAGCGGTGTAGTTTCGAAGAGTAGGTTGGGGGTTGAGTAGGGAAAATGACAAAAGCTCCCGCAAAATACACACACACACACACATCGGTTCCTTTCCGAATTAGGCCCACCTTCTTCTCACAGCTGGGGAGCCCTTCGCGCATTTTTCTCTGCTGCCCCGCCTCTCCTCTTATTTGAGCCCTTCGTCAATTCAAATACAGGTACAGATACAGTGTGCCGCATTGAGCAGATGCCTGATGCCTGTTGTGCGTCTTCGTTAGTAGCATCAGGTTCCTCCAAATTCCTTTCGCATGGACTCGCCGTGACCTGAATTTCGGGTGCGGCGCCACGCACGTGCACATAGGCCGGAGATGAATCAGCCAAGCTGACTTCGGAAATGTGTTTCCGTTGGCACATCTGCAAAACGCTTCAAGGAGTTGGACATGGCCCAATTGCTTAAACGTCAGGTCCTGACACCTCTTCAAAAGATAGCCTTTCACCTAGCAATGTCTATCAAGCGGTGTACGTGGGCTTGTAAAGAGTTTAAAGTGTAGCTCACTTCGGCCAAGTGTAGCCATCAGGCCATCACCATGCTTTACAAAACGTGTCAACTCATCTGTAATTTTAATGAGTCTTTTGAGCCGTCGTGGTAATGTGCCAAATCAATTTCGAAGGAACCAACGCCCCATATGAAAGAGGAATGGCGGGACATGAGAGGAATGGGTGTTTAAAAATGTCTTTCGGCTTGGAGGCAAGTCTTTACCCAAACGTAACGAGCCAGCCGCGGGGACGTGGAAGCTGGTTGTTGAGTCTGGACTCCCGTTATTTATCCTGGCGCCATTTGGGTCGTGTTTGAAACGCGCTTGACGCTGGCTCAGGCCCAGGCTGATTCCTCAAGAGGCGATTGGCACGCGGCGGGGGGGGGGGGGGGGGGCAACTGGTACGCGAGTGGCGAGGGGGAGGGGCCGACTGGTACGCGGCTGGCGGGTCTGACAGGAAGAGCTGATGTTGACGTGCCGCTGGCCCTGGCCAGGGCTGCTAATGACACCCTGATTTCCCGTGAGGATGCGCCCGATCCAAGAACCCGATGTGTGTGTGTGTGTGTGTGTGTGTGTGTGTGTGTGTGTGTGTGTGTGTGTGTGTGTGTGTGTGTGTGTGTGTGTGTGTCAGGGCTTGTCCATCCCAAAGAGTCTTTTCGGTCACGGGTGAATTCCTTCGTCTCCGCCAATGACTGTCCCCTATTCCTGCGTTCTAAAGCTGTCGATTCCTCATTGGTCTGACCGTTTGTACCACGTCGAAAACGGTCTACGACGGCCCTGTCAAATAGATACAGCTGTCAAGCCGTCAGCTGTCAGGCAGACAGTTAGCACATGTTATTAGGTCGACAGCTGACACCTACTGAAGCCTGCCTGTGTAGGTGTGAACTGTGTGCATGTGCTGGACAGGGGTGCTTCCTCATGGCGCATCCAAGTTACAAAAATAGCCGACCTATGGCTTGTCGAGCAGGAAGCTTACGGACCATTTCGGCTTGGCTCGAAAAGAACTGATGACAACTTCAGTACGACAAATGCATATCTCCGATGATGTTTTGATAGTCCCACATAGCCAGACAGCAGGCTTGCACAACTCACTTGTGTCGTGATATTAGTTTGGAGGTATGTGTGCACGTTAAAGACCACGACAGGCCGCGTATGGCTCAGAATTGTTTAGCGTCCCACCACAGTATTGCCTCGAGACGGGTGTGAATTATAGGCAAAGCTCGCTCACGTTGGTAGCACTGTGCTTTCAACAAAACGAAGTAATACGTTCTGGGTATGTATCAGTGCTTGGCAAAACGGGAGCGGAATCACAGTGAAGTTCACTGTAGCTGGAATGAAATAGAAGCTTACGGAAAACTTCCCAGCCCGTTTCAACCTTGCGATAAAAGAGTGCGTCTGTTCGTCTGTGCCAGCGCTTATTAACGTGTTTTTTTGGAGCAGCGGCTCTGTGGTGCTCGTCATGCACCAGCAGCCGAGTTCCATCATCGCTACGTTCTCGAGGCGATTGGTTTGCCTCAGCTTACTCTATATCCTTCACGTTATCGTTCCATCGTCACAAGTCACCACCGTCCGATCATCACCCGGTTAAAACGTTCCGCTTGTACGCACAAATTTCTCGCCGCGCTGCCGGGTTCCGTGGCGTGACCCAGTCTGGGGAGGGGCTAAAAATATCGCCTCCGGCGGTCGCCTGCGGCGGTGATTCATGGCCAGCCGCGTGACGTCAGCCCTGGCGTGAAGTGGCCCGGAGATAGCGCCTGAAGATGCGGGGGCGGACCGGCGGCTGGCCAGGCCAGACACCGGATCACGCGCCAGGAGCTGACAGCTAATGAGCCACGCCTGGAAGGCTGCCGAAAATGCCATCAATAGGGATGGTCCCAAGGCCCTCCGGGACACCGATTGCTTCCCTGGTGGCCGCACCAACCCTTCTTCAGCGTTTTGGGCTCCAAATTTTCAGCTCGGTAACTAAACTATCGCGTTGGTTTCGCGTTCGGTATTCAAAGGTACGACTGGAGGTCGTTCCAGCCTGGCGGAATATATTGCGTTCGATATCTCACCTCATGATTGACGAACGTCTCAGACCACTGACCGCCATATTCAGTATCTCACGTCCTGACGATTGACGGACATCCCGGGCTATTGACCGCCGTGTTCGGTATCTCACCTAACGATTGACGGACGTCCCAGACCCCTAACCACCGCTTCCGGCATCTGACCTGACGATTGACCGGTTTTCCAGACTGCTGGACGTCGTGAGCCTCACCTGGAGGCCGACGTCAAGGAGTGGATCGAGGCCGTCACCGGCGAGAAGTGGCCCGCTGGCGCCGACTATGCCGCGGTCCTTAAGTGAGGAGAATTTCTGGAAATTTCGAGTGGCTGTCGGCGCTACCCTGCAGGCAAAGGGCCACCCAGCGGAGTGGCCGGAACTGCTAACTAGTCAAACCAGTCGTCAGTGGGCCTTGCTCTGCATTACCGATGTCGCAATTCATGCGAGTAAAGGGGTTTCCAATGCCAAATATATCCCATGATTTCGTGTTTCGCGACCTTCTCTGGAACGCGAGTGAGTTTCATCCCTGGCTTGCAGCTGAGAGATGCTTGATATACGTCAATATTCGTGATCGGCAAGGAAATATATGACATGATGTTTTCGTGCATATTCTAGAGGCATTGACGCCAAGTCAGCAGTATTTATAACTCAAGATGTTATGCCAAGCACGTTTTAGCGTGTCACGGGCTACAACGAGCTGGTCCTGCGTGCTGATCCTAAAGGTCACTCGGAATAAATTATTGCCAACCATTGCAGGGACGGCGTCGTCCTGTGCAACCTCATCAACAAGCTTGCCCCCGGATCCATCAAGAAGATCAACACCTACCGGTACTTCCTTCAAGATGATGGAGAACATCAACAAGTAAGCATCCGTCGATGTGTTATCAGCTGGACTCCTGGTCTGGAGTTACACTGTGCTGCGGATCGCATCACTCTTACCTTGGCCGGCCTCCCTGACGGACGTCCGGAGGCCGTCTCACCCAGCATGAAATATTGCGACGTCAGTTATGCTATTCATGAATCATGAAATATGCTGGGCCAGTGGTCTTAGATGAATCGTTGAGCGATCCCGATAGCAAAACGCAGGGGCTATTACGTCACTTTCGCTGCTGTCACCTGGCTGACGCAGGCGGCCCGTGACGTATTTGGCAGGTGGTGACAGGCGGGCCATGACAGGTTTGATAAGTTTGATAACCTTGTCTGGCTGGCCGTCGTAGATGCCCAGTGACAGCTTCCCTGACCTGTCGTGATCCACAGCTTCCAGAGGGCGATGCTGGCCTACGGCTGCACGGACGTGGACGCCTTCCAGACCGCCGACCTGTTCGAGGGCAAGGACATTGCCGCCGTCACCAACTCCATCTTCGCGCTCGGCCGTCAGGTGTGTGCTGGATGCCACGGAGCACAGTCAATGTCAGACCACTGTCATTTGTTGTTTATCGCTCCATGTGGCGAGGATACTCGTCTAGAAAAATGCATGTCGATTCAGTAATTGTCGTTTGTTGTTTGAGGCCAGACATAGTTGCCCCTGCGCTGGACTTCCCAATGTACATTTCGTGCATGAGCTGGTTTTACCTGCGCACGTTCTAGGCGCATCTCCTGAGCCTGCACCGCTATTTTCGTGTACCCCAGTGGTTGTCATCGGCCGCGAATGAACTTTTTCGTCCCGTCACTGTCCTACCTCTCTGGAAACCATCCGTCCCTCGGACCTGGAAGTCCCTCGGGCTTACACTGCCGCCGACTGCAGCGCCCAGTGCCGTCTGTCCGTCTGTCCGCCGCTCCGGTCGGAGAGTTCGGCCCTCCGTGACGAGGCCGGCCGCTCCGCCCGCAGAGCTACCTCCACGCCGAGTGGAAGGGACCGTGGCTGGGCCCCAAGCCGGCCGAGGCGAACGTGCGCGAGTTCGACGAGCACACCCTGGCGTCCGGCAGGAACGTTATTGGCATCCAGGCCGGCCCTGGCTCCGACAAGGTGGCGACGCAGGCCGGCCAGAGCTTCGGCGCCGGCCGCAAGATCATCATCGGAAAGTAGACCGGTTACCACCTGCTGTCGCCCTCCCAGTGGCCGGCGGGGGGGGGGGCTGAGCTGGGACTATCCGGCCGTCAACACAGCAGTGGGATGATGAGGGAGGGGGAGAAGTAACGCGCTGACGCTCACTTCCGCCACGTTTTAGACGTACCTCCACGCCGAGTGGAAGGGGCCTTGGCTTGGTCCGAAGCCGGCCGAAGCGAACGTGCGCGAGTTTGACGACGAGACGATCGCCGCTGGCAAGACGGTGATCGGCCTGCAGGCTGGCACCAACCAGGGCGCCTCGCAAGCCGGCCAGAACATCGGCGCCGGCCGCAAGATCATCCTGGGCAAGTAGGCCGCCCGGCACCGATCGCCCCGGTGTCTTGTCTTGTGTGCTTGGCGCCGGGGGTCAGACACTGTCTGCCAGCGGGTCCACAGCGGAATTTCGGTCACAAGCTCTCCGCCAGGTGTCGAGCTAAAACGGCTCGACGCGCAGCCACCAACTTGTCACGTGTTTTCACGATGTTTCATAAAGAATATTGGTTGAGGTGATTAATTCATGATCCATAGAACGGCGGTAGGCATACCAATGCGCGCGCGGTATTTGTCAGGAAACAATGCATCAACAAATACAGGTTTGAAAACTTTCTGAGATATTTCCTGCGCAACGGACGAGAAGTGGCTCCAGACACGATAGTCACATTAGGCATTAGGTAAAGACCAGCGCATATCTAAAGCCCATTTTCTGAGTACGCCATACGTGTGCGTGAAATGTTGTGTAAAAATACCACATAATCAATATTTTGTTTAAATGTGATTACATATGTGATTTTGGTATACGAAGGGTCTGGAGCATAAGGATTTCCGATAGATTATCCTGTTCCGAAAATTAAAGAAAAACTGAGGAAAAATACATTCGGCTCGCTCGCATTTTGGCTCATTCTGTCACTCACAATGTTCGCCAAGGAACCAGGGTAACAGAAATGAGATGAGCTTAAAATGATTGACACGGTGTAGCATTATGGGCTCGTGACTTAGGTGGTGTGGACGGTACAGGACTTGCATGGAGTAGTGATGTTGAAAATTGCATCATATTAACACCCTGTCACGATGGTTAAACGATTGGTTCTAAACGTTGCTGTGATCCAAGATAAATGTGCTGACAAGACACCTATCTATGCTGGTTAATCGCGGGCCCGTCAACCCGATGACTGAACACGGTTTTTTAGATCAGTTGTCACGATGTCATTACATGCATTATGGCTGAATAAGGTCGAAAATCGCTAATTCTCGTTTACAATAGGAAAAAGACTGCATTGGCGGGACGTAATGTGCCTCACGACTTCCGCCGGGGTAACGTGAAACAGGATAGTCTTTTGCGGACTATTGTTAGGAACCAGCAGGATGTTACCTATAAGGTACCGATGCTCGACATAACCTTATTATGTTCTCACAGCATGAGCTGTACAAACACGAAACGCGCGGTTTGGCGAGCCGTGGTTCTTTCTTCGTGCGATGAGTTTCTGCCATCACAGACGGGAATATTACAATTTCATCATCATGGCGCACGGTCTTGACCAATTAAATCAGCCTTGCTATACGAGATCGGTCGGTTGTCGGCAATCGGCATCCAGAAAGACAACTGGCATGTATTTGGACCCCACCCCAAAAAGCTGACTGCATTTAACGGAATGCTATCTTGTCGGCGCGTCTTTTTGTCCCTGTGTCAATGAAGATCAACGCTAAAAGTCGGACGGCATTTTGCCAGAGTGTCAAATTGACGAAATGTTGATAGATCACAACACACGTTTAAATATGCCAAAATTTCCTTTGCTCAAATGTCCATTTGTCGAAACTTTCTTGAAACGAATGCCAATTCGCCGAAGTGTTCTTTTACAGAATATTAACTCACGAAATGTGTTTTCGTCGAATCTTTATTTGCCGAAATGCCATATACTCGAATGTTAAATAGTAGCATATCCTCAAGTCGAATGTTCATGCACCTAACTGTTGCTAGTGTGTTGTACAGGGGGCCTCTCACCCTTCCTTGTGGGCGTTTTTCCTCATCGCCTTACGAAGGGATGCTGCGACCGGGTGGCCGGTTTGGGACCACGCGCTCGGGGAGTGTTAATTTGACCCACCGAGGCCTCTAAAACGAAGGCAGCTAAAAACGTCAATAGCAAATGCTCTATGTGAACCCAATCTCGTCAAATGGCGTGATCCTTTGATTATGACATTCGGTTGAAATGAAGTAAATCAAGTCAAACTTAAGATTGAGGTCCGCATTGTCCTGAGACCTCCTCCACAACCACCTCTAATTTAGATACATCCTATAAGTAAAAGGCTACTGGTATTCTTAGATCAGCAACCCTCCTTGACTTTAAGTCATTTAGGGTGACCACTATCTTACAAACTGCTTTGATATTCCCAATTATAATCAGCACCCAGAAGCAATGTAGCAGAAGCTAGGCGACGTGTTCCAAGTGCACGGTTGATCGGAGTAAGGTTAAGTCGCGGCGGCTGTTTCGTGACAAGTCGTGTTTTCCACACTCGGTGAAATAGTACTGGGCTGAGCGTCATCCGGGAAATCGTTCTGGAGCACGGCAGCCACCTTCTTTGAGTAGTCTGCTCCACGGATGCTACCCTTCCCAGATCCCGGTTGGCGACTACGAACGGCACTTTGACTGCTCGCACAAGCTGCTGTTGCTACATTTGTTTGCTGTTGTTGGTTTGACTGCGGGTTAAAACTTTTTAGGGCAACAGTGATCATTGCACGGCCAAAGGAAAGAGCAGAGAGGTAGAAGTGGAGGATATCGTTGCGGCAACTCTATGTTACCTCCGGCATTGAGATTTACGTCGCAAAAGGAGCCCAAACCAAGCCGAGTACGAACGTCCAGCCGAGTGTTCTGCCGCCCCGCTCGGGCGAGCTTCCAGCCGCGCCGAAGTACCGCAGCTGGGTCATGACGGGTGGCGAGGCCGACTCGCCGCTGACGGCTATAGTATGCCGCCGGTCATGCGGCATGGTGATGGAATGCAGCACACAGCGGGCTGAAGACAGTGTGACACATGTTAACTGTTGGTCACTGCTTGCTCCACTTTGTGACTGCTACAAGAGTTGTTGCGAGTATTTGGAATTCGGGCTTTATGCCATTCAGTTGATCAAACGAGTGGGCAGAGGTGTAGTTTCTCGTCCATTGAGCGGGGGAGGGTGCTTCAGCCCTCTAACCTGAGCTCTAGCCTCGAACCTTGGCAAGAAAGTGGGCAAAATCTTTGAAGAAACTCGTTTGTTGATATATTTTGGAACAGTTTTTATGATTTCCACTGTTGAGTCCGCAAACTTATTTTGCAAAACTACTACCCTGCTAACCACATCGAAAAAGACCTCAGAACGAATTTACTCTCCTCCTAGACCTGAGCTGTTTCCCCGCCTTCAAGGATCGTGCGTGGCAGCCATTGGCCAACCGCCAGGCCTGTGGTGAGCTACAATAGGAATGTTCAGGAATGCTCTCGTTACCCCAGACCACCAAAACACCGAACATCACGGTTTTAGTCGTCGCTCCGATGGACGCTCTTGGTCGCTGCGATCAGATGCATATCGGATCCAGCCTTTTGAGAGCACTTAACACAACCTCTCCTATTAACTGCACGTTTCGTGCCGGAAAAGAAACATTACTTATAAGACGCCAGAAAACACGCAGAAACTACATCTCCCAACTACTGTCCCATTCCTATGGCTACACTGCCGCAAAATGTATTGAAAGTAAACTGTGGAGAGACAGTCGCAATATTCACATATGAAGGCTCACACTACAGCAGGTGCCTGGTGACCGGACTGGCACTCCCGCCAGTGCCGCCGCCGCCGCCGCTACCCGCCGGCGGCAGACCACTACACCGAGCCGAGGAGCGTCTCCACCTCGGCCAGCACGGCCACCAGCCTGCCGGCGTCGGCCGGCGGAGCGGCCGCCTCTCGCAGCCGCCGCAGTCGCGCCTCTATCCGGCCGATGACGTCGGTCGCCTCGCGGGCCTCGTATTCGGCGTCGAGGTCGGCCAGTAGGTCCATCTGGGCCAGGCTGGACCTGCCGGCTGCCCGGCGCGCTCCGGGGCGGCCGTCCTCCGGGCGGTCCACACCGTCCGCCGGCTCCTGCGGACCGGCCGCAGCGGCCGGAGTGCGAGCGCCGCAGTCCTGGTGCCGCGGGTCAGCGCGCCCCGTCCCCTCCTGCGGCCGACACGCCCCGTCCGACTGGTCGCAGCCGGCCGGAGCACCGTCCGCCGGGCCGGGAGGTCCGACGGCGGGGTCCCGTCCGAACGGCGAGGCCTCTCGACGGCGGCGGCTGGCAGCAGCAGCGCGGAGCCGGCCACAGAGCGCTGGTGGGCCGAGCGGCCGGCCGGCCATCAGGCGCAGGTAGCCGCTGACCCGAGCCTGCAGACCGGGCGGCGTCGCGACGGCGGCCGCCATCAGCTCCGGGCGCGGCGTGGCGCGCGCGAAGCTGGCGAACGCTTCCAGGGCGCGCTGGCGGACCAGTCGATCCCCGTCCGTCAGCAGGCATCGGTACAGCTCTGCGGAGAGCACCACCACACGCTTGGTTAGCAGTGACGCCATGAAAAGCGTCCGCGTGTCAAACGCACAACACATGTACCGGTAAAGGCCAATGTGTGATTACGAGACGAGATCTGTAATGCACCACGGGAAGGACAATCACTCAGTATGGATGTACGTGTATATATATATATATATATATATATATATATATATATATATATATATATATATATACATGGCTGCTACAGAAATGAATCGGACTGATTAGCACGAGGGATCATCATTGCGGAAGGAAAATCATGCAAAGGCTTGCTGACAAATAGTCTGGTTCAAAATACGTTGAACACAACCGATGTTTCACGTTACTTGCAAAGCAACAGCCCACACAGCAGCAGCATTGTGATGGTACAATTAGCTCGACATGCTGGTTCTAGACCTAGCGAGCCGCCCAGGTATGTACACACCGGGCAGCACATCTGCCGAGACGGCGCGGCCGGGTCCGGGCCGGAGCTCTCGACCTGCAGTGACCCTGAGGAGAGTGACGACGGCCAGCCGCACCGGCACACTGCAGCTAGGCAGCCAGCCCAGAGCCAGCCGCACAACCTGAGGCAAAGAACCACGCCGCTGAGACAGACCAACAGCGCTGGACTTCAGTCCTGGTTTCGCTTACTGGACTGGTGAGCAAAAAACCCCATAATTGAAATGCGAGATAAAAATTACCATTTCAAAACCTTATAAGTTTTGAAATGTTAACAAAATGTTATTAATATTAAAAAATATTAAATTATGACAAAAAGCTATAGCAAAAGCTGAATTTTATTTCACACCATTCAGATCTGACGCAGGATTCATCTTATATAACGTAGCAGCTCTCGAATTAGCGGCATGCACTGGAATATTTCCTGAGGAGTGGAAAATCTCCGAGCGAGGGATGCCACTTTTCGAGCACAGCAGACGACGGCAAGCTTCATTAGCACAGCAAACACATCACAGTAATGTTGCCCGTGTCCTGTCCCACGGCAGGGGCGTCCCTCCCGGTGCCGATAACGCCGATTACCCACATATTCAGTGTGTGGGTAGGAGCCGCTCCGAGCCCGGCTCCGAGCCCGACCCCGAGCCCGACCTCGAGCCCGGCCCCGAGCCCAACCCCGAGCCCGGCCCCGAGCCCAGTCCCGAGCCCAGCCCCGAGCCCGGCCCCGAGCCCGGCCCCGAGCCCGACCCCGAGCCTGGCCCCGAGCCCGGCCCCGAGCCCGGCCCCGAGCCCGGCCACGAGCCTGGCCCCGAGCCCGGCCCCGAGCGTTGTCCCGAGCGCGGCCCCGAGCCCGGCCAGGAGCCGTCCTGACCTCGGCCAGCCGTGCGTCAGTCAGCCGGTCGGCCAGGGCCGCCGTGGCCGTCAGCAGAGCGGCGGCCAGCATGCCGGCGGCCGGACCGGCCACAGTCGTCGGCAGCGCCGCCCACAGCCGCTCCAGGGAGGCCAGCTCGGCCGGCACAAGCTGCGCAGCCGCCGCCACGTCCGCCGTACCCAGCGCGTCCGTCTGTAACGGCCACCACCTCTCAGAGCGGCAGCCGGTGCTGGCTCGTGGTTTTTGCCATGTGCTGGCACAGGGCAAGAACACAACACCCTCTTGCCATGCGCTCGCGTAATGGCCACACCATTGCTTTGTCATGGCTTCATTGTAAGGCCAGGGCGTGAGTGAATACAAACGTGACACTGAAGGAGGCGATCGCACTTGTTGAAACAACACACCTCGGGAGTCTAAATCAGTGCGTCAGAGTTAAGTTGGTGATTTGACAGTTCAGTTAAAAGTCAGTTGGCAGTTAACAGTTCAGGAACGTATCCCACTTGTTGAACATGGCGGAGGCATGAGTCACGTAATAGTCGTTTGTATACAAAAATGAGCGCGCTACCGGCGCCAGTGACGCCCCACTGGTGGCCAAACTGCGTCTGGCGGCGGCCGTACCAGCTGCAGCAGCTCTGGCCCTGTCAGGCTGCCCGGCCGCTCGGCCAGCGGCAGCGCCCGGCGCAGCAGCGCGGCCGTGTCGGCCGCCGGGCTGCCGGCGCGCAGCAGCTGAGCGCGGTGCTGGTCGGCCAGCAGTGGCCGCAGTCGGCGCAGCAGCCGCCAGAGGGCGGGCGAGCGGCGGCGGGCCAGCGCGCCGGCCGCCGCCGAGCAGTAGTCCCTGCACAGCTCGGCGGGGCCGTACCTGTGCAGGCAGGGAACGATGACGACATGGACAGGGGGCGCGACACAGCCCCCCCCCCCCCCCCTCTACCGACCATGGTGCAGGCGGCAGAGATGCGCAGTGTCCCATACCGTACGCGTGCATACAGTGCCGTATGAGCCGTCAGGGCGGTTTACGTAACGACACTTCGCCCATCTGGCCAACGGCGTCTGATGCGCGCCAGCTAACCCTCCCTGATTCCTGAAGTAGCGCCTGCGGATCATTTCTTAATCAAAGAAGACAATCGCATCTTGCATACATACTTTGATGTCGCTATTCAATAGACAAACAGTCTCGAATCAGAGACACTGTAGTGTACATGCATATCCTCCCCCCCCCCCCCCCCCCCCACGCACTAGACAAATCACAACCCAATTACTGATGCAGTGGATGAGGCCCTCATCAGTTAACACTCCAGGCACACAGAGAGCACTAGCCTGGCGATAAAACAGAGGACGTCGGCGGCGAGAAGCGCGCCCCAGACGCCAGACTGGCACAGGTGGCGCCACAGGTGTGTCTCGGTAGCGCGCAGCTCGGGCGCTGTCAGGCTCCCTGCCGGCAGGCACAGACAGTCAGTGGCCAATCGCCACCGCAGACCGGCTTCACGACAGGGAACGGGTACTGCATGCTTCGCATTTCAAAGAACCCCTGTCGAAGATCGGCAGGATTAAACAGAGTAACACGCTAAGCGGATGCATCGGCTGCGGCTCGCATCGCCACAGGACCCGGGAGGACGATGTCCTGCGACACGGCGGGCGCCACTTGGACACCGTTCAGCATAAGAGGTACAAGCCAAAAGAGAGCAAACCCACAAAACGCACAGCATCGCTGACGGCTGAACCAGCCCAACGGCAGGTGCCCAGCTCGCGATCGGCCCACCCCGGCACACGCACCGGCCAGAGAGAGCCTCCCAGGCCACGCCACGACCGTGGAGTCTCCCCGGGCACGTACCGACCAGGGCGCAGACCGACACCAGGGTGTGCTCGTACAGGCTGACCCGGGGTCGATTGTGGATATCGGATTCCACGGGCGCGCCGCAGGCCAGCTCAACGTCACCTGCCGACACCCCGCCCGGCTGGCATGAGGAAGCGCTCGCTCCACTGCGTATCACGGTGTCGAGGTAAGTCGCACTGTATGTTTGTATGCAGACAATGAAGGAAACTGTACACTTTGAACACTTGCACACCACCTGCGTCCGCACCATTGCCGGCCGCATCAAATGTTATGGTTATATGGCCACGCCTCTGCACCAATTCCTTTGCTATAAACAACAGTCCTGGTTGTGAGCAAAGTACGCATTCGCAATCACGATTGCCAGCCGTCCCACTGCACCCATCCCCTCCCGTATTCGCTATTTAGTCGGCCACCACACGTCATGCACACGGATTCCACGTACAGCGCGGCAGCAGGTCCAGCGCGGCGGCCACCAGGTGGCGCCGGTCGGCACCGGCCGTCCACACGCCTCGTGACGCCTCCGGCAGGTGGCAGCACCGGCGGGCCAGCGCCAGGCAGCAGCGCAGCCGACAGAGCGGCCCGAGAGCCTCGCTGGCGTCCAGGGCCTCCCAGAACGGCTGCGGCGCAGCACAGATCAGACAGTGAGCTGGGTGAGAGGTCCGGTCTGTCCGGTCAAAGGTCCGGTCTGGGAAACCTTGGCGACGTGGCAGCGAGCAGCTGTGTGTGGCGACCACGCCTCAACGCCTGGCCGTCGGCGGGCGCCATCCGCGCCTCATCATCACCCCTGCCGCATCACTGGTAATCGATCGACATAACATAATTGGCGGCAAGCGTGCATATCAGTAAATGTATATAACGACGAAGTAAAATAATGACAAGACGACTGAGACAAAACAAAAGAAAAATGCAGTAACAGTCAAGATGTATCAATTAATAATCCTACCTAATTTTATTTTCTACATAACTTTACATAATTACATGATCCTACTACGACGCAAAACAATGTATGCCCATCATCCATGAAAAAATTGAAGATTGCTAAATGGTCATCACTGCTCACCTCTGGGTATGCCTGATCCTCCATCATGCTGAAGAGCAGCGGCTCGGCGGCCACCGTCAGCTGACTGCTCAGCTGACTGAGCACAGCAGGGTCCAGGTCGTTTACGTGCGCGTCGGGGGCGGAGTACCTGCGGCAGTGGTGACACAGCTCATCAGACGATCATCAGCTGCCTTACATGTCATCTGCTTGGTAGGAGGTACAGTGATGACACAGCTCACCAGACGATCATCATCTGCCTTACATGTCATCTGCTTGGCAGGAGGTACAGCATCAACCGATTTGGTGGCACCTACGGGGCGGCGGAGTGCCGAGACAGAGTAGCCGTAAGCAGGATGACCGTGACCAAATGGCACTGATTTTGGCAGATCGCTTATGGTGATCTGTACGACGGCACTAATTTTGGCAGATCGGTTGTGGTGATCCGTACGCAGTCAGGTTAAACAATGGTGGAATGGCACTTCCCCTATCTATCAGCAATGATAAAATCCCTTTGTATTACCTTTCCTTTCTTCCGCACATTAACGTATTAACGCAGAACGAATCCACACAACATTAACGCCGTAGTATTGCACCGAGCAGGTAACATTTCCAGTAGCATACACATGGCGATTACCACCCGACTGCAATTCAATACCAGCTCGAACCTAAACACAGGCAGCAACTGGCGGGGCTCAGCTGCTGAGCTGAGCGAGAAATACAGCTGCTTCAGGATGCCTGCTGAGACACACGGGTCGAGTCGGTCGAGGGTCACGGGTCGAGTCGGGCACCTGCCCGGTGAGGGTGAACGCCAGCTCTGTGAGAGCGCCGAACGCGCCTGCTGAGACACACGGGTCGAGTCGGGCACCTGCCTGGTGAGGGTGAACGCCAGCTCTGTGAGAACGCCGAACGCGCCTGCTGAGATACACGGGTCGAGTCGGGCACCTGCCTGGTGAGGGTGAACGCCAGCTCTGTGAGAACGCCGAACACGCCTGCTGAGATACACGGGTCGAGTCGGGCACCTGCCTGGTGAGGGTGAACACCAGCTCTGTGAGAACGCTGAACGCGCCTGCTGAGACACACGGGTCGAGTCGGGCACCTGCCCGGTGAGGGTGAACGCCAGCTCTGTGAGAACGCCGAACGCGCCTGCCGAGATACACGGGTCGAGTCGGGCACCTGCCCGGTGAGGGTGAACGCCAGCTCTGTGAGAGCGCCGAACGCGCCTGCTGAGACACACGGGTCGAGTCGGGCACCTGCCTGGTGAGGGTGAACGCCAGCTCTGTGAGAACGCCGAACGCGCCTCGCGCCTGCGCCGTGTAGCTCTCACTCAGACCGACGGCCAGCTTCAGGTAGAAGCCGCACATCTTGAGCGCCTTCGACAGCGGCCGGCTCTGGTCACCGCCAGACGCCTGCGGAGCGGGTACAACGTTGCAAGCTGCGGCACATGACAGAGGATGAAACATACGTTAATGTCATTGCAACACCAGGGTCCATATTCAAATGAGTTCATGGACCACAAACGCTGAACGGATTATGCCCGCTGAAAATCCTACTTGCATGCGGTGCTGTATCCAGTGCTCATGCGTGCTCATCTGCGCGCATTTTGATTGCAAACACCCTACACAGTTTGATGGCACATAGTGAAATTCTGACACTTTAAGACTTGCGCTGTGTGGTGCAAATAAAACACAACCCGGGAGCGAGGCATGCCCTCAAGCAATTCAAGTGCAAAACGAGGCGTCGGTTACCATGTTCTGAACACCGTGTAATTCCGCTCTCGCGGGTTAACAAACGCCAGCCGTTCGCAGGCCGCCACAGGGCGCCGTTCTGACCTTGTCGGCGGCCGTCTGGCGTATTTCGGCCAGGCGGTCAGTGACCTCGCCGGCCATGAAGGTCAGCGCCCGTGGCAGGTCGGCGCTGGCCGGCAGCCGCTCCGGCAGTAGCTGGAGCAGGCGCAGGTAGCACTTCCAGGCCTCAGCCATGGCGCGAGCGTCCAGCCTGGTCAGAAGGCGACCGGTCACCGCCAGGTCGTCACAGACTGCCGAAGGTGACACGCTGTGTAACATGCGGCAGAAGGGCCACGCGTCGCACATTAGCAGCGGACGTACAGTATGTTACACTGGCAGCATGGATATACGGCATCATATACTAAAAGCAGGGGAAGACTATGTGACATATGGCAGCTGATGGTGCACAGTTTCACATCCTCATGACAGGGGTACCCTGTGTCATGCACTGCCAGCAGGGTGTGCAATGTCACACACTGGCAGCACGGGTTACTGCTGAGCTGCTTAGGGGATACCTCGAGGTCATTTACCGCCCTCTTCGAAACGTTTTCCTTGTTACGGTGCAATGGAGTTGTCATTATTTCAGTCACATTCGACACCTTATATTGATCTATGCACCAGTATTTGTATCCAATTTGGGACGAGAATGTGATTGCATAACGTGTTCTACTCCACAGCGTCGGCCCTGATCCAAACCGTGAGAAACACTGACAGGAGCGAACATCATCCCACACAGCTGACAAGGTCACACAACACAGGACACAGCCGACAAGAGAGCACGGCAACACAAATATTCCAGCACACTGTGGAGCGCCACCAGCTGACAGCCGGAGCACACAGCATCCGATGGTGACCACGGAGCCAGCACAGACCGGCCCAGATCCACCTAAGCTCAGCACAGACAGGCCGAGACTCACCTGAAGTCAGCACGAACCGGTCCAGACCCACCAGACCCACCTGGGGTCAGCACGGACCGGTCCAGACCCACCTGGGGTCAGCATAGACAAGCCCAGACCCACCTGAGGTCGGCACGGACCGGCCCAGACCCACCTGGGGTCAGTACAGACAAGTCCAGACCCACCTGAAGTGAGCACGCACCGGTCCAGACCCACCTGGGGTCAGTACAGACAAGTCCAGACCCACCTGGGGTCAGCACGGACCGGACCAGACCCACCTGGGGTCAGCACGGACAAGCCCAGACCCACCTGAGGTGAGCACTGACAGGTCCAGACCCACCTGGTGTCAGCACGGACCGGCCCAGACCCACCTGGGGTCAGCACGGACCGGCCCAGACCCACCTGAGGTGAGCAAGGCCATGTCGTCCTCGGTCAGACCGTCAGAGGTGGCCAAAGAGCTGCAGAGTTGATGGAGGTGTGCCTGCAGGGTCGTGGCGGCGCGGAACAGCTGTGTGAGCGGCTCATTCACCGACTCCAGCACGCTGCCGTACATGCGCGAGCTGCGGTATACAACAGACAGGACCATGGTCACCGACTCCAGCATACGGCCGCACGCCCGAGGGCTGCGGTACATGACAAGGGACTGCAGGTGATCTGCAGACTTAGTATCACATAAGCATGCATAAATATACTAACATGCAGCACAGATCAGCATTTAAAAATTCATGCTGTAGGGTGTGTGGGATGTAAATATAAATTCATGCTGTCGGAATCTTGGCTCTCTGGCATCCCCATACACAATTCATGGGTGCTAATCTATCGCTTTGTGACCCCAAAACCAGACATCTGACCAGCCCAGCCCATTTGTCAAGCCTGTGGCACTTAGATCCTGGGTTGATCGCCACCCGGTTCAATGCTGATTGCCTGATTTTGAGCAAGGGGGGGGGGGGGCAACCGGCAGTAGATCCCAAGCTGGGGTGCAATGGCATGTAAAATATTGACATCCCTGCCACCCAAATGGCTGGATATTAGAATACTGGCACAGATGGTGAGACACGGACTAGCCTGACTGAAATTTCACAAATTTTGTTTTTGGATGTGAAGATACATGCAGGGTTATATTACACATAATTAAATTACAGATGATGGTAGAAAGACCAATTCAGACTTAATGCACCATGCAATTACAATTTAGAAGTGTGTGTGTGTGTGTGTGTGCGTGTGTGTGTCATTGGGGCTTTACGACGCACTCAGCTGCTGAGGCTATATGCCGTCGCCTGCCTCGTCACATTTAATGAAATTACAGATGATGGTGGAAAGACCAATTCAGACTTTATGCACCATACAATTACAATTTAGAAGTGTGTGTGTGAGTGTGTCATTGGGGCTTAACGACGCACTCAGCTGCTGACGCTATATGGCGTCGCCTGCCTCTCACCCTGGCAGGAATGGCGGGCACCGCGGGGAATGGAACCCCATACCTCTGGTTTCTCAGACGTGCACTCGCTAACGCAGACGCGTTAACCACTACACTACCGGCGCCCCATTAGAAGTGTGAGTAGCACTCCCAGACCATTACATTTGGGAACTTGTAGGGCAATGGGGATGGGATGAACACCTTTAACAGTACCTGTCCTGGCAGTGTGAATAAGTAGCTTTGAGACTGTGGAAGGCATACTGTAAAAGATCAGTCATCAAAGAGGAGGATGTCCATTCCTTGTCTTGTGCATGTAGGCAGCAAGCAGAGATGCAGCCCAAAATATGAATGGGAGTCTGAAAATGGAATAGCAGTCACCAGGTTGAACTGAAGGTGTACATAATATAGACACTGCATGCTAACCATGATGTACATCATATGCTAGTTTCTTATAGATCCCAATTTCAGACCATATTTATAAATGGGGAAAACACATTTGCATACCAAAAAAATAGTTGCAAATAAAAATGGAATGCAAAAATAGCCTCACAAGTTTTGAACGATAAGCTTACAAAGACTACCATCTTGTGGAGATGGTAATCAAAAGGAGATAAACAAAATGCATGATTATTCTTACCCAGATGAGTTTCAAAACTTCTTGAACATTATCCCAAGCCTGTAAAGCCTCAAAGGCACTGTCACATGCTCTAATTGCGGGTGGGAGCAGGATTTTAAACATGTTTTTAGCCTCTGACTCAGATGCCTTAATAATTGTTTTCTGAATAAAGGCATCAATGATTTGTGCTTGAAGAACAACATCACATGACTCCAAATGTCTGGGCACTTCATCCTGCAGCTCCTTGCATCTTGCATGCACTTGATGTTCCTCCAAAGTTTTTAGATGTGCCAAGAAATCACTTGCCATCCTTTTGCAGGTACCTAGAACATCACGACCAATGAAATACTGGCACATATACACTTGCGGGGCAACCAATGTGGTATTGATGCACCATTGCAGGCATAATAAATACAAATGGCAGATATAACAAAACTGGTCATGGTGCACTAATAATATTAATATTAGTTTACACCACTATATTACACTACACTGTCACCTTAGCCCACACTGTAATGAACCAACACAACTGCAGTGGACCAATAACTATTACAGGCCACATGCACAATTACCACATGCACAATTACAGGCCACCATGCTGATAAGGCATAGTTTTAGAGATTACTTTTCAGGCCCTTATGGCAATCAGCATCATTTTATAACTTATATATGCACAGTAAGCTAAATATCTTACCTCACTAAAGCAGGAATAGATATGTAATTGCCCAGAACTGAAATTGACTTTTTCTAGGTACTTGTGTGAGACCTTTTCAAAGATTGACTTGCTCAAACCTTGCATTACAACCAAAGGTCAGGAAACAAAATTATGTCATCTTTCATTTGAAATGAACTGATAATATCTCACATGTGGCTACGCTTGCAGTGCATTTGCACATCAAACAATGGCACTGATCATTGATTGTCAGAAAACCAGCTGAACATAAGACCAAGCTCATATTATGATTAATCCCAGGGAAAATATCAAAGGAATCAATTTGAAATGACCAACCATTTACATACACAAGCAAACCTGAACAAATTACACAGTACTGACAAATATAGTTATATATTGCTCAGGGGTGTGCATATCAGTTAAATAAGGGTGCAGTGGAGGAACAGGAATAGTACATGAATGAGGATCACATTATATAAGCTTGAAAAAGTTGGTCATCCATCAGGCAAGGAAAGAAGGCTTGAGCAAAGTGTAGAGTAATCAGTCAAATGAATGTTCGGTGAAACAAAAGGGATAGTAAATGAATCAAGGCTGTGTTGTATATTTGGAAAAATTGGCTATCTCTGCAAGGGCAGAAGGTTCGTGCAAAGTGTAGAGAACCACATAACAGCTTATGGTGCAGTATGTGCTTGACCATCTGGTTACATAATTTAGGCTCCTAAATACAATGCCAGCACATTGAATAAAGAAACCAAACTTATCCAGAATGCTGACCTGCATACACTTACCTATGGCCTGTGCATAGCAACATAAACCTATGACCCAATGGGTCTATGTCTATTCACTTCACTCCTATTAATGGACGCTAAGAGCCATATCTGTAGTTCAAAAAGAACGCCAAAAATTTAGTATGCTACCATATCTAGTGCTGGCAGCAAGTGCCATTCACCATTGAAAGAGAATCTACTTGTTCGTTACAAGTTTAATGACTGCACCGTACTACATTGTGCTAAAATTACCGAGTTTCGCTGCAAAGCAACACCCTTCGAGCATAGTTTTTTCACTCTCTCCCTCTTCCCATATTTTATGTGAATCTGTCGCTCCTGCCTGATATCGTCTCACCACGCATGCCAAACACATATTTCCCTTCCAGAAGTTTTAAATTTGTATTCATAACCGAGCTCACTTGAAACTTTCAGACATAAACAAGGCTCCACAGAACCTGGGCATCTATGGTTACATCCTACCTTACCTACATCTAAACCATGCCTATGTATGCGCAGAGCAAGGGCATCAGGTGCATTTTCAAACTCGAGAGCCTCAGCGAGTCCAGCCGCTTGCATGCATCAAGTTCGGTTTGTTTACAAAATGCATTATCATCCACACCTATGTGTCAAATGTCTGATATTCACGCATGCCCAATTTTGGGGGTTACACCACACAAATACCATACCAGCAGAGCAAAGCCTGGCAAAAATAACAAGGCCTCGTAGGTAATTTAACTCCACGTATTTTTTTTTTACCCGAAGAAATCTGACCACTAGTTGCACCACTCCCGAAATGCAGGAGTGAAAAATTCAAGAAATGCATTCTGAATAAAATCCCAAAGCTGAATGTCTCCATTTCAGCGCTCCTTTTCACAGATTTTGAGTAGGATACGTTCATTACAAAATTTTGCCAAAAAGCTCAAAGTCTTTATATTTGTTTGATTACTTTTATTTTTCTTGGCCTCATATGAATGCTCAACAACTTCAGTATGCCTTGCTTTCCGATAGTCTTTAAAGATGCCGTCTTTGGTTTAAAATGTTAACCAATTTTTGTGCGTAAACGTTCCAACTGTAAACTTGCACGCGTTGTGTACATAAATTGGATTGATTTGGCGGCCGCCCAAACAGGTTTGATATGCACTCAAGAGTGAACATTTCATGGGGAATGAATGAAACAATTTGAAGCGCAGAATTTATTTTTGCCGCCACTTTTGAATTGCTAAACCCCAAGTTAGACATTTTTGGGGTTCATGGTGTGGCTCAATACTGATCAATCAAAGCCATTCCAGTCGCGCTACCTTACCACGCTACATGGTCCTATCGTAAATAGCTTTGGGACAGTACTGGCGCAGCTAGTGCAGAAGTATTTGGCGGTGAACTTCTGCCCTTGAAAGCTGTTCTCATGCAGACCTCCTCTTAATTATTCCCATTTTAATCTTGAAGATTGGAGGGTATGGTATGTGGTATATGGGCATAGTGAGCATATTTATGTTTCGTGGTTGGATGAACCTGTCTTTCAGCAAGCGATACCAAAGATACTGACTTTTTGTGGGGGGGGGGGGGCAAGAAGGGGCCTGCCTTCAAAAAGCCAGTAAATTTCTCCTGTGTGTCATATAATTGCTAACCTTACCTGCTTTCAACACATTATTTGCAACCCGATTTGGCCATTTTCTGTTTAAATCCATCTAGTTTTGCTCATAAGACAAATTAGGATCCTACAAGACATGTAAGTTAATTAGTTTGTTCCATACTCTAGATCATTTGCCTAAAATTTGTTGAAGTGGTCACTCATGTCTGCTCTAACAGGAGGCTGCACGTATACACCCTCCAAAACGGACGGTGGCTACGACCGGGCTTACACACTTTCCAAAAATCTTTCAGGTGGTTGTGCGCACCAAGCACACGCGGATTGCCTGTTTTGAAGGGAAGCAAGTACAAACATGCAGCATCCCGTGCGAAAAGACGGCATCATCATCATCACATGCATCAGACGATCACGAAATCCGTCAACCCATTCTGAGCCAGCTCTTTTCTGATCACGAATTTTCGGCCATGCAATTTTCCAGCACGCTTACCATCCAGTGGATGAATGGTTGGCGTGCTGGTCTCGCACGCGGTAAGCCTGGGTTCGAATCCCGATGGAGGCCGCTGTTAAGTGGGTAGCTTCATGGCCTATCGGCGTGGTATGATGATACGTTTACGATACGTACGTTTTGGAGGGTGTATAAGCCCGATGCGTAACCACCCTCCGATTTGGAGTGTGTATGTGTCCCATGCGTAGCCACCCTCCGATTTGGAGGGTGTATGCGCACTGCCTTTACTGAATGTTGTCTATAGTTGTCATGGGTTACTGACTGGCAAATGACTGTACTGTAAATGTGCACTTTATCTCTTAACGCAGGAGTCCTCTAAGCTGCATAATAAGTGGAATGTGAGGTAGATATCGGTTTTCAGCAAATGGGCAGACAATCCTATTTCAAATGCGCGGCCAACAAATGCCAAACTTTAGGTCCTCAACTATGCAAAACCAAACCGAAATGGATGTCTTCGCTGCAACTGAAAAGGCAAGTGATGAAACTGGTTTTGCTACCATCCATAAGTTATGTTACATTTCAAGGAGAGAGATTGCTTGGTGGAGCATACCCGCTATTGCCCTTGACAAAGGCTAACTGTGACATCAGAACAATTTTTACAAGTGTTTTGAACAGTTTGGACTTGTGTGTTGTCAGCTTTGTCTGGTCTCAACAAGCTGACACAAATGAACTGAACCAAATCACACGCTGCAACAAGCCAAAAATATGCTTTATCAAATTTGTATCACAACTGATGCTGTTAAGAAACAGATGAGGTGAGTTGAGATTATGTTCAGCGTATGGGCTACTCTAAGTTAGGTTAAATTGTTTAATTACATGGCAAGCGGCAGTAGCTATTTGCAAGAACCAGCAACTCAAAAATGCATTTGTGATAAAAATCGGCTAGACGGGATGGGATGAGATAAGGCTTTTTTAGGTGACTGCTAGTTGGGTTACTTTCATAGAAATAAGAATTGGTATTTTGCAAGAAACAGTGACATAATATTTGTATTTCCTGGCCCCATCTTAACAGAAGTCAGTGGTATGTCTATTGTCTGTTTGATTTGGTGATGTACTATTGTGCAGGAATCCAAGACTTTTTTGCTTGGACCCTTGAGGCTTGTTCAATTTGTTGTTGTTACTCATGCTGCTGAGCTTCTTTGCTTTGTTTTGCGTTAAAAACCCTGTGGAAGGGAAGTGAAAAGAGTGGTGTCTAAAAATCCGGCATATCAGACAGACACACAGGTCTTCCCAAAAGGTTTGTCTGATCGCCTTGAAACCTTAACACGCGCTCGGGTGGGGGGTCAAATTGACCCCTGCCCCGAAGGTTTTTCCAGAATGGTTTCCGGACGGCGCGGCGCAGCCGCGCCCAATTTTGCATAGCTGTAGACAATGAAATAGCAGATTGTTTAGCATCAAAAACTAAGACGTACGTTGTATGGTCGCTGACCTATGGCAGGTCAAAGTCAGGTCATAGTTTCAGCGAAGGCAATTTCTAGGGAATCCTTCAATCTGATCCAACGACGGAGTGTTAGACGAAGCCATACATCGCTGAGATGCTTTCTTAGGCAACACAACAGTTGAATGAGCAAATTAAATTGACTTAAGGTTAACTATGAAAGTCACACCGAGGTCAAAACTAACTTGCTTTGTTACTCTAGGGCTTCCTGTACGGGATAAATGCTGATGCTCATTTCGAATTTATTGATGGCGGGAACCGCATTATGCATCTTTCATGAACTTGTTAGAGGTCAGAATAGATCAATGATCTAAAATAAATCAGGTCAACGCTTTGTTTTAGGAACATGCTGTCTAGCGTTATCTTTGTCGCTTAGTCAAATGCAAAACTCGAAACGATCGTGCATGATTTTGGTCACCTTGACCTTCAAAAGATCAAACAAGGTCACTGACCTTGAATGAGCATGGGACATTTTGCTTAGAAACGGTTATCTAGGTTCTGGGGACACTTTGGACACCAGCCTGGAACTTGGCCTTGTTTGACCTTTTCGGATCCAAAGGTCATAACCTAGGAACCTGAAACTTTGACCTAAGTCAGTTCACGCACAGGTCAACACACTATGTAAATTTGGTGTTTCTAGCTTTCTTAGTTCGCGAGATCTCAGGGGTCAAATTGACCCCCCACCCGAGCGAAGGGTATCTAGCCGGCCACCCGGGGGTGTGTTAATATAATCGATTCTGTGCATTGAGGTGAGTAGTGGGGAGGCAACATAGAGACCTGACCTCATGGCAAACAGCTCGAAAACACGAGGGGAAATTTCGCAAGCAAATGCAGACAAATAGATCTTAGAGCCCACTGGCCGATCACTGTGAAACCTTCACAATTAGACGCTCCATACCATGCCCGTGAAGTTCACGATTTATTCACCGATTTATTCAGCGACGAGTTCCGCTTTCTATGAGAGTAGGACGCGATGTCAATTAGCGCTCGTGAAACATCGAAAATGAACTTTATTCTACAATATCATGTGACCTTCGAAGTCAAAAACTGTTTCATAGGACGGAAAACTCGATATCACCCCAAAATTACCGGCCGGTTTGAAAACTGTAGGCATCAAAATATTGACAAGCGCAATAGTTAGCCTCCCCAAAAAATCCTGATCTCTCAAGGTCACCCTTCAAGGTCAAACGCTGGCCCAAAAGGTTGGGAACTCGATATCATCCAAAAATTACCGCCCGATTTTAAACTTGCAAACATCAGAATGTCCGCCACAAAAAGAACTAACGTACGTCAAAACGTCCTGACCCTTCAAGGCCATCCTTAAAGGTTAAACGCGGGGTCAAACGACAGAGAACTCCAAATAACTCCAAAATCTCGGGCCGATTCTTACCTTCGAAATGTCAGAATATTCACCACAGAAAGAACCAGCGTCCGTTAAATAGTCTTGAACTCTCAAGGTAGCCATTCAAGGTCAAGCGTGGACTCAATGGACAAGGAACTCCATGTCCCCAAAAAGTACCGGTTGATTTTAAACTTTCAAATAGATGAATACAAGCGCTTGCGCGCTTACTTCGCTGCGCTAATGTAAAATTTGGAAATTTTCATTGTGTTTCTTCTGCAATTGGAATCGCGGTTCTAGATGCCCAAGTTGCCGAGATATCGCGCGAAGTGTGAAAAGGGCTCGGCCGCAGGTCGCGCGTGATACTGACGGTCTCTGGCGGCCGCCGGTAGGAAGGAGCGCATTTTGCCTGCGCTCTCTGCAACACAGCCGAACCTATTCCATGGCTTGAGCGAACGGTCGTGGGGTGTGGCCGGTGATTTTTGTCCTTTCATTCAACTGCCGGTCTTTTGAATGATGGCAGCACGCACTGCCGTTGTATTAAACAGCATTGCATCGTATCGAAGAGGGAAAAACGGCCGGTCACGGCAAAATCTATCTTGCTGGCTCGTGCACGCGCTACACGCAATACGTGCGACATGACAATTCATGCAGGGTCTTTGTCTGTTCGATTTGTTATGGATGCATGCCACTCCCCAGATGCTCCGCGTTCTGGGTGCTGAGATGTGGCACAAAGCGTATAAACCTGTGGAAAAGAGCAAAAGCCATCTTCCTGGCTCGTGTGTGACCGACACGTGAAACGTACCACCCCGCACTTGTGACACCGAGGGATTTCCCGTTCATTGGCCTGTCGCGGCATGCTAGTCCAGTGCTAATACGTTCCATAAGAGCGGAAATCCCCCGTAAAGCGTAAACATGGACGAAATGGGCAAAATACATCTTCACAGCTAATGTGCACGTGTCACATGACACATGCAGCATGATATTGTACACGTTTGAGGAATCGGCCGTTAGATCGCCTGTCGGAGCATGCCAGTCTCGACGTACATGCCTCTCCAGTTTCTGAGGTATGACAAAAAACGTGCAAGCCCCCCAAAAAAGCAAAAGTGTGTAAAACCATAGTTTAACACGTGGGCGCCATGACATGTGGCACGTGTCACCACACATTGCCATCTCGGTCCTTTCATTTATCATCGAAGCGCGCCAATCCCGGATGTGTTCGTGCCATAGGTGCCGAAATGTGGCACAATACGCGTGGGAGAGCAAAATTCATCTGTGAGCCCGTGGCACGTGGTACGTGTGACCGCACCATTCCTCTTGGTACACCTTTTTGTGCCATTCCCGTGTCGCTGCGACCCATGGTTATCGATATTTTGGTGCGAGATGGCATAATCGGCCGGAGGCAACGAATTACAGCAGCCAGTCACTTAAAACTTGGCATCCTGCAAGTTGTCCTGCAATTTGCAGCGCAACGTTGCGCTGCACAAACTCGCGATGAGACTGGAAGTGTAGCCGTGTCAATTGTAAATGTTGGAAACAAAATCCACGCGTGTACGCGCACTGCGAACACGGCGACATCACGCACAGCGCGCCGCCGACTCCGATGTGTGAGCCAAGACCGCGCTCGCCGACTACCCGTTCGCCGGCTTAAAGGGAATGTTTCACCTTTGAAGATATTGAGGTAGGCATCAGATATGATGGGAAAAGCTTACTTGTACCTATTGGTGTGCTTTCAAGGCTCAAAAACGACGCTAAGTAGCAAAATTTCATAGTTTGTAAAAATGCGGCCAAATTACGTCATTGTTCGATGGCGTCATGGAATGGTTTTGAGACGATAGCCATACCTGGCAGCATCTGGCAGCCAGACCTAAAGAATACCTCGAAACACACGAAAGCTGACGCCAACCGGCCATTCTCGTCGCGGCCGGGCTGTGGCCGGTGGCGTATTGGTGGGTGGTTTGTCTGTGGATTTTTTGTCTTGGTGCTGGCCTTAAGAAAAGCTTTGGTGGACTGTTTGACATACGCAACGTAGCGATCGCCAGCTTTTATGGCAGATTATTAATATCAAAGCACAGCATGCTGTGCTGCCGCTGTTGCTGCTATGTTGTTGATGATTTTGTCAATACGTTATTGTCGACCCATCGTTGCCTGCAGTCCTGTAGTCCTGATATTGACATCATGTGATGTGCACAGTAGTAACTTTTTTATTGTTTTGTAACTGGAAATTAATAAATGTGTAATGCTGCTATAAGTTTATTGCCAAAGCATCGGTATTGCTACGGCAAAGATGGCAGGCTGGGCTACCAATTTTGTTTCGCTTAGGATGATTCATGCAATTAATAGTTACCCTTGATATAACCATTGTGGTGCACTGACATTCTTGCTGTTGATAGTCCTTTGGCATTGTTAAATCAGTTGTTACTAGTCATTCATAACTTATAAGTTGCCGTCTCATAGGCTTAGCATAGAGTAATCAACCAATGTGGAACATTGTGTAATGGCACGGGTCAACAGCTGCGGCACTACCTCAGTGCTGTACTGTGGAATGACATAATGAACAATGATATGGTTTTTGTACTGCAATCCGTGCTGCTTTCATAATAAATCCCATGATGAAAGGTGGGTCAAGAGTTCCCTCTTGTATTGACTCCGCATCTGACTTATGACTGACCTAAAACACATGATACAATATACAAAAGATTTTCAGCAAAGCAGCCAGCCAATAAGTGGCATCACTTACTCAGCCCGTTCTGGGAGTCCACAAAACGCAGGTGAGAAAGATGCAAACACATCTTCCACTTCCACAGTCATGCAGCATGTTGCAGCCATCAGGTTGCTTTACTACGAAATAACAGGAAAATATTACGTGTGGTGAAAAAACGCTACAAACATGCTGACCTTGCACAAGGCTGGAAACATGACAAGTGCATATAGTTACAGCTTGATGGGCAAAATGCAAGGAAGTGATGAAGCTGCCAGTGCGCACAAGGCTCATGATAAAAAATATTATTAAGTGCCATTCAAGACGCCAACAGCAATACTTTTCCATCATTCTCAGTACTCAGCATCTCACGAAAGTTAGAGTGACTATGACATTAATGACTCACGGGCGTTGCTCACTAGCATACAAAGTTTTGAAGACAGCACAATGTGCATCAGTAATAATACAGGTCTATATTTTCAGAATTCTGTAGGGAGAGATAACTTTTCAAAGCCATATAATGTGAGCCTATACTGAGCATGTGCATTAATGAGCTGCACGCACCAGCTCCTACTGCCAAAATGAATTGCTGGCAAAATGGCACGCAATGGATTAATTACATGCTGTAATACTTCAGTAGGTCCAAAATGTTGGCAAGATCATAATGACGTACCAGCTTGCCTTTGTACACCCCTCCAACGTAAGTGCTAGTGCTTCTCTTAGTTTGCCAGCGTTCCTTTGTCATGTTCAAACAAAAAACATAAAGGTAGAGGCAGGTATCAGTATATCACAATTTTATTGGAAGTCGGTAGACTAAAAAAATACCAAAAGAATGCTCTTTCTCAGAATTACAAACCTCGCACGCACACTCCCCATCACATCAATATCAATGCAAGTCACTGGCACACACCACCAGTGATCAAACGTAAAGTAAAATCCCAAGGGGTTCATGGTAATGCGGCTCAAGAGATTGTAATTACAGAACACAATTCTTTGTTCAACGTTTACATTTGTGGCACAATGTGTGTGAAATATTTAGTGAAACATGCGTCTCAAATTACTATAATGTTTCCCGAATTCATAATGTCTTGCTAACCCATAAACCCGTGCAAGGTTCGGTGCTCCGGTACGCAAGGCGCCAACCGAGCTGTCTGCACAAGATACGTCAGTAGAAGAAGAAAAAAAGGCCAGCAGTGGAAAAAGACAGATTTGCCGTCGCGTCTTCCTTTTTGTAACTTTCGGGACAGTGTGCGCTTTTTGGGCGCCGTGCTTTTTTGCAGACAGTGGCGTTTTTTTCAAAGCACTGACATGTGGCCTCATCTTGCAAGTTGCTCTGCAATTTTCAGGGCAACCGTGCGTTGCACAAACTTGTGATGCGCAGTGAAAATGTAGCAGCTTCAATTATGAATGTTGGGAACTAAAATTCAGGCCTGTACCTTCTTCCCGTGCCGAGATATCACGGTAAATGTAAAACCGCGTCAAAACCGGCCGATTTCATCCTGTCAACACGTGTGCGCGTGCCACGTGTGACGTGGCGCCAAAAACGCAGCCGGTTGCAATGGCCTATTTCATGCTCTATCGCACCGTGCAAGTTGCATGACGCTGCGACTGTTGGTTGCCAAGACACGGCTCCGGGAAGCGGAGGCGTGTCGGGCCGTCGGCCGGAATCGCAAAATCGGCGGTTGCCCGTGTTGGCCCTTAGGGATTTTTGCGTCTTTTTTTTCGGTCGGCTCGCGCTCAATTTTGCCAAAGGCAGAATATTGACGCGACTCTGTCAAGCGCAGCCGGCCCATCTAGGGTCGTGTACAAATTTCATGCAAGAACTCCTGACCGTTAAGCATGCTGGTGAACCAAGGCACACACACACACACACGCACACGCACACGCACGCGCACGCGCACGCACGCACGCACGCACGCACGCACGCACGCACGCAAGCATGGCATGCGCGCACGCACGCATGCACGCACGCACGCACGCACGCACGCACGCACGCACGCACGCACGCAACACACAACAAACACACACACACACACAAACACACACACCACACACACACACACACACACCACACACCACACACACACACACACACACACACACACACACACCACACACACACACACACACACACACACACACACACACACACAGCTTTGTAAGACCTAGGTTACTGGTTCCGGCCAGTGTGTGACCAGAAGACACCATCCTGGCGGGCCTGAGAAAAATGTCAAGGTATGTTTACGAGGTAATGAAAATATGCTACAGGGGTTTTTTTGAGGGTGGCCAGTGCAATGGTGCCATCTATGTTTGTCCTCCAACGATGTTTACATTCTGCGTGTAAACAGCAGCTTACCGCGTTCGGCGCCCCGCTGGGTGGGTAAAAAAGCGTAGACGGGTGGGCGGAACCCGAAGAGGGGACAAATTGAGTGCATACCATTTCAGAACAGAAGCGGCTCCACGTGCTACTGGAGGTTAAAAGCACCCGCATGGAGGGAAACGATAATTGAGTAACACTCCCCACCGGCAGTGGTCAGAAGGGTGGGTGTCATCAAGGGGACTGGATGGAGGCAAGCGGTCGGCAGGCAGTTGTGGCATTCCGAGGCGGTTTGCCAACGGAGGGGCAATAGCGAACAAGGTGTAGTGGATCATGTGGGCTTCCAGTCGTTTTCACTCAAATAACGCAGGGTTGTTTCAATTCTAAATTCGTTCCATCAGCTTAGCGTTGCATTAGCTCTTAATGTTACCGAGCCGTCATATAAACTGCAAATGCATTGTCATTGTTTAAATGAACATCGACTGGACCTGTAACAAACTTAAAAAAATTAGGTGCATAACCCTAATACCATGCGAGTTGCGGTTTTAGTTTAAGTGTGTTTGAATGCGATATCCTCGTTTTTGATGAGCAAGTAAACGGTGCATTTGTTGCATTTGCACAAGTGGCGCAAGGGCAGAACCGGAACCAGCATATCTCCTAAAGGAGGAATCTCCTACACCATAGGGAAAGATAAAGGAAGTGAATATTGACTGAATATTTTGGCAATTAGGACAGATAAATACGTGACACGACCTGTAAGTTGTATGCCATGGGTCCGAAAACTGGGCAGGGCATTTCTCCAAAGGGAGTATACTAGAGTCTCTGGAGGCATTCGGATGTATGCAGTGGTCTATGAGTCAAGAAAAGACGGCCATCCAGGCAGCACCAACAGGTCGGCACGTACTGAAAAGTACTGTTGCCTCATGCATAGTCATGCACCACATGCAGTAAAACGAAATTATATGGCTAAACTCAGGGACAGTTTACCGCTCACATAAAGTTTTCAAGCACAAGCAATGCATCTGGAGTGATCCATTCTGTGACTTTATTGTGCTACCCGAATGCAATCGCTGTGGGACACTCCTTTTCATCTATCGTCTCTTAATAGGATGCGATTCACCATACCCTCTTTTACAACAGATATCGTCAGAGACCTATTTTCTTAGATATCTTCATTTTGATATGCCTCCAAAACTGGGATAACCTGGTAACAAAACCCATCATTTTTCACCAGGCCTATGGAAACAGCGATGAAATTGCTTTTCCAGTGGTTTGGTTTTGTTACGTACGATTTTCCTTGTCACCGCTTTTAATGTAGTCTCTAATGCGGATGTCGGTTTACGTTTAACGCGACCAATATCAAGCTCTGTACTAACCCCTCTGACACTGCTTGGAGACTTGTAACCGTCTCGCTGATTTTCTTCGGCATGCAATACCTGAACACAGGATCGTGACAAAATGGGCAGTATTGCAGTTTTGTTATGGATAATCACTATACCTTTTAAGCCGCATGTGGAACAGATCATAGGCATACACGGGCATCGTAACTGGTCTGACACAATTGATGAAACACACCGCACCGAAATTTGGTCTTGTAAACATTGCTGGGGTGTTTCTGTCGATGCTGTCTGTTCGTCAATGCTGGATATCGCTTTTAGCGGCCTGTAACATCACGCAGCTTTACAAAGACAAAAAACTGCTAACATTTAGACGTTCAAAAATCAGTGGAGGTGAAAAACACGATGGCATCAGTAACGTCTTGAAGTACCTCATTTGGCTTGACGCGCGAAGCATTGTCAAGTATCGTAAAATATATGTCGTCTACGCAACTGTGACCGCAGGGCAGATCATAGCAGATCGCCGACACTGTCGCAAAGCAGCACAATGCCAGTACGAGACCCGAGACGCCATCTGACAAGTTTTACCGAGGGTGGTACGGATGACCTTTCGTGTACCGGCCGTCACCACCTTTGCTACCGTGGAGTGCAGGAGTACGATCGGCCTACATTTATTGTAAGCCTGCGTAACTTCACATACCGGTGGAAGAAAGACCTAGTGCGTGTGAAATTTGCAGCCGTTGATTCGTGTTGTGTGTGAGCATATTGCTGAGTTTTAGCACGTGCGTAAGGGCTATAATCTTTTTATCTTGACTATATCGTTTAATATCATGACTTACGACACTGCAAAAACTACACGAGTTGGATTTGTCCTGAAGTAAGTGAAAAACTGAATCGGATTCGGAATATTTGTTGGGCTGGATGAGGGAGATCATGACCTGTTATCCCAGGCGAAAAAGAACATGAAAAGGATTGGGAAATACAGGTGTAGGCGACATACTTGTCCTTCGATTCAAATTCCTTGAATTGGCTCAGGATAGGCTCACTGAAACCAGATTCATCTCACCACTCAAAGTCGTCCCAAATGTTTTGATTCGACTCGGATGGAAGTTTAAGTTATAAAGTAGGAGGTCGTGGTGAAGAATGAGAATATGGTTGCAGTTATATTCAACTATCATATACATATTGTGCAGCTTTCCTTAATGAAAGCTTAGCATTCGGGCTTTAGTTATTCAGTGCAGCACATTGTAAAATATTTGTATTCTCCGTATGCCAAAGTCCTACCTGACAACGTATTTGGGGAGCATGGTCACATAGTCTGTCAGGTGTTTTAGGTCTTCAAGATAATTTAGAGTAGTCTTTGAATTGTTTACATTTCAGGGCAACTATGCAGTTCCAGCCCGTCGCTATGGCACTTATCGCTATAATGCTGACCATTCTCCTTTCAGGCACATTGCTTCTCAAGCACGGTTGTAGTTTCTATTCACCAAAAGTGGTGCAAGCCCCAATGGAGGGGAGTCCCCGAATTTATCTATTTATCTGATTATTTTCCGAATTTATTCTGCGGATCTGCGCCTCTATTACCAAGACCTGAGAACCAGGCTTCCATGGTGGTAGACTATCCACAGGGGGCAGAGGGCAGAAAAGAGAGATTCTTCAGTGCTCAATATCATCGGCATCGCCTGTGCTAGCTTAACCGTTTACATGTGTAAGTGATGCCTGTCGCATGATTTGCGATGCCTGTTCAAATGAAGTTTGCATGCATAATTGGTGCGCCATGTGTGATGCCTGTTCACTTCAGTTCGTTTGCATGTTCGAATGAAGCGTGATACGGGATGCCTATTTGCTTGAATTCGTCTGCATGTACACGTATGTCCGGGCATTCTAATCCTTAGATAGGCACTGTTTCTTGGTAATGGCTGGTCGCTTTTTCTATTCCCCTGAATGTTGGTGGCCAGTAAAAAACTGTGGCATGCTCTTTAAGAAACCTGAAAAATCGAGTAGCATCATCGGCAGGCAATTTTGAGTTCAATTCCGTTATTGTTTCGAGGAAGCCATGTTGCCGAAATACCAACCAGACTATTTCTCTATTCTCCTAGTTTTTCCGAGAAATAAGGCTAATACTACTGTCTTATCTATGTATATTTTTTGTAACAACTCGCAACACGTTTCCATAGCACATCGACCGCTTTTTTGGCCATGCATGTTTGATACATACAAATATATAACGACGAAAGATCGTTCGTACCCAATATTTTAATTGGCGGCCAGTGACCGTATTCAATCTATTTTCTATTCAACTCTCAACTCTGCTGAAGAGTTGGCGCAAAAGCATTCGATCCTACACCTGGACATCGCAGCGCGTGCATGGGCCTTGGTTTGCCTTATAGCTCGAGAGTGCCGCGTCGCGCACTTTTGATCTCGGGAAATCAAAAGAGAATTGTTCAAGCTTTATTTCTATGGACTTTTTATGCATATACATATATATATATATATATATATATATATATATAATATATATATATGTATATATAGCATATATATATATATATATATATATATATATATTAGCATATATATATATATATATATATATATATATATTAGCATAGCATATATATTATATATATATCTATATATAGCATAGCCTATATATATAGCATATATAGCATAAATATGGCAGCAACGGAACATATTTCACAACTACCCCTGATAGTTCGATGCTAAATGTTTTTTTTCAGACCCACGGCTTTCGACATGTTGAACATATATAATATATATATATATATATATATATATATATATATATATATATATATATATATATTTGTTCAACATGTCGAAAGCCGTGGGTCTGAAAAAAACATTTAGCATCGAACTATCGGGATAGTTGTGAAATATGTGCCGTTGCTGCCATATTTTATGCTATACTTTGGGCCCTTCCCCTCCCCCACCCAACCACCGGCTCTGTATCAGTACAATTTCCCTGCATCCGCAAGCGGTGGATTACTGTCACTCCCCTTCCCATCCGGCTGAACTGTCGTCACTACCAAGCATGCTGCTGGCTACCTTGCTGCCACTGCGTGTTAACATATAACTGTCATGGGATGTAATGAAGTCAGTAGGCAGAAGGCACTAAACACCTGGCCGTCAGCCTTGCCGGCGTTTAAATGCATGCTTTTTACGCTTTCCACACTACCCATCTACCTGCAGAGAGGGTCAGTCACGGCCTTCCGCATGAATTCCCGTCAGGCCGTGGAGATAGCTCAGCTGGGTCTGACATTTGTTCTGGAGGCATATGTGTGTGCATCAAGTATTAATGATACCCGATGGTCAATAACTATTTTTTGCGACGATCGCAAAGTTTATGACAGAAAGAAGTTCCTCTAACGTTAATATCCGCAGTTAGAAAGATGCTAAAACAAGTTGTCTGTACGCTACTGGTGCTTTACGACGCATTCAGCGGCTAAGGCTGTATGGCGTCGTCTACCTCTCACCCCGGCAGGAAAGGAGAGTATTATCACATATTAATGTTCATCAGTCAACGCACTCTTTTCCAAAAGAGAAAAGAAAATCAGTGACAAGAAATTAGACACCTACCAGAAACGAGGGCTGGCCTTTAGCTGACGTCCCCTCGCATTCGCAAAACGCATGCTATGGGTTGTAAGCGCGCGCGTAATGTATGTTATGTCGGTCATTATCTGACAGAAGATAATTTTTGAGCGTATTTTTTACGAAAAAAGAAGCGTAGCGCGAGGGTTTGTATCCCATGGGGCATTTTGTTTACACACATACCTGCTCACCATAAACAAACGCCGGAGTGAGCGATAACAAACGCGTTCCTGCCCTCGTTCCAGGTCACCTTCACTTCGTGTTAGTGCTCTACTCAAATCTGCTACCTATTCCTCTGGGGTGTCAACTCAACGCGATAGATGTGGTTCTGTTTGGCTACGTAGCTCGAGCATTGGCAACACATCGTCAACACGTGAAATCTGCTGTCATGCGAGGTGTGCACATACTAGCCAGTGTGGCGCGTTGCTTAACCCATGGATCATAACCCAGCCGTAGATCAAGTTTAAAATGAGGCCCCGACAAGTCACGGGGGTGGAAGAAAACTCCTGTTGTGATGGGGCTATCTCATTAGTCTAGGGCAGGTACACCTGCTTTCCTAGCAGCGGTGCATACACTGACATTTGTTCAAGGGCAGTGTATGACTGAACGCTTCGGTTATGTATATGATGTTGAAAATTGCGGTGATGAAAGAGACTTTCGGCGATAGGCTGATTACTGATGACGCTACTGGGCATGGACTTAATGACCATTTTGCATCGTATTACGATACTGGCGACAATTTTTGCTCCAAAAGTTTGGTCGGTGATAAAAATACGCTTTTACCACCCCTGTAGCCGGTCCTGTGGTGGAAATCTTATTTGACCTCCTGCGCACCATTATGAAAGAAGCACATTTCATTAGTCCTGCTTTTCGAACGGGTCTGCTCTCTTATGCTTGCAGCGCACTAATTTGTCACAGTGTATTAACTGCTACGAAGGCTTGAAAGACTCTGTTCATGCAAAAATATGCAAGCACGAACTTATTATCCCGCAAACTTAATGACATCTTATACCATAGCTTTGATTTCTCCCTATGGCGCTTACCATCTTCGAGGCGCACTTTGGCTTTGAACAAGGGAGCATCACAGGGTCCGTAGCGACGCAATGAACCAAATTTTAACCAATGCGCTTCCCGGTAAGAGGTCCTTACCGCCTGCTGGGCCAATCGCAAATGTGCTTTCATTCAGCAATAGGAATACCATGGCTCTTGTCATGACGACGGTGATATAGAAAAGTGCAGGGAAAGCATAGCGCTGTTACAAAGCGTTACCAGTGTGATTTGGACTTCGTAGGGCCCTTCTTAATCATGGAATGACTTCCGAGGGCCCACCTAAACACTTAATTCCGAGAAGAGCCTATCTCAGATCCCACAAGGTCCATCTTATAACAGAGAGAGGCCAAAGCATTGGTAAGAAGAGGTGGGGGCGGTACACATCTGGATACAGGCTCCTGGTGAAAGGCGCCAAAATAAGATACCAGATTTGTCCATTCTGTTTCGTTGGGTCCACGTTTGTTCATTTGTCATCATGTTTGCTGAGGGACCCAGTAGATAAACACTAAGGAGACCCCTTGCCTTTCGTGGACATGGAACCCGTAAGTAGAACACTAGGCAACTCCATTGCCTTTTCGGTTAGGGATTGAAGGGGATTTCCGTCCAAATTCGCCAACCGGGGTACTTGCCGGCTATTATTCTGGAGACATGGTGGCCGGGCCCCGGTCGATCACGAAGCCACAGAGGGATGCACATGACATTGGTCCCCTCCTGGCGCGGAGAGCCCTCAGATCGGAGCAGTCGATTCCGATCGACGCAAGGGGCCTCACTGACGCTAAAGGATCGTTTACCGACACAGGGGTCAAATAATTGGCAGATGATTCCAGTACAGCTCATTCGGCCCCTGACCGAAATGGGGTGGAGGTCCAGAGCTACGTTCATTCTTGGGGCCAATTCGACAGTGCTTTTTCACTGTCTCATAATGAATCAATGCCATTTATCCTATCTCATTTTATTATCAGCGGGCCGGTCAATTTAAGAGGCTCACTGACGTTCGGGTCACATTCCTGTCCCTACTCAGAAACCGGAACAATTGCTGACTCGGTTCCCTTGCCGACATGGGTCCCCTGTCAGGCGCACTGTACCCCCCCCCCCCCCTTCCGACCAGCGCAGCGGTTCCTCATTGCCTAAGGGATCCCGACCAATGCAAGGGATCCTCTGACTTACAAGTGTAGACCCCAAAATAGTCCCGGATTTGGAAATGGGCTCTAGGCCGTCACGGGAACGATTGTTCGAAATTGGTGGTCGCGAGTCGACTGGCGGGCCCTCATTGCCCTCAGGGGCACCGATCGGCGCAAGGAGCCCACTGGCGGATATTTGCGGGCCAGGATCCATCATACAGTCTCTGGCCAACTCTTCGGGACCCCTAGTCGGACCCTTGATCGTCGGCCCGAAGAGCCCTAGGGCCCGTCTGGACCAAAGGAGACGTGTGCCCCCAGTGCCCTTGATGAAGTTATTAGGTGGTATAGTAAACACCCATGTGCCGAAAAGGCACCTCTCATCTCTTAGGCCCGGGATGAGCCCACGTCTGCTTAACTTAAAAATGGCACACGTTAGGTCTGGGAAGTGCCATTGCCCAGACAAGTCACAGGTCAAGTCCGGAAAGATCAATTTTTGCTTTTAGACCTGAGAACATTGCCTGCAAAGACCTGGGAGGGGATGATCCTATCTCAGGCCCATAGTGGGGACGGAGATGAGCCCAGATGATACGCCCAGAATGAGCTATCCATTCTGGGCCTCTCCCCATCCCCATTATCAGGAAAGGACCCATGTTGGCAGACCAGGCAGAACACATTGGTAGCATAGCCAGAGTCTTTTCTGCTACCAATATTTTCAATCATTTGATAGAATTTGTAAGCTCTGAAACCGGCTAATGTTTCTGCTTAGTAGCGCAGGCGGAGCGGGACAGGGTACTGGGCTATGTGCCCCCGCTTCGTATCCGAGGGGCCCTTCGGGTCTCTCGGGACGTACGATTAGTGGTCCGACTTGAGGGCCTAAAGTGTTCAAAAGGCCAGCCGGAGGTCCGGGCACTTCAGTGCCAGCCAGAGGGCCCTGCACGGATCAGGGGCCCCTGAGTCAGCAGCAGGCTATATGTCGGATCAAACACCATCAGAAACGAACAGTCGGCTTCATGGCGGCGTGAGCCTGAGTGCCCATTTATCAAGCGGGAAAAAGACCGGAGGCCGCGATTTACATTGGTCGCGGCTCCACAGCTCCTAACGGGGGCCCTGTGCTGGCAAAGGGCCCTAAATCTATCAAAGGCAATATTGGAGGAGGCCCGAAGAACCTGGAGGACCCACCGGGTACGATGATCAAGGACTCGATTGGAAGGTCTAAGAGTACGAAGGACTGGTCGGTGTGTTATTGAGGGGTGCCGGTTTGCGAGGACTAACCCTCGAATGACAGTCAGAGGACCCTTTGTACCGATCAGGGACATCCTGAGTCGATATATGTCTAGATGTCGGTCAGGCACCACCAGTGCCGCACAGTCCGCTCCATATTGGTATAGGAGCGGACTGTGGGAAGCAGTCCTGAGGGCCCACTTCCCAATCAGCTACAAAGTGATTCACACCGGTCGGTGCACTGTATCTATCGGTGGCACCCAGTGCCTAATAGAGGGCCCTATACTCGCAATGGGACCGAAGCGACCAAGGGCGGTGTTCGATGAGGCCCGAAGAAGGACCCGGTCGGCCCAACAAACAGGCTATCAAAGGCCCGGCTGAAGGGCATGAGCGCCCGCAAGATTGTGCAGGTCACATAAAGAATCGCGGTCCGTCTGGTGATGACCTGAAATATCGGTCAGAGGTCCTCTTGTACCGTTAGGACCCCCTAGCCAATGCGGTAGTGTAACTCGGCCAGAGACCGCGAACAGCAGACAGGTGGCTCCCTGTCATCCTGAACTCTGGGGGCCCATTTGCCAAGCAGGAGCAAGATCGGGGGACACCATGGCACTGGTCTGGGTCTCTGAAACAGTGGTTGGGCCCCTTCGTCGGTCAGTCCCGTCGGCTAGGGGATGCCGCCCCGTGTCGTCAGCATGCCGGCCGGAGGACACACGTTGGTGGGACAGAATGGCCCTTCATCCCTTCACCGGGAACAAAAATGCGTCCCGCAGTGTTCTATCCAAGGGGACCATTTCACCGGAAATGAAAGGTCTCATTAACGTTGAATGGAATGGGTCGAAATAAGTTCAAAACGCACCAAGCCATCTCATGTTTGCCTGAGAACGTTCATTCTTTGCAGAATTGACTGGTGAAACAAATAACATGAAAAGGTTTGAGTCTGCGCGCCGGGTGCCGATAATGTAGTGGTTAACGCGCCTACGTTAACCGCAGCGCGTCTAGGAAACTTCAGGTACAGGGTTGGATTCCTCGCGGTGCTCGCCCTTCCCGCCAGGGTGAGAGGCTGGTGACGCCGTGTAGCCCCAGCAGCTGAGCGCGTCATAAAGCCCCGATGACACGCCCGTAATCTCGGGGAGCAACGATGGCGACGATGGGTTGGGTTGCAGTTTTCGTAAAAACTAACGGCGCTTGCCACTGCAACTGCCATGACTGTCCGGCGCTGCTGGACTGGCATGAGCCTGTCTGTCCGTGGTTCAACTTGCTCATACAGCGAGACGTCAGTGTTTCGACATGTGCATGACATGTACTCCACATGTTATGTTCTCGTGCCGTCGTCCAGCGCGTCGCGCCAGCCGTTACCGCGAAATATCACATTGCACCAATTGGTCATCATCGTGTACCGTCACCATCGTGCACCAGCGTGTATCAATGCATCG
>NW_023596576.1:18471234-18494849 GCF_011947565.3 Pollicipes pollicipes | reverse complement strand
TCGAGTCGGGCACCTGCCCGGTGAGGGTGAACGCCAGCTCTGTGAGAGCGCCGAACGCGCCTGCTGAGACACACGGGTCGAGTCGGGCACCTGCCTGGTGAGGGTGAACGCCAGCTCTGTGAGAGCGCCGAACGCGCCTCGCGCCTGCGCCGTGTAGCTCTCACTCAGACCGACGGCCAGCTTCAGGTAGAAGCCGCACATCTTGAGCGCCTTCGACAGCGGCCGGCTCTGGTCACCGCCAGACGCCTGCGGAGCGGGTACAACGTTGCAAGCTGCGGCACATGACAGAGGATGAAACATACGTTAATGTCATTGCAACACCAGGGTCCATATTCAAATGAGTTCATGGACCACAAACGCTGAACGGATTATGCCCGCTGAAAATCCTACTTGCATGCGGTGCTGTATCCAGTGCTCATGCGTGCTCATCTGCGCGCATTTTGATTGCAAACACCCCACACAGTTTGATGGCACATAGTGAAATTCTGACACTTTAAGACTTGCGCTGTGTGGTGCAAATAAAACACAACCCGGGAGCGAAGCATGCCCTCAAGCAATTCAAGTGCAAAACGAGGCGTCGGTTACCATGTTCTGAACACCGTGTAATTCCGCTCTCGCGGGTTAACAAACGCCAGCCGTTCGCAGGCCGCCACAGGGCGCCGTTCTGACCTTGTCGGCGGCCGTCTGGCGTATTTCGGCCAGGCGGTCAGTGACCTCGCCGGCCATGAAGGTCAGCGCCCGTGGCAGGTCGGCGCTGGCCGGCAGCCGCTCCGGCAGTAGCTGGAGCAGGCGCAGGTAGCACTTCCAGGCCTCAGCCATGGCGCGAGCGTCCAGCCTGGTCAGAAGGCGACCGGTCACCGCCAGGTCGTCACAGACTGCCGAAGGTGACACGCTGTGTAACATGCGGCAGAAGGGCCACGCGTCGCACATTAGCAGCGGACGTACAGTATGTTACACTGGCAGCATGGATATACGGCATCATATACTAAAAGCAGGGGAAGACTATGTGACATATGGCAGCTGATGGTGCACAGTTTCACATCCTCATGACAGGGGTACCCTGTGTCATGCACTGCCAGCAGGGTGTGCAATGTCACACACTGGCAGCACGGGTTACTGCTGAGCTGCTTAGGGGATACCTCGAGGTCATTTACCGCCCTCTTCGAAACGTTTTCCTTGTTACGGTGCAATGGAGTTGTCATTATTTCAGTCACATTCGACACCTTATATTGATCTATGCACCAGTATTTGTATCCAATTTGGGACGAGAATGTGATTGCATAACGTGTTCTACTCCACAGCGTCGGCCCTGATCCAAACCGTGAGAAACACTGACAGGAGCGAACATCATCCCACACAGCTGACAAGGTCACACAACACAGGACACAGCCGACAAGAGAGCACGGCAACACAAATATTCCAGCACACTGTGGAGCGCCACCAGCTGACAGCCGGAGCACACAGCATCCGATGGTGACCACGGAGCCAGCACAGACCGGCCCAGATCCACCTAAGCTCAGCACAGACAGGCCGAGACTCACCTGAAGTCAGCACGAACCGGTCCAGACCCACCAGACCCACCTGGGGTCAGCACGGACCGGTCCAGACCCACCTGGGGTCAGCATAGACAAGCCCAGACCCACCTGAGGTCGGCACGGACCGGCCCAGACCCACCTGGGGTCAGTACAGACAAGTCCAGACCCACCTGAAGTGAGCACGCACCGGTCCAGACCCACCTGGGGTCAGTACAGACAAGTCCAGACCCACCTGGGGTCAGCACGGACCGGACCAGACCCACCTGGGGTCAGCACGGACAAGCCCAGACCCACCTGAGGTGAGCACGGACAGGTCCAGACCCACCTGGTGTCAGCACGGACCGGCCCAGACCCACCTGGGGTCAGCACGGACCGGCCCAGACCCACCTGAGGTGAGCAAGGCCATGTCGTCCTCGGTCAGACCGTCAGAGGTGGCCAAAGAGCTGCAGAGTTGATGGAGGTGTGCCTGCAGGGTCGTGGCGGCGCGGAACAGCTGTGTGAGCGGCTCATTCACCGACTCCAGCACGCTGCCGTACATGCGCGGAGCTGCGGTATACAACAGACAGGACCATGGTCACCGACTCCAGCATACGGCCGCACGCCCGAGGCTTGCGGTACATGACAAGGGACTGCAGGTGATCTGCAGACTTAGTATCACATAAGCATGCATAAATATACTAACATGCAGCACAGATCAGCATTTAAAAATTCATGCTGTAGGGTGTGTGGGATGTAAATATAAATTCATGCTGTCGGAATCTTGGCTCTCTGGCATCCCCATACACAATTCATGGGTGCTAATCCATCGCTTTGTGACCCCAAAACCAGACATCTGACCAGCCCAGCCCATTTGTCAAGCCTGTGGCATTTAGATCCTGGGTTGATCGCCACCTGGTTCAATGCTGATTGCCTGATTTTGAGCAAGGGGGGGGGGGGGCAACCGGCAGTAGATCCCAAGCTGGGGTGCAATGGCATGTAAAATATTGACATCCCTGCCACCCAAATGGCTGGATATTAGAACACTGGCACAGATGGTGAGACACAGACTAGCCTGACTGAAATTTCACAAATTTTGTTTTTGGACGTGACGATACATGCAGGGTTACGTTACACATAATTAGATTACGGATGATGGTAGAAAGACCAATTCAGACTTTATGCACCATGCAATTACAATTTAGAAGTGCATGTGTGTGTGTGTGTGTGTGTGTGTGTGTGTGTGTGTGTGTGTGTGTGTGTGTGTGTGTGTGTGTGTGTGTGTGTGTGTGTGTGTGTGTGTGTGTGTGTGTGTGTGTGTGTTTCATTTGGGCTTTAAGACACACTCAGCTGCTGAGGCTATATGACGTCGCCTGCCTCTCACCCTGGCAGGAATCGCGAGCATTGCGGGGGATCGAACCCCGTACCTCTGGTTTCCCAGACGCGCAGTCGTTAACGCAGACGCGTTAACCACTACACTACTGGCACCCCATTAGAAGTGTGAGTAGCACTACCATACCATAACATTTGGGAACTTGTAGGGCAATGGGGATGGGATGAACACCTTTAACAGTACCTGTCCTGGCAGTGTGAATAAGTAGCTTTGAGACTGTGGAAGGCATACTGTAAAAGATCAGTCATCAAAGAGGAGGATGTCCATTCCTTGTCTTGTGCACATAGGCAGCAAGCAGAGATGCAGCCCAAAATATGAATGGGAGTCTGAAAATGGAATAGCAGTCACCAGGTTGAACTGAAGGTGTACATAATATAGGCACTGCATGCTAACCATGATGTACATCATATGCTAGTTTCTTATAGATCCCAATTTCAGACCATATTTATAAATGGGGAAAACACATGTGCATACCAAAAAAATATTTGTGAGTAAAAATGGAATGCAAAAATAGCCTCACAAGTTGTGAATGATAAGCTTACAAAGATGGTAGAAAAGGGAGATAAGCAAAATGCATGGTTACTCTTACCCAGATGAGTTTCAAAACTTCTTGAACATTATCCCAAGCCTGTAAAGCCTCAAAGGCACTGTCACATGCTCTTATTGCAGGTGGGAGCAGGATTTTAAACATGTTTTTAGCCTCTGATTCAGATGCCTTAATAATTGTTTTCTGAATAAAGGCATCAATGATTTGTGCTTGAAGAACAACATCACATGACTCCAAATGTCTGGGCACTTCATCCTGCAGCTCCTTGCATCTTGCATGCACTTGATGTTCCTCCAAAGTTTTTAGATGTGCCAAGAAATCACTTGCCATCCTTTTGCAGGTACCTAGAACATCACATGACCAATGAGATACTGGCACATATACACTTGTGGGGCAACCAATGTGGTATTGATATATCATTGCAGGCATAATAAATACAAATGGCAGATATAACAAAACCAGTCATGGTGCACTAATAATATTCATATTAGTTTACACTGTTATATTACACTACACTGTCACCTTAGCCTACACTGTAATGAACCAACACAACTGCAGTGGACCGATAACAACTATTACGCACAATTACAGGCCACCATGCTGATAAGGCATAGTTTTAGAGATTACTTTTCAGGCCCTTATGACAATCAGAATCATTTTATAATTTATATATGCACAGAAAGCTAAACATCTTACCTCACTAAAGCAGGAGTAGATATTTAATTGCCCAGATCTGAAATTGACTTATTCCAGTTACTTGTGTGAGACCTTTTCTAAGATTGACTTGCTTAAACCTTGCATTACAACCAAAGGTCAGGAAACAAAATTATGCCATTTTTCATTTGAAATGAACTGATGATATCTCACATGTGGCTATGTTTGCAGTGCATTCACACATCAAACAATGGCACTGATCATTGATTGTCAGAGAACCAGCTGAACATAAGACCAAGCTCATATTATGATTAATCCCAGGGAAAACATCACAGGAATCAATTTGAAATGACCAATCATTTACATACACAAGCAAACCTGTACAAACTACATGTTACTGACAAATATAGTTATATATTGCTCAGGGGTGTGCCTATCAGTTAAATAAGGGTGCAGTGGAGGAACAGGAACAGTACATGAATGAGGACTGCATTATATAAGCTTGAGAAAGTTGGTCATCCATCAGGCAAGGAAAGAAGGCTTGAGCAAAGTGTAGAGTAACCAGTCAAATGAATGTTCAGTGAAACAAAAGAGATAGTAAATGAATCAAGGCTGTGTTGTATATGTTGAGAAAATTGGTTATCTCTGCAAGGGCAGAAGGTTCACACAAAGTGTAGACTACCACATAACAGCTTATGGTTCAGTATGTGCTTGACCATCTGGTTACATAATTTAGGCTCCTAAATACAATGCCAGCACATTGAATAAAGAAACCAAACTTATCCAGAATGCTGACCTGCATACACTTACCTATGGCCTGTGCATAGCAACATAAACCTATGACCCAATAGGTCTATGAGCCCTTCACTCCTATTAATGGACGGTAAGAGCCGTATCTGTAGCTCAAAAAGAACGCCAAAAATTTAGTATGCTACCATATCTAGTACTGGCAGCAAGTGCCATTCACCATTGAAAGAGAATCTACTTGTTCGCTACAAGTTTAATGACTGCACTGTACTGTATTGTGCTAAAATTACCGAGTTTCGCTGTAAAGCAACACCCTTCCAGCATAATTTTTTTACTCCCTCCCTCTTCCCATATTTTATGCGAATTTGTCGCTCCTACCTGATATCGTCTCACCACACATACCAAACACATATTTCCCTTCCAGAAGTTTTAAATTTGTATTCATAACCGAGCTCACTTAAAACTTTCAGACATAAACAAGGCTCCACATAACCTGGGCATCTATGGTTACATCCTACCCACCCTCCAAATCGGAGGGTGTATAACCCCGATGCGTAACCACCCTCCGATTTGGAGGGTGAATATGCCCCATGCGTGACCACCCTCCGATTTGGAGGGTGTATGCGCACTGCCTTAACTGAATGTTGTCTATAGTTGCCATGGGTTACTGGCTGGCAAATGACTGTACTGTAAATGTGCACTTTATCTCTTAACTCAGGAACCCTCTAAGCTGCATAATAAGTGGAATATAAGGTAGATATCGGTTTTCAGCAAATGGGCAGACAATCCTATTTCAAATGCGCGGCCAACAAATGCCAAACTTTAGGTCCTCAACTATGCAAAACCAAACCGAAATGGATGTCTTCGCTGCAACTGAAAAGGCAAGTGACGAAACTGGTTTTGCTGCCATCCATAAGTTATGTTACGTTTCATGGAGAGAGATTGTTTTGTGGAGCATACCCGCTATTGCCCTTGACAGAGACTAACTGTGACATCAGAACAAATTTTTAAAAGCGTTTTGAGCAGCTTGGACTTGCGTGTTGTCAGCTTTGTCTGGTCTCAACAAGCTGACACAAATAAACTGAACCAAATCACACGCTGCAACAAGCCAAAAATATGCTTTATCAAATTTGTATCACAACTGATGCTGTCAAAAAAAAATGAGGTGAGTCAAGATTTTGTTCAGCATATAGGCTACTCTAAGTTAGGTTGAATTGGTTGATTACATGGCAAGCGGCAGTAGCTATTTGCAAGAACCAGCAACTCAAGAATGTCTTTGTGATAAAAATCGGTGAGATAGGATGGGATGAGATAAGGCTTTTTTAGGTGACGGTTAGTTGGGTTACTTTCATAGAAATAAGAATTGGTATTTTGCAAGAAACAGTGACATAATATTTGTGTTTCCTGGCCCCATCTTAACAGAAGCCAGTGGTATGTCTATTGTCTGTTTGATTTGGTGATGTACTGATGTGCAGGAGTCCAAGATTTTTTTGCTTGGACCCCTGAAGCTTGTTCAATTTTTTGTTGTTACTCATGCTGCTGAGCTTCTTTGCTTTGTTTTGCGTAAAAAAAACTGTGGAAGGGAAGTGCAAAGGGTGGTATCTAAAAATCCGGCATATCAGACAGACACGCAGGTCTTCCCAAAGAGCTTGTCTGATCGCCTTGAAACCTTAACACGCGCTCGAGTGGGGGGTCAAATTGACCCCCCGAAGGTTTTTCCAGAATGGTTTCCGAACGGCGCGGCACAGCTGCTCCAACTCTTGCATAGCTGTAGACAATGAAATAGCAGATCGTTTAGCACCAAAAACTTAGACGTACGTTGCATGGTCGCTGACCTATGGCAGGTCAAAATCAGGTCATGGTTCCAGCGAAGGCAATTTCTAGGGAATCCTTCAATCTGATCCAACGACGGAGTGTTAGACGAAGCCATACATCTCTGAGATGCTTTCTTAGGCAACCTAACAGTTGAATGAGCAAATTAAATCGACCTAAGGTCAACTATAAAAGTCACACCGAGGTCGAAACTAGCCTGTTTTGTTACTCTAGGGCTTCCTGTACAGGATAAATTCTGCTGCTCATTTCGAATTTATTGATGGCGGGAACCGCATTATACATCTTTCATGAACTTGTTGGAGGTCAGAATAGATCAGTGATCTAAAATAAATCAGGTCAACGCTTTGTTTTAGGAATATACTGCCTAGCGTTATTTTTGTCGCTTAGTCAAATGCAAAACTCGAAACAATCATGCATGATTTTGGTCACCTTGACCTTCAAAAGATCAAACAAGGTCACTGACCTTGAATGAGCATGGGACATTTTGCTTAGAAACGGTTATCTAGGTTCTGGGGACACTTTGGACACCAGCCTGGAACTTGGCCTTGTTTGACCTTTTCTGATCCAAAGGTCATAACCTAGGAACCTGAAACTTTGACCTAAGTCAGTTCACGCACAGGTCAACACACTATGTAAATTTGGTGTTTCTAGCTTTCTTAGTTCGCGAGATCTCAGGGGTCAAATTGACCCCCCACCCGAGCGAAGGGTATCTAGCCGGCCACCCGGGGGTGTGTTAATATAATCGATTCTGTGCATTGAGGTGAGTAGTGGGGAGGCAACATAGAGACCTGACCTCATGGCAAACAGCTCGAAAACACGAGGGGAAATTTCGCAAGCAAATGCAGACAAATAGATCTTAGAGCCCACTGGCCGATCACTGTGAAACCTTCACAATTAGACGCTCCATACCATGCCCGTGAAGTTCACGATTTATTCACCGATTTATTCAGCGACGAGTTCCGCTTTCTATGAGAGTAGGACGCGATGTCAATTAGCGCTCGTGAAACATCGAAAATGAACTTTATTCTACAATATCATGTGACCTTCAAAGTCAAAAACTGTTTCATGGGACGGAAAACTCGATATCACCCCAAAATTACCGGCCGGTTTGAAAACTTTAGGCATCAAAATATTTACAATCGCAAGAGTTAGCCTCCCAAAAAAAATCTGATCTCTCAAGGTCACCCTTCAAGGTCAAACGCTGGCCCAAAAGGTTGGGAACTCGATATCATCCAAAAATTACAGCCCGATTTTAAACTTGCAAACATCAGAATGTCCGCCACAAAAAGAACTAACGTACGTCAAAACGTCCTGACCCTTCAAGGTCATCCTTCAAGGTTAAACGTGGGGTCAAACGACAGAGAACTCCAGATAACTCCAAAATCTTGGGCCGATTCTTAACTTCCAAATGTCAGAATATTCACCACAGAAAGAACCAGCGTCCGTTAAATAGTCCTGAACTCTCAAGGTAACCGTTCAAGGGCAAGCGTGGACTCAATGGGCAAGGAACTCCATATCACCCAAAAAGTACCGGTCGATCTTTAACTTTCAAATAGCAGAATACAAGCGCTTGCGCGCTTACTTCGCTGCGCTAATGTAAAATTTGGAAATTTTCATTGTGTATCTTTTGCAATTGGAATCGCCGTTCTAGGTGCCCAAGTTGCCGAGATATCGCGCGAAGTGTGAAAAGGGCTCGGCCGCAGGTCGCGCGTGGTACTGACGGTATCTGGCGGCCGCCGGTAGGAAGGGGCGCATTTTGCCTGCGCTCTCTGCAACATAGCCGAACCTTTTCCATGGGGTGAGCAAATGGTCGTGGGGTGTTGCCGGTGATTTTTTTCCTTTCATTCAACTGCCGGTCTTTTGAATGATGGCAGTACGCACTGCCGTTGTATTAAACAGCATTGCATTGCATCGAAGAGTGAAAAACGGCCGGTCACGGCAAAATCTATCTTGCTGGCTCGTGCACGCGTTACACGCAGTACGTGCGACATGACAATTTATGCAACGTCTTTGTCTGTTCGATTTGTTATGAATGCATGCCACTCCCCAGATGCTCCGTGATGCTCCCAGATGCTCTGGGTGCTGAGATGTGTCACAAAGCGTATAAACCTGTGGAAAAGAGCAAAAGCCATCTTCCTGGCTCGTGTGTGCCCGACACGTGTAATGTGCCACCCCGCACTTGTGACACCAAGGGATTTCCCGTTCATTGGCCTGTCGCGGCATGCTAGTCCAGTGTTAATACGTTCCATAAGAGCGGAAATCCCCCGTAAAGCGTAAACATGGACGAAATGGGCAAAATACATCTTCACAGCTAATGTGCACGTGTCACATGACACATGCAGCATGATATTGTACACGTTTGAGGAATCGGCCGTTAGATCGCCTGTCGGAGCATGCCAGTCTCGACGTACATGCCTCTCCAGTTTCTGAGGTATGACAAAAAACGTGCAAGCCCCCCAAAAAAGCAAAAGTGTGTAAAACCATAGTTTAACACGTGGGCGCCATGACATGTGGCACGTGTCACCACACATTGCCATCTCGGTCCTTTCATTTATCATCGAAGCGCGCCAATCCCGGATGTGTTCGTGCCATAGGTGCCGAAATGTGGCACAATACGCGTGGGAGAGCAAAATTCATCTGTGAGCCCGTGGCACGTGGTACGTGTGACCGCACCATTCCTCTTGGTACACCTTTTTGTGCCATTCCCGTGTCGCTGCGACCCATGGTTATCGATATTTTGGTGCGAGATGGCATAATCGGCCGGAGGCAACGAATTACAGCAGCCAGTCACTTAAAACTTGGCATCCTGCAAGTTGTCCTGCAATTTGCAGCGCAACGTTGCGCTGCACAAACTCGCGATGAGACTGAAAGTGTAACCGCATCAATTGTGAATGTTGGAAACAAAATCCACGCATGTACGCGCACTGCGAATCACGCACAGCGCGCCGCCGACTCCGATGCGTGAGCCGAGACCGCGCTCGCGGACTACCCGTTCGCCAGCTTGAAGGGAATGTTTCACATTTGAAGATATTGAGGTAGGCATCAGATATGATGGGAAAAGCTTACTTGTACCTACTGGTGTGCTTTCAAGGCTCAAAAATGACGCCAAGTAGCAAAATCTCATAGTTTGTAAAAATGCGGCCAAATTACGTCATTGTTCGATGGCGTCATGGAATGGTTTTGAGACGATAGCCATACCTGGCAGCATCTGGCAGCCAGACCTAAAGAATACCTCGAAACACACGAAAGCTGACGCCAACCGGCCATTCTCGTCGCGGCCGGGCTGTGGCCGGTGGCGTATTGGTGGGTGGTTTGTCTGTGGATTTTTTGTCTTGGTGCTGGCCTTAAGAAAAGCTTTGGTGGACTGTTTGACATACGCAACGTAGCGATCGCCAGCTTTTATGGCAGATTATTAATATCAAAGCACAGCATGCTGTGCTGCCGCTGTTGCTGCTATGTTGTTGATGATTTTGTCAATACGTTATTGTCGACCCATCGTTGCCTGCAGTCCTGTAGTCCTGATATTGACATCATGTGATGTGCACAGTAGTAACTTTTTTATTGTTTTGTAACTGGAAATTAATAAATGTGTAATGCTGCTATAAGTTTATTGCCAAAGCATCGGTATTGCTACGGCAAAGATGGCAGGCTGGGCTACCAATTTTGTTTCGCTTAGGATGATTCATGCAATTAATAGTTTTCCCTGATATAGCCATTGTGGTGCACTGACATTATTGCTGTTGATAGTCCTTTGGCATTGTTAAATCAGTTGTTACTAGTCATTCATAACTTATAAGCTGCCGTCTCATAGGCTTAACACAAAGTAATCAACCAATGTGGAACATTGTGTAATGGCACGGGTCAACAGCTGCGGCGCTACCTCAGTGCTGTACTGTGGAATGACATAATGAACAATGCTATGGTTTTTGTACTGCAATCCATGCTGCTTTCATAATAAATCCCATGATGAAAAGGTGGGTCAAGAGTCCTCTCTTGTATTGACTCCGCATCTGACGTATGACTGACCAAAAACACATGATACAATATTCAAAAGACTTTCAGCAAAGCAGCCAGCCAATAAGTGGCATCACTTACTCAGCCCGTTCTGGGAGTCCACAAAATGTAGGTGAGAAAGATGCAAACACATCTTCCACTTCCACAGTCATGCAGCATGTTGCAGCCATCAGGCTGCTTTACTACGAAATAACAGGAAAATATTACATGTGGTGAAAAAACACTACAAACATGCTGACCTTGCACAAGGCTGGAAACATGACAAGTGCATATAGTTACAGTTTGATGGGCAAAATGCAAGGAAGTGATGAAGCTGCCAGTGCGCACAAGGCTCATGATAAAAATATTATTAAGTGTCATTCAAGACGCCAACAGCAATACTTTTCCATCTTTCTCAGTACTCAGCATCTCACGAAAGTTGCAGTGACTATGACATTGATGACTCACGGGCATTGCTCACTAGCATACAAAATTTTGAAGACAGCACAATGTGCATCAGTAATAATACAGCTCTATATTTTCAGAATTCTGTAGGGAAAGATATTTTTTCAAAGCCATATAATGTGAGCCTATACTGAGCATGTGTATTAATGAGCTGCACGCACCAGCCCCTACCGCCAAAATGAATTGCTGGTAAAATGGCACGCAATGGATTAATTGCATGCTGTAATACCTCAGTAGGTCTGAAATGTTGGCAAGATCATAATGACGTACCAGCTTGCCTTTGTACACCCCTGCAACGTAAGTGCTAGTGTAGAGGCAGGTATCAATATATCACAATTTTATTGGGAGTCGGTAGACTAAAAGAATACCAAAACAATGTTCTTTCTCAGAATTACAAACCTCGCACGCACACTCCCCATCACATCAATATCAATACAAGTCACTGGCACACACCACCAGTGATCACACGTAAAATAAAGTCTCAACGGGGGTTCATGGCTCAAGAGGTTGTAATTACAGAACACAATTATTTGTTCAACGTTTACATTTGTGGCACAATGTGTGTGAAATATTTAGTGAAACATGCGTCTCAAATTACTATAATGTTTCCCAAATTCATAATGTCTTGCTAACCCATAAACCCGTGCAAGGTTCGGTGCTCCGGTACGCAAGGCGCCAACCGAGCTGTCTGTAAGAGATACGTCAGGAGAAGAGGAAAAAAGGCCAGCAGTGGAAAAAGACAGATTTGCCGTCGCGTCTTCCTTTTTGTAACTTTCGGGACAGTGTGCGCTTTTTGGGTGCCGTGCTTTTTTGCAGGCAGTGGCGTTTTTTTTTTTTAAAGCACTGACATGTGGCCTCATCTTGCAAGTTGCTCTGCAATTTTCAGAGCAGCGGTGCGTTGCACAAACTTGTGATGCGCAGTGAAAATGTAGCCGCTTCAATTATGAATGTTGGGAACTAAAATTCAGGCCTGTTCCTTCTTCCCGTGCCGAGATATCACGGTAAACGTAAAACCGCGTCAAAACCGGCCGATTTCATCCTGTCAACACGTGTGCACGTGCCGCGTGTGACGTGGCGCCAAAAACGCAGCCGATTGCAATGACCTATTCCATGCTCTATCGCACCGTGCAAGTTGCATGACGCTGCGACCGTTGGTTGCCGAGACACGGCTCCGGGAAGCGAGGCATGTCGGGCCGTCGGCCGGAATCGCAAAACCGGCGTTGCCGTGTTAGCCCTTAGGGATTTTTGCGTTTTGTTTCGGTCGCCTCGCGCTCAATTTTGCCAAAGGCAGAATATTGACGCGACTCTGTCAAGCGCAGCCGGCGCATCTAGGTCGTGTACAAATTTCATGCAAGAACCCCTGACCGTTAAGCATGCTGGTGAACCAAGGTACACACACACACACACACACGCACACACACGCGCACGCACACGCGCACGCACACGCACACGCACACGCACACGCACACGCACACGCACACGCACACGCACACGCACACGCACACACACACACACACACACACACACACACACACACACACACACACACACACACACACACACACACACACACACACACACACACACACACACACACACACACACACACACACACACACACACCACACACACACACACACACACACACACATACACACACACATACACACACACACACATACACACACACACACATGCTTGTAAGACCTAGGTTACTGGTTCCGGCCAGTGTGTGACCAGAAGACACCATCCTGGCGGGCCTGACAAAAATGTCAAGGTATGTTTACGGGGGCGATGAAAATATGCTACAGGGGTTTTTTGAGGGTGGCCAGTGCAATGGTGCCATCTATGTTTGTCTCCAACGATGTTTACATTCTGCGTGTAAACACTAGCTTACCGCGTTCGGCGCCCCGCTGGGTGGGTAAAAAAGCGGTAGACGGGTGGGCGGAACCCGAAGAGGGGACAAATTGAGTGCATGCCATTTCAGCACAGAAGCGGCTCCACGTGCTACTGGAGGTTAAAAGCACCCGCATGGAGGGAAGCGATAATTGGGCAACACTCCCCACCGGCAGTGGTCAGAAGGGTGGGTGTCATCAAGGGGACTGGATGGAGGCAAGCGGTCGGCAGACAGTTGTGGCATTCCGAGGCCGTTTGCCAACGGAGGAGAATAGCGAACAAGGTGTAGTGGATCGTGTGGGCTTCCAGTCGTTTTCACTCAAATAACGCAGGGTTGTTTCAATTCTAAATTCGTTGCATTAGCTTAGCGTTGCATTAGCTCTTAATGTTACCAAGCCGTCATATAAACTGCAAATGCATTGTCATTGTTTAAATGAACATCGACTGGACTGTAACAAACTAAAGAAAAATGTAGGTGCATAACCCTAATACCATGCGAGTTGCGGTTTTAGTTGAAGTGTGTTTGAATGCGATATCCTCGTTTTTGATGAGCAAGTTAACGGTACATTTGTTGCATTTGCACAAGTGACGCAAGGGCAGAACCGGAACCAGCATATCTCCTAAAGGAGGAATCTCCTACACCATAGGGAAAGATAAAGGAAGTGAATATTGACTGGATATTTTGGCAATTAGGACAGATAAATACGTGACACGAACTGTAAGTTGTAGGCCTTTTTTTGTAGTAGTTGTAGTCTGAAACTGAAACCGTCTGAAACTGGGCAGGGCATTTCTCCAAAGGGGAGTATACTAGAGTCTCTGGAGGCATTCGGATGTATGCAGTGTTCTATGAGTCAAGAAAGACAGCCATCCAGGCAGCACCAACAGGTCGGCACGTACTGAAAAGTACTGTTGCCTCATGCATAGTCATGCACCACATGCAGTAAAACGAAATTATATGGCTAAACTCAGGGACAGTTTACCGCTCACATAAAGTTTTCAAGCACAGGCAATGTATCTGGAGTGATTCATTATGTGACTTTACTTGTGCTACCCGAATGCAATCGCTGTGGGACACTCCTTTTCATCTATCGTCTCTTAATATGATGCGATTCACCATGCCCCCTTTTACACAGATGTCGTCAGAGACCTAATTTCTTAGATATCTTCATTTTGATATGCTCCAAAACTAGGATAACCGGTAACAAAACCCATCATTTTTCACCAGGCTTATGGAAACAGCCGATGAAATTGCTGTTTCAGTAGTTTGGTTTTGTTACGCACGATTTCCCCATTTCACGGCTTCTAATGTGGTCTCTAATGGGGAGTTTGGTTCATGTTTAACGCGACCAATATCAAAGCTCTGTACTAAGCCCTCTGACACTGCTTGGAGACTTGTAACCGGTCTCGCTGATTTTCTTGGGCATTGCAATACCTGAACACAGGATTGTGACGAAATGGGCAGTATTGCAGTTTTGTTATGGAAACTCACTATACCTTTAAGCCGCATGTGGAACAGATTATAAGCATACACGGGTATCGTAACTGGTCTGCCACAATCGAAACACACCGCACCGAAATATGGTCTCGTAAACATTGCTGGGGTGTTTTTGTCGTTGCGTCTGTCGTCAGTGCTGGATATCGCTTTTAGCGGCCTGTAACATCACGCAGCTTTACAAAGACAAAAACTGCTAACATTTAGACGTTCAAAAAATCAGTGGCGGGTGAAAACACGATGGCATCAGTAACGTCTTGAAGTACCTTACTTGGCTTGACGCGCAAAGCATTGTCAAGTATCGTAAAATATATGTCGTCCACCCAACCGTGACCGCAGGCAGACCATAGCAGATCGCCGACACTCTGCAACGCAGCACAATGCCAGTGCGAGACCCGAGACGCCATCTGACAAGTTTTACCGAGGGTGTACGGATGAGGGCCGTCACCACCTTTGCTACCGTGGAGTGCAGGAGTACGATCGGCTTACATTTATTGTAAGCCTGCGTAACTTAACATACCGGTGAAAGAAAGACCTAGTGCGTGTGAAATTTGCAGTCGTTGATTCGTGTTGTGTGTGAGCATGTTGCTGAGTTTTAGCACGTGCGTAAAGGCTATAATCTTTTATCTTGACCATATCGTTTAATTTCATGACTTGCGACACTGCAAAACCTCGCGGGTCTAGATTTGTCCTGAAGTAAGTGAAAACTGAATCGGATTCGGAATATTTTTTGGGCTGGATGAGGGAGATCATGACCCGTTTATCCCAGGCGAAAAAGAACATGAAAAGGGTTGGGAAATATAGATGCAGGCGACAGACTTGTCTTCGATTCAAATTCCTTGAATTGGCTCAGGATAGGCTCACTGAAACCAGATTCATCTCACCACTCAAAGTCGTTCCAAATGCTTTGATTCGACTCGGATGGAAGTTTTAGTTATAAAGTAGGAGGCTTGTAGAATAATAAGAATATGGTTGCAGTTATATTCAACTATCAAACATATATTGTGCAGCTTTCCTTAATTGAAAGCTAGCGTTCGGGCTTTAGTTATTCAGTGCAGTACATTGTAAAATATTTGTATTCTCCGTATGCCAAAGTCCTACCTGACAACGTATTTGGGGAGCATGGTCACATAGTCTGACAGGTGTTTTAGGTCTTCAAGATAATTTAGAGTAGTCTGAATTGTTTACATTTCAGGGCAACTATGCAGCTCCAGCCCGTCGCTATGGCACTTATCGCTATAATGCTGACCATTCTCCTTTCAGGCACAATTGCTTCTCAAGCAGGGTTGTAGTTTTCTATTCACCAAAAGTGGTGCAAGCTTCAGTGGAGGGGGGAGTCCCCCGAATTCATTTATTTATCTGATTATTTTCCGAATTTACTCTGCGGATCTACGCCTCTATTCCCAAGACCTGAGAACCAGGCTTCCATGGTGGTAGACTATCCACAGGGGGCAGAGAGCAGAAAAGAGAGATTCTTCAGTGCTCAATATCATCGGCATCGCCTGTACTAGCTTAAAATCGTTTACATGTGTAAGTGATGCCTGTCGCATGATTTGCGATGCCTGTTCAAATGAAATAGTTTGCATGCATAATTTGTGCGCCATGTGTGATGCCTGTTCACTTCAGTTCGTTTGCATGTTCGAATGCAGCGTGATACGGGATGCCTATTCGCTTGAATTCGTTTGCATGTACACGTATGTCCGGGCATTCTAATCCTTAGATAGACACTGTTTCTTGGTAATGGCTGGTCGCTTTTTGTCTATTCCCCTGAATGTTGGTGTCCAGTAAAGACTGTGGCATGCTCTTTAAGAAACTTGAAAAATCGAGTAGCATCATCGGCAGGCAATTTTGTGTTCAATTCCGTTATTGTTTCGAGGAAGCCATGTTGCCGAAATATCAACCAGACTATTTCTCTATTCTCCTAGTTTTTCCGAGAAATAAGGCTAATACTACTGTCTTATCTATGCATGTTTTTTGTAACAACTCGCAACACGTTCCATAGCACATCGACCGCTTTTTTAGGCCATGCATGTTTGATATATATAAATATATAACGACAAAAGATAGTTCGTACCCAATATTTTAATTGGCGGCCAGTGACCGTATTCAATCTATTTTCTATTTCAACTCTGCTGAAGAGTTGGCGCAAAAGCATTCGATCCTACACCTGGACATCGCAGCGCGTGCATGGACCTTGGTTTTGCCTTATAGCTCGAGAGTGCCGCGGCGCGCACTTTTGATCTCGGAAATCGAAAGAGAATTGTTCAAGCTTTATTTCTATGGACTTTTTATGCATATACATATATTTATATATATGTATATATATATATATATATATATATGTATATATATATGTATATATATATATATATATATATATATATTTGTTCAACATGTAGAAAGTCGTGGGTCTGAAAAAAACATTTGGCATCGAACTATCAGGGATAGTTGTGAAATATGTGCCGTTGATGCCATATTTTATGCTATACTTTGGGCCCTTCTTCTCCCCCCACCCAAGCACCGGCTCTGTATCAGTACAATTTCCCTGCATCCGCAAGCGGTGGATTACTGTCACTCCCCTTCCCATCCGGCTGAACTGTCGTCACTACCAAGCCTGCTGCTGGCTACCTTGCTGCCACTGCGTGTTAACATGTAACTGTCATGGGATGTAATCAAGTCAGTAGGCAGAAGGCGCTAAACACCTGGCCGTCGGCCTTGCCGGCATTTAAATGCATGCTTTTTACGCTTTCCACACTTCCCATCTACCTGCAGAGAGGGTCAGTCACGGCCTTCCGCATTGAATTCCCGCCAGGCCGTGGAGATAGCTCAGCTGGGTCTGACATTTGTTCTGCAGACATCTGTGTGTGCATTAAAGTATTAATGATACCCGATGGTCAATAACTATTTTTTTGCGACGATCGCAAAGTTTATGACAGAAAGAAGTTCCTCTAACGTTAATATCCGCGGTTAGAAAGATGCTAAAACAAATTGTCTGTACGCTACTGGTGCTTTACGACGCATTCAGCGGCTAAGGCTGTATGGCGTCCTCTACCTCTCACCCCGGCATGAAAGGAGAGTATTATCACATATTAATATTCATCAGTCAACGCACTCTTTTCCAAAAGAGAAAAGAAAATCAGTGACAAGAAATTAGACATCTACCAGAAACGAGGGCTGGCCTTTAGCTGACGTCCCCTCGCATTCGCAAAACGCATGCTATGGGTTTGTAAGCGCGCGCGTAATGTAGGTTATGTCGGTCATTATCTGACAGAAGATAATTTTTGAGCGTATTTTTTTACGAAAAAAGAAGCGTAGCGCGAGGGTTTGTATCCCATGGGGCATTTTGTTTACACACATACCTGCTCACCATAAACAAACGCCGGAGTGAGCGATAACAAACGCGTTCCTGCCCTCGTTCCAGGTCACCCTCACTTCGTGTTAACTGCTCTACTCTGCTACCTATTGCTCTGGAGTGTCAACTCAATGCGATAGATGTGGTTCTGTTTGGCTACGTAGCTCGAGCATTGGCAACACATCGTCAACACGTGAAATCTGCTGTCATGCGAGGTGTGCACATACTAGCCAGTGTGGCGCGTTGCTTAACCCATGGATCATAACCCAGCCGTAGATCAAGTTTAAGCATGAGGCCCCGACAAGTCACGGGGTGGAAGAAAACTCCTGTTGTGATGGGGCTATCTCATTAGTCTAGGGCAGGTACACCTGCTTTCCTAGCAGCGGTGCATACACTGACATTTGTTCAAGGGCAGTGTATGACTGAACGTTTCGGTTATGTGTATGATGTTGAAAATTGCGGTGATGAAAGAGACTTTCGGCGATAGGCTGATTACTGATGACGCTACTGGGCGTGGACTTAATGACCGTTTTGCTACATGATATCGTATTACGCTACTGACAACAATTTTTGCTCCAAAAATTTGGTCGGTGATAAAAAATACACTTTTACCACCCCTGTGGCCGGTCCTGTGGTGGAAATCTTATTTGACCTCCTGCGCACCATTATGAAAGAAGCACATTTCATTAGTCCTGCTTTTTGAACGGGTATGTTCTCTTATGCTTGCAGCGCACTAATTTGTCACAGTGTATTAACTGCTACGAAGGCTTGAAACGCTCTGTTCGTGCAAAAATATATGCAAACACGAATTTATTATCCCGCAAACTCAGTGACATGTTATACCATAGCTTTGATTTCTCCCCTATGGCGCTTACCATCTTCGAGGCGCACTTTGGCTTTGAACAAGGGAGCATCACAGGGTCCGTAGCGACGCAATGAACCAAATTTTAACCAATGCGCTTCCCGGTAAGAGGTCCTTACCGCCTGCTGGGCCAATCGCAAATGTGCTTTCATTCGCAATAGTGGAAATACCATGGCTCTTGTCATGACGACGGTGATATAGAAAAGTGCAGGGAAAGGCATAGCGCTGTTACAAAGCGTTACCAGTGTGATTTGGACTTCGTAGGGCCCTTCTTAATCATGGAATGACTTCCGAGGGCCCACCTAAACACTTAATTCCGAGAAGAGCCTATCTCAGATCCCACAAGGTCCATCTTATAACAGAGAGGAGGCCAAAGCATTGGTAAGAAGAGGTGGGGGCGGTACACATCTGGATACAGGCTCCTGGTGAAAGGCGCCAAAATAAGATACCAGATTTGTCCATTCTGTTTCGTTGGGTCCACGTTTGTTCATTTGTCATCATTGTTTGCTGAGGGACCCAGTAGATTAAACACTAAGGAGACCCCCTGCCTTTCGTGGACATGGAACCCGTAAGTAGAACACTAGGCAACTCCATTGCCTTTTCCGGTTAGGGATTGAAGGGGATTTCCGTCCAAATTCGCCAACCGGGGTACTTGCCGGCTATTATTCTGGAGACACGGTGGCCGGGCCCCCGGTCGATCACGAGAGCCACAGAGGGATGCACATGACATTGGTCCCCTCCCTGGCGCGGAGAACCCTCAGATCGGAGCAGTCGATTCCGAATCGACGCAAGGGGCCTCACTGACGCCAAAGGATCGTTTACCGACACAGGGGTCAAATAATTGGCAGATGATTCCAGTACAGCTCATTCGGCCCCTGACCGAAATGGGGTGGAGGTCCAGAGCTACGTTCATTCTTGGGGCCAATTCGACAGTGCTTTTTCACTGGCTCATAATGAATCAATGCCATTTATCCTATCTCATTTTATTATCAGCGGGCCGGTCAATTTAAGAGGCTCACTGACGTTCGGGTCACATTCCTGTCCCTACTCAGAAACCGGAACAATTGCTGACTCGGTTCCCTTGCCGACATGGGGTCCCCTGTTAGGCGCACTGTACCCCCCCCCCCCCCCCTTCCGACCAGCGCAGCGGTTCCTCATTGCCTAAGGGATCCCGACCAATGCAAGGGATCCTCTGACTTACAAGTGTAGACCCCAAAATAGTCCCGGATTTGGAAATGGGCTCTAGGCCGTCACGGGAACGATTGTTCGAAATTGGTGGTCGCGAGTCGACTGGCGGGCCCTCATTGCCCTCAGGGGCCACCGATCGGCGCAAGGAGCCCACTGGTGGATATTTGCGGGCCAGGATCCACTCATACAGTCTCTGGCCAACTCTTCGGGACCCCTAGTCGGACCCTTGATCGTCGGCCCGAAGAGCCCTAGGAGCCCGTCTGGACCAAATAGGAGACGTGTGCCCCCAGTGCCCTTGATGAAGTTATTAGGATGATATAGTAAACATCCCATGTGCCGAAAAGGCACCTCTCATCTCTTAGGCCCGGGATGAGCCCACGTCTGCTTGAACTTAAAAATGGCACACGTTAGGTCTGGGAAGTGCCATTTGCCGTGCCCAGACAAGTCACAGGTCAAGTCCGGAAAGATCAATTTTTGCTTTTAGACCTGAGAACATTGCCTGCAAAGGCCTGGGAGGGGACAATCCTATCTCAGGCCCATAGTGGGGACGGAGATGAGCCCAGATGATACGCCCAGAATGAGCTATCCATTCTGGGCCTCTCCCCATCCCCATTATCAGGAAAGGACCCATGTTGGCAGACCAGGCACAACACATTGGTAGCACAGCCAGAGTCTTTTCTGCTACCAATATTTTAATCATTTGATAGAATTTGTAAGCTCTGAAACCGGCTAATGTTTCTGCTCAGTAGCGCAGGCGGAGCGGGACAGGGTTACTGGGCTATGTGCCCCCGCTTCGTATCCGAGGGGCCCTTCGGGTCTCTTGGGACGTACGATTAGTGGTCCGACTTGAAGGCCTAAAGTGTTCAAAAGGCCAGCCGGAGGTCCGGGCACTTCAGTGCCAGCCAGAGGGCCCTGCACGGATCAGGGGCCCCTGAGTCAGCAGCAGGCTATATGTCGGATCAAACACCATCAGAAACGAACATTCGGCTTCATGGCGGCGTGAGCCTGAGTGCCCATTACTCAAGCGGGAAAAAGACCGGAGCCGCGATTTACATTGGTCGCGGCTCCACAGCTCCTAACGGGGGCCCTGTGCTGGCAAAGGGCCCGAAATCTATCAAGGCAATATTTGGAGGAAGGCCCGAAGAGCCTGGAGGACCCACCGGGTACGATGATCAAGGACTCGATTGGAAGGTCTAAGAGTACGAAGGACTGGTCGGTGTGTTATTGAGGGGTGCCGGTTTGCGAGGGACTAACCCTCGAATGACAGTCAGAGGACCCTTTGTACCGATCAGGGACATCCTGAGTCTGATATATGTCATAGATGTCGGTCGGCACCACCTAGTGCGCACAGTCCGCCCATATTGGTATAGGAGCGGACTGTGGGAAGGCATCCTGAGGGCCCACTTCCCAATCAGCTACAAGTGATTCACACCGGGTCGTGCACTGTAGCTATCTGGTGGCACCAGTGCCTAATCGAGGGCCCTATACTCGCAATGGGGACCGAAGCGACCAAGGGCGGTGCTCCGATGAGGCCCGAAGAAGGACCCGTCGGCCCAACAAAACAGGCTATCAAAGGCCCGGCTGAAGGCATGAGCGCCTGCAAGAATGTCTGCAGGTCACATAAAGAATCGCGGTCCGTCTGGTGATGACCTGAAATATCGGTCAGAGGTCCTCTTGTACCGTTAAGGACCCCCTAGCCAATGCGGTAGTGTAACTCGGCCAGAGACCGCGAACACGGACAGGTGGCTCCCTGTCATCCTGAACTCTGGGGGCCATTTTTCCAAGCAGTGACCCAAGATTGGTTAGCAGAGAGTCGAATGGGGAGAGAGCAAGATCGGGGGACACCATTGGCACTGGTCTGGGTCTCTGAAACAGTGGTTGGGCCCCTTCGTCGGTCAGTCCCGTCGGCTAGGGGATGCCGCCCCGTGTCGTCAGCATGCCGGCCGGAGGACACACGTTGGTGGGACAGAATGGCCCTTCATCCCTTCACCGGGAACAAAAATGCGTCCCGCAGTGTTCTATCCAAGGGGACCATTTCACCGGAAATGAAAGGTCTCATTAACGTTGAATGGAATGGGTCGAAATAAGTTCAAAACGCACCAAGCCATCTCATGTTTGCCTGAGAACGTTCATTCTTTGCAGAATTGACTGGTGAAACAAATAACATGAAAAGGTTTGAGTCTGCGCGCCGGGTGCCGATAATGTAGTGGTTAACGCGCCTACGTTAACCGCAGCGCGTCTAGGAAACTTCAGGTACAGGGTTGGATTCCTCGCGGTGCTCGCCCTTCCCGCCAGGGTGAGGGCTGGTGACGCCGTGTAGCCCCAGCAGCTGAGCGCGTCATAAAGCCCCGATGACACGCCCGTAATCTCGGGGAGCAACGATGGCGACGATGGGTTGGGTTGCAGTTTTCGTAAAAACTAACGGCGCTTGCCACTGCAACTGCCATGACTGTCCGGCGCTGCTGGACTGGCATGAGCCTGTCTGTCCGTGGTTCAACTTGCTCATACAGCGAGACGTCAGTGTTTCGACATGTGCATGACATGTACTCCACATGTTATGTTCTCGTGCCGTCGTCCAGCGCGTCGCGCCAGCCGTTACCGCGAAATATCACATTGCACAATTGGTCATCATCGTGTACCGTCACCATCGTGCACCAGCGTGTATCAATGCATCGCGGTTCAGATTAATGCACGCTTGCTCCGCCTGCCACACGGTATGGATGTGCGGGCCCGGAACAGTTCTTTTACGTTCACCGCTGAGGAGCCCCAGCAAAGCACAGCAGGAAGGGAAAAGATAAGCTCACTGCACATGTTTATTACGCACGTTACTTGAGCAAGCATTATTTGAATTGATCCGAATACTTTCTATCCGAAACACTGACCTTTGCACTGGAATTTGCTTTATCCGACAGACAATTACGAACGCACATTTTATGTGAACCAATACACGGAGTGCAGACATTTGGATGCACATGAAGGAATCCTACGTAATGGCCGCGGAATCCCACCGTCTTTGGTCCATCCCCAAGATCCTATCCCAGAGAGGCCACGGCGTGGAGTACCCCAAGAAACCGTTCATGACGCCTCACATCGTGCTCGCGTTAGGATAGGACGATTTTTTTCTCGCGCATGCGCAGCGCTCGGTTGCGTCACCTAGCATGCCCGGTACGACTGCGCCCGCCACCTAGCGGCCGGTCGCGTCCCCAGTGCCGCAGCCGACAGCCCGGGTGATGGCCGCCTGGCGGTAGATCTCCGAACCAACCATTCCGAGTCGGCTGCGACCGAGGCCGGCGCCATACACGGGCGGCGCCCGCGCCCCCTCCCACGTGCGCGCAGCGTCGACTGCGAGCGACAAGTAAGTCATGCACCGAGACGGGCGAAACACTTGGCATGCACATGTTCACGGTGCGAGCGTTACCGTAGGCGTTAGCAAGTACAGACCAATACAGAGCTAAAAGCTTCGTCTAGCTGGGATGGTCTGTTGCAATATGGTTTTGATATGTTGTAATTTGTTGCCATTTTCGCAATTTGTCTCGAATTGGCCCGCAAAAGTCTCCGTTTTTGTAACCGATCATACCTGGTAAATAAGAAACTTTTGTTCACCCCTGAAAGACCGTCGTAAAATAATGGTCCCGAATGTCTTTCAATATTAACTCATACCGTTAAAGATGTGCTAAGCGTA
>NW_023596576.1:18404705-18470234 GCF_011947565.3 Pollicipes pollicipes | reverse complement strand
GTTATTGGCATCCAGGCCGGCCCTGGCTCCGACAAGGTGGCGACGCAGGCCGGCCAGAGCTTCGGCGCCGGCCGCAAGATCATCATCGGAAAGTAGACCGGTTACCACCTGCTGTCGCCCTCCCAGTGGCCGGCGGGGGGGGGCTGAGCTGGGACTATCCGGCCGTCAACACAGCAGTGGGATGATGAGGGAGGGGGAGTAAGTAACGCGCTGACGCTCACTTCCGCCACGTTTTAGACGTACCTCCACGCCGAGTGGAAGGGGCCTTGGCTTGGTCCGAAGCCGGCCGAAGCGAACGTGCGCGAGTTTGACGACGAGACGATCGCCGCTGGCAAGACGGTGATCGGCCTGCAGGCTGGCACCAACCAGGGCGCCTCGCAAGCCGGCCAGAACATCGGCGCCGGCCGCAAGATCATCCTGGGCAAGTAGGCCGCCCGGCACCGATCGCCCCGGTGTCTTGTCTTGTGTGCTTGGCGCCGGGGGTCAGACACTGTCTGCCAGCGGGTCCACAGCGGAATTTCGGTCACAAGCTCTCCGCCAGGTGTCGAGCTAAAACGGCTCGACGCGCAGCCACCAACTTGTCACGTGTTTTCACGATGTTTCATAAAGAATATTGGTTGAGGTGATTAATTCATGATCCATAGAACGGCGGTAGGCATACCAATGCGCGTGCGGTATTTGTCAGGAAACAATGCATCAACAAATACAGGTTTGAAAACTTTCTGAGATATTTCCTGCGCAACGGACGAGAAGTGGCTCCAGACACGATAGTCACATTAGGCATTAGGTAAAGACCAGCGCATATCCAAAGCCCATTTTCTGAGTACGCCATACGTGTGCGTGAAATGTTGTGTAAAAATACCACATAATCAATATTTTGTTTAAATGTGATTACATATGTGATTTTGGTATACGAAGAGTCCGGAGCATGAGGATTTCCGATAGATTATCCTGTTCCGAAAATTAAAGAAAAACTGAGGAAAAATACATTCGGCTCGCTCGCCTTTTGGCTCACTCTGTCACCCACAATGTTCGCCAAGGAACCAGGGTAACAGAAATGAGATGAGCTTAAAATGATTGACACGGTGTAGCATTATGGGCTCGTGACTTAGGTGGTGTGGACGGTACAGGACTTGCATGGAGTAGTGATGTTGAAAATTGCATCATATTAACACCCTGTCACGATGGTTAAACGATTGGTTCTAAACGTGCTGTGATCCAAGATAAATGTGCTGACAAGACACCTATCTATGCTGGTTAATCGCGGGCCCGTCAACCCGATGACTGAACACGGTTTTTTAGATCAGTTGTCACGATGTCATTACATGCATTATGGCTGAATAAGGTCGAAAATCGCTATTCTCGTTTACAGTAGGAAAAAGACTGCATTGGCGGGACGTAATGTGCCTCACGACTTCCGCCGGGGTAACGTGAAACAGGATAGTCTTTGCGGACTATTGTTAGGAACCAGCAGGATGTTACCTATAAGGTACCGATGCTCGACATAACCTTATGTTCTCACAGCATGAGCTGTACAAACACGAAAACGCGCGGTTTGGCGAGCCGTGGTTCTTTCTTCGTGCGATGAGTTTCTGCCATCACAGACGGGAATATTACAATTTCATCATCATGGCGCACGGTCTTGACCAATTAAATCAGCCTTGCTATACGAGATCGGTCGGTTGTCGGCAATCGGTATCCAGAAAGACAACTGGCATGTATTTGGACCCCAGCCCAAAAAGCTGACTGCATTTAACGGAATGCTATCTTGTCGGCGTCTTTTTGTCCCTGTGTCAATGAAGATCAACGCTAAAAGTCGAACGGCATTTTGCCAGAGTGTCAAATTGACGAAATGTTGATAGATCACAACACACGTTTAAATATGCCAAAATTTCCTTTGCTCACACGTCCATTTGTCGAAACTTTCTTGAAACGAATGCCAATTCGCCGAAGTGTTCTTTTACAGAATATTAACTCACGAAATGTGTTTTCGTCGTATCTTTATTTGCCGAAATGCCATATACTCGAATGTTAAATAGTAGCATATCCTCAAGTCGAATGTTCATGCACCTAACTGTTGCTAGTGTGTTGTACAGGGGGCCCCTCACCCTTCCTTGTGGGCGTTTTTCCTCATCGCCTTACGAAGGGATGCTGCGACCGGGTGGCCGGTTTGGGACCACGCGCTCGGGGAGTGTTAATTTGACCCACCGAGGCCTCTAAAACGAAGGCAGCTAAAAACGTCAATAGCAAATGCTCTATGTGAACCCAATCTCGTCAAATGACGTGATCCTTTGATTATGACATTCGGTTGAAATGAAGTAAATCAAGTCAAACTTAAGATTGAGGTCCGCATTGTCCTGAGACCTCCTCTACAACCACCTCTAATTTAGATACATCCTATAAGTAAAAGGCTACTGGTATTCTTAGATCAGCAACCCTCCTTGACTTTAAGTCATTTAGGGTGACCACTATCTTACAAACTGCTTTGATATTCCCAATTATAATCAGCACCCAGAAGCAATGTAGCAGAAGCTAGGCGACGTGTTCCAAGTGCACGGTTGATCGGAGTAAGGTTAAGTCGCGGCGGCTGTTTCGTGACAAGTCGTGTTTTCCACACTCGGTGAAATAGTACTGGGGCTGAGCGTCATCCGGGAAATCGTTTCTGGAGCACGGCAGCCACCTTCTTTGAGTAGTCTGCTCCACGGATGCTACCCTTCCCAGATCCCGGTTGGCGACTACGAACGGCACTTTGACTGCTCGCACAAGCTGCTGTTGCTACATTTGTTTGCTGTGTTGGTTTGACTGCGGGTTAAAACTTTTTAGGGCAACAGTGATCATTGCACGGCCAAAGGAAAGAGCAGAGAGGTAGAAGTGGAGGATATCGTTGCGGCAACTCTATGTTACCTCCGGCATTGAGATTTACGTCGCAAAAGGAGCCCAAACCAAGCCGAGTACGAACGTCCAGCCGAGTGTTCTGCCGCCCCGCTCGGGCGAGCTTCCAGCCGCGCCGAAGTACCGCAGCTGGGTCATGACGGGTGGCGAGGCCGACTCGCCGCTGACGGCTATAGTATGCCGCCGGTCATGCGGCATGGTGATGGAATGTCAGCACACAGCGGGCTGAAGACAGTGTGACACATGTTAACTGTTGGTCACTGCTTGCTCCACTTTGTGACTGCTACAAGAGTTGTTGCGAGTATTTGGAATTCGGGCTTTATGCCATTCAGTTGATCAAACGAGTGGGCAGAGGTGTAGTTTCTCGTCCATTGAGCGGGGGAGGGTGCTTCAGCCCTCTAACCTGAGCTCTAGCCTCGAACCTTGGCAAGAAAGTGGGCAAAATCTTTGAAGACACTCGTTTGTTGATATATTTGGAACAGTTTTTATGATTTCCACTGTTGAGTCCGCAAACTTATTTTGCAAAACTACTACCCCTGCTAACCACATCGAAAAAGACCTCAGAACGAATTTACTATCCTCCTAGACCTGAGCTGTTTCCCCGCCTTCAAGGATCGTGCGTGGCAGCCATTGGCCAACCGCCAGGCCTGTGGTGAGCTACAATAGGAATGTTCAGGAATGCTCTCGTTACCCCAGACCACCAAAACACCGAACATCACGGTTTTAGTCGTCGCTTCCGATGGACGCTCTTGGTCGCTGCGATCAGATGCATATCGGATCCAGCCTTTTGAGAGCACTTAACACAACCTCTCCTATTAACTGCACGTTTCGTGCCGGAAAAGAAACATTACTTATAAGACGCCAGAAAACACGCAGAAACTACATCTCCCAACTACTGTCCCATTCCTATGGCTACACTGCCGCAAAATGTATGAAAGTAAACTGTGGAGAGACAGTCGCAATATTCACATATGAAGGCTCACACTACAGCAGGTGCCTGGTGACCGGACTGGCACTCCCGCCAGTGCCGCCGCCGCCGCCGCTACCCGCCGGCGGCAGACCACTACACCGAGCCGAGGAGCGTCTCCACCTCGGCCAGCACGGCCACCAGCCTGCCGGCGTCGGCCGGCGGAGCGGCCGCCTCTCGCAGCCGCCGCAGTCGCGCCTCTATCCGGCCGATGACGTCGGTCGCCTCGCGGGCCTCGTATTCGGCGTCGAGGTCGGCCAGTAGGTCCATCTGGGCCAGGCTGGACCTGCCGGCTGCCCGGCGCGCTCCGGGGCGGCCGTCCCTCCGGGCGGTCCACACCGTCCGCCGGCTCCTGCGGACCGGCCGCAGCGGCCGGAGTGCGAGCGCCGCAGTCCTGGTGCCGCGGGTCAGCGCGCCCCGTCCCCTCCTGCGGCCGACACGCCCCGTCCGACTGGTCGCAGCCGGCCGGAGCACCGTCCGCCGGGCCGGAGGTCCGACGGCGGGGGTCCCGTCCGAACGGCGAGGCCTCTCGACGGCGACGGCTGGCAGCAGCAGCGCGGAGCCGGCCACAGAGCGCTGGTGGGCCGAGCGGCCGGCCGGCCATCAGGCGCAGGTAGCCGCTGACCCGAGCCTGCAGACCGGGCGGCGTCGCGACGGCGGCCGCCATCAGCTCCGGGCGCGGCGTGGCGCGCGCGAGCTGGCGAACGCTTCCAGGGCGCGCTGGCGGACCAGTCGATCCCCGTCCGTCAGCAGGCATCGGTACAGCTCTGCGGAGAGCACCACCACACGCTTGGTTAGCAGTGACGCCTATGAAAAGCGTCCGCGTGTCAAACGCACACACACATGTACCGGTAAAGGCCAATGTGTGATTACGAGACGAGATCTGTAATGCACCACGGGAAGGACAATCCCTCAGTAAGGATGTACGTGTATATATATATATATATATATATATATATATATATATATATATATATATATATATACATGGCTGCTACAGAAATGAATCGGACTGATTAGCACGAGGGATCATCATTGCGGAAGGAAAATCATGCAAAGGCTTGCTGACAAATAGTCTGGTTCAAAATACGTTGAACACAACCGATGTTTCACGTTACTTGCAAAGCAACAGCCCACACAGCAGCAGGCATTGTGATGGTACAATTAGCTCGACATGCTGGTTCTAGACCTAGCGAGCCGCCCAGGTATGTACACACCGGGCAGCACATCTGCCGAGACGGCGCGGCCGGGTCCGGGCCGGAGCTCTCGACCTGCAGTGACCCTGAGGAGAGTGACGACGGCCAGCCGCACCGGCACACTGCAGCTAGGCAGCCAGCCCAGAGCCAGCCGCACAACCTGAGGCAAAGAACCACGCCGCTGAGACAGACCAACAGCGCTTGGACTTCAGTCTGGTTTTCGCTTACTGGACTGGTGAGCAAAAGACCCCATAATTGAAATGCGAGATAAAAATTACCATTTCAAGGCCTTATAAGTTTTGAAATGTTAACAAAATGCTATTAATATTAAAAAATATTAAATTATGACAAAAAGCTATAGCAAAAGCTGAATTTTATTTCACACCATTCAGGATCTGACGCAGGATTCATCTTATATAACGCAGCAGCTCTCGAATAGCGGCATGCACTGGAATATTTCCTGAGGAGTGGAAAATCTCCGAGCGAGGGGATGCCACTTTTCGAGCACAGCAGACCACGGCAAGCTTCATTAGCACAGCAAACACATCACAGTAATGTTGCCCGTGTCCTGTCCCACGGCAGGGGCGTCCCCTCCCCGGTGCCGATAACCGCCGATTACCCCACATATTCAGTGTGTGGGTAGGAGCCGCTCCGAGCCCGGCTCCGAGCCTCGAGCCCGGCCCCGAGCCCGGCCCCGAGCCCGGTCCCGAGCCCGGCCCCGAGCCCGGCCCCGAGCCCGGCCACGGAGCCTGGCCCCGAGCCCGGCCCCGAGCGTTGTCCCGAGCGCGGCCCCGAGCCCGGCCAGGAGCCGTCCTGACCTCGGCCAGCCGTGCGTCAGTCAGCCGGTTCGGCCAGGGCCGCCGTGGCCGTCAGCAGAGCGGCGGCCAGCATGCCGGCGGCCGGACCGGCCACAAGTCGTCGGCAGCGCCGCCCCCACAGCCGCTCCAGGGAGGCCAGCTCGCCGGCACAAGCTGCGCAGCCGGCCGCCCACGTCCGCCGTACCCAGCGCGTCCGTCTGTAACGGCCACCACCTCTCAGAGCGGCAGCCGGTTGCTGGCTCGTGGTTTTTGCCATGTGCTGGCACAGGGCAAGAACACAACACCCTCTTGCCATGCGCTCGCGTAATGGCCACACCATTGCTTTGTCATGGCTTCATTGTAAGGCCAGGGCGTGAGTGAATACAAACGTGACACTGAAGGAGGCGATCGCACTTGTTGAAACAACACACCTCGGGAGTCTAAATCAGTGCGTCAGAGTTAATTTGGTGATTTGACAGTTCAGTTAAAAGTCAGTTGGCAGTTAGCAGTTCAGGAACGTATCCCAGCTGTTGAACATGGCGGAGGCATGAGTCACGTAATAGTTGTTTGTATACAAAAATGAGCGCGCTACCGGCGCCAGTGACGCCCTACTGGTGGCCAAACTGCGTCTGGCGGCAGCCGTACCAGCTGCAGCAGCTCTGGCCCTGTCAGGCTGCCCGGCCGCTCGGCCAGCGGCAGCGCCCGGCGCAGCAGCGCGGCCGTGTCGGCCGCCGGGCTGCCGGCGCGCAGCAGCTGAGCGCGGTGCTGGTCGGCCAGCAGTGGCCGCAGTCGGCGCAGCAGCCGCCAGAGGGCGGGCGAGCGGCGGCGGGCCAGCGCGCCGGCCGCCGCCGAGCAGTAGTCCCTGCACAGCTCGGCGGGGCCGTACCTGTGCAGGCAGGGAACGATGACGACACGGACAGGGGGCGCGACACAGCCCCCCCCCCCCCTACCGACCATGCTGCAGGCGGCAGAGATGCGCAGTGTCCCATACCGTACGCGTGCATACAGTGCCGTATGAGCCGTCAGGGCGGTTTACGTAACGACACTTCGCCCATCTGGCCAACGGCGTCTGATGCGCGCCAGCTAACCCTCCCTGATTCCTGAAGTAGCGCCTGCGGATCATTTCTTAATCAAAGAAGACAATCGCATCTTGCATACATACTTTGATGTCGCTATTCAATAGACAAACAGTCTCGAATCAGAGACACTGTAGTGTACATGCATATCCTCCCCCCCCCCCCCCCCACGCACTAGACAAACCACAACCCAATTACTGATGCAGTGGATGAGGCCCTCATCAGTTAACACTCCAGGCACACAGAGAGCACTAGCCTGGCGATTAAAACAGAGGACGTCGGCGGCGAGAAGCGCGCCCCAGACGCCAGACTGGCACAGGTGGCGCCACAGGTGTGTCTCGGTAGCGCGCAGCTCGGGCGCTGTCAGGCTCCCTGCCGGCAGGCACAGACAGTCAGTGGCCAATCGCCACCGCAGACCGGCTTCACGACAGGGAACGGGTACTGCATGCTTCGCATTTCAAAGAACCCCTGTCGAAGATCGGCAGGATTAAACAGAGTAACACGCTAAGTGGATGCATCGGCTGCGACTCGCATCGCCACAGGACCCGGCAGGACGATGTCCTGCGACACGGCGGGCGCCACTTGGACACCGTTCAGCATAAGAGGTACAAGCCAAAAGAGAGCAAACCCACAAAACGCACAGCATCGCTGACGGCTGAACCAGCCCAACGGCAGGTGCCCAGCTCGCGATCGGCCCACCCCGGCACACGCACCGGCCAGAGAGAGCCTCCCAGGCCACGCCACGACCGTGGAGTCTCCCCGGGCACGTACCGACCAGGGCGCAGACCGACACCAGGGTGTGCTCGTACAGGCTGACCCGGGGTCGATTGTGGATATCGGATTCCACGGGCGCGCCGCAGGCCAGCTCAACGTCACCTGCCGACACCCCGCCCGGCTGGCATGAGGAAGCGCTCGCTCCACTGCGTATCACGGTGTCGAGGTAAGTCGCACTGTATGTTTGTATGCAGACAATGAAGGAAACTGTACACTTTGAACACTTGCACACCACCTGCGTCCGCACCATTGCCGGCCGCATCAAATGTTATGGTTATATGGCCACGCCTCTGCACCAATTCCTTTGCTATAAACAACAGTCCTGGTTGTGAGCAAAGTACGCATTCGCAATCACGATTGCCAGCCGTCCCACTGCACCCATCCCCTCCCGTATTCGCTATTTAGTCGGCCACCACACGTCATGCACACGGATTCCACGTACAGCGCGGCAGCAGGTCCAGCGCGGCGGCCACCAGGTGGCGCCGGTCGGCACCGGCCGTCCACACGCCTCGTGACGCCTCCGGCAGGTGGCAGCACCGGCGGGCCAGCGCCAGGCAGCAGCGCAGCCGACAGAGCGGCCCGAGAGCCTCGCTGGCGTCCAGGGCCTCCCAGAACGGCTGCGGCGCAGCACAGATCAGACAGTGAGCTGGGTGAGAGGTCCGGTCTGTCCGGTCAAAGGTCCGGTCTGGGAAACCTTGGCGACGTGGCAGCGAGCAGCTGTGTGTGGCGACCACGCCTCAACGCCTGGCCGTCGGCGGGCGCCATCCGCGCCTCGTCATCACCCCTGCCGCATCACTGGTAATCGATCGACATTACATAATTGGAGGCAAGCGTGCATATCAGTAAATGTATACAACGACGAAGTAAAATAATGACAAGACGACTGAGACAAAACAAAAGAAAAATGCATTAACAGTCACGATGTATCAATTAATAATCCTACCTAATTTTATTTTCTACATAGCTTTACATAATTACATGATCCTACTACGACGCAAGACAATGTATGCCTATCATCCATGAACAAAATTGAATATTGCTAAATGGTCATCACTGCTCACCTCTGGGTATGCCTGATCCTCCATCATGCTGAAGAGCAGCGGCTCGGCGGCCACCGTCAGCTGACTGCTCAGCTGACTGAGCACAGCAGGGTCCAGGTCGTTTACGTGCGCGTCGGGGGCGGAGTACCTGCGGCAGTGGTGACACAGCTCATCAGACGATCATCAGCTGCCTTACATGTCATCTGCTTGGCAGGAGGTACAGTGGTGACACAGCTCATCAGACGATCATCAGCTGCCTTACATGTCATCTGCTTGGCAGGAGGTACAGCATCAACCGATTTGGTGGCACCTGCGGGGCGGCGGAGTGCCGAGACAGAGTAGCCGTAAGCAGGATGACCGTGACCAAATGGCGCTGATTTTGGCAGATCGCTTATGGTGATCTGTACGACGGCACTAATTTTGGCAGATCGGTTGTGGTGATCCGTACGCAGTCAGGTTAAACAATGGTGGAATGGCACTTCCCCTATCTATCACTAATGATAAAATCCCTTTGTATTACCTTTCCTTTCTTCCGCACATTAACGTATTAACGCAGAACGAATCCACACAACATTAACGCCGTAGTATTGCACCGAGCAGGTAAAATTTCCAGTAGCATACACATGGCGATTACCACCCGACTGCAATTCAATACCAGCTCGAACCTAAACACAGGCGGCAACTGGCGGGGCTCAGCTGCTGAGCTGAGCGAGAAATACAGCTGCTTCAGGATGCCTGCTGAGACACACGGGTCGAGTCGGTCGAGGGTCACGGGTCGAGTCGGGCACCTGCCCGGTGAGGGTGAACGCCAGCTCTGTGAGAGCGCCGAACGCGCCTGCTGAGACACACGGGTTGAGTCGGGCACCTGCCTGGTGAGGGTGAACGCCAGCTCTGTGAGAGCGCTGAACACGCCTGCTGAGACACACGGGTCGAGTCGGGCACCTGCCTGGTGAGGGTGAACGCCAGCTCTGTGAGAACGCTGAACGCGCCTGCTGAAACACACGGGTCGAGTCGGGCACCTGCCTGGTGAGGGTGAACGCCAGCTCTGTGAGAGCGCCGAACGCGCCTCGCGCCTGCGCTGTGTAGCTCTCACTCAGACCGACGGCCAGCTTCAGGTAGAAGCCGCACATCTTGAGCGCCTTCGACAGCGGCCGGCTCTGGTCACCGCCAGACGCCTGCGGAGCGGGTACAACGTTACAAGCTGCGACACATGACAGAGGATGAAACATACGTTAATGTCATTGCAACCCCAGGGTCCATATTCAAATGAGTTCATGGACCACAAACGCTGAACGGATTATGCCCGCTGAAAATCCTATTTGCATGCGGTGCTGTATCCAGTGCTCATGCGTGCTCATCTGCGCGCATTTTGATTGCAAACACCCTACACAGTTTGATAGCACATAGTGAAATTCTGACACTTTAAGACTTGCGATGTGTGGTGCAAATAAAACACAACCCGGGAGCGAAGCATGCCCTCAAGCAATTCAAGTGCAAAACGAGGCGTCGGTTACCATGTTCTGAACACCGTGTAATTCCGCCCTCGCGGGTTAACAAACGCCAGCCGTTCGCAGGCCGCCACAGGGCGCCGTTCTGACCTTGTCGGCGGCCGTCTGGCGTATTTCGGCCAGGCGGTCAGTGACCTCGCCGGCCATGAAGGTCAGCGCCCGTGGCAGGTCGGCGCTGGCCGGCAGCCGCTCCGGCAGCAGCTGGAGCAGGCGCAGGTAGCACTTCCAGGCCTCAGCCATGGCGCGAGCGTCCAGCCTGGTCAGAAGGCGACCGGTCACCGCCAGGTCGTCACAGACTGCCGAAGGTGACACGCTGTGTAACATGCGGCAGAAGGGCCACGCGTCGCACATTAGCAGCGGACGTACAGTATGTTACACTGGCAGCATGGATATACGGCATCATATACTAAAAGCAGGGGAAGACTATGTGACATATGGCAGCTGATGGTGCACAGTTTCACATCCTCATGACAGGGGTACCCTGTGTCATGCACTGTCGGCAGGGTGTGCAATGTCACACACTAGCAGCACGGGTTACTGCTGAGCTGCTTAGGGGATACCTCGAGTTCGAGGTCATTTACCGCCCTCTTCGAAACGTTTTCCTTGTTACGGTGCAATGGAGTTGTCATTATTTCAGTCACATTCGACACCTTATATTGATCTATGCACCAGTATTTGTATCCAATTTGGGACGAGAATGTGATTGCATAACGTGTTCTACTCCACAGCGTCGGCCCTGATCCAAACCGTGAGAAACACTGACAGGAGCGAACAGCATCCCACACAGCTGACAAGGTCACACAACACAGGACACAGCCGACAAAAGAGCACGGCAACACAAATATTCCAGCACACTGTGGAGCGCCACCAGCTGACAGCCGGAGCACACAGCATCCGATGGTGACCACGGAGCCAGCACAGACCGGCCCAGATCCACCTAAGCTCAGCACAGACAGGCCGAGACTCACCTGAAGTCAGCACGAACCGGCCCAGACCCACCAGAGCCACCTGGGGTCAGCACGGACCGGTCCAGACCCACCTGGGGTCAGCACAGACAAGCCCAGACCCACCTGAGGTCGGCACGGACCGGCGCAGACCCACCTGGGGTCAGTACAGACAAGTCCAGACCCACCTGAAGTGAGCACGCACCGGTCCAGACCCACCTGGGGTCAGCACGGACAAGCCCAGACCCACCTGAGGTGAGCACGGACAGGCCCAGACCCACCTGGTGTCAGCACGGACCGGCCCAGACCCACCTGGGGTCAGCACGGACCGGCCCAGACCCACCTGAGGTGAGCAAGGCCATGTCGTCCTCGGTCAGACCGTCAGAGGTGGCCAAAGAGCTGCAGAGTTGATGGAGGTGTGCCTGCAGGGTCGTGGCGGCGCGGAACAGCTGTGTGAGCGGCTCATTCACCGACTCCAGCACGCTGCCGTACATGCGCGAGCTGCGGTATACAACAGACAGGACCATGGTCACCGACTCCAGCATACGGCCGCGCGCCCGAGGGCTGCGGTACATGACAAGGGACTGCAGGTGATCTGCAGACTCAGTATCACATAAGCATGCATAAATATACTAACATGCAGCACAGATCGGCATTTAAAAATTCTTGCTGTAGGGTGTGCGGTATGTAAATATAAATTCATGCTGTCGGAATCTTGGCTCTCTGGCATCCCCATACACAATTCATGGGTGCTAATCTATTGCTTTGTGACCCCAAAACCAGACATCTGACCAGCCCAGCCCATTTGTCAAGCCTGTGGCACTTAGATCCTGGGTTGACCGCCACCCGGTTCAATGCTGATTGCCTGATTTTGAGCAAGGGGGAGGGGCAACCGGCAGTAGATCCCAAGCCGGGGTGTAATGGCATGTAAAATACTGACATCCCTGCCACCCAAATGGCTGGATATTAGAATACTGGCACAGATGGTGAGACACAGACTAGCCCGACTGAAATTTCACAAATTTTGTTTTTGGACGTGAAGATACATGCAGGGTTATGTTACACATAATTAAATTACAGATGATGGTAGAAAGACCAATTGAGACTTTATGCACCATGCAATTACAATTTAGAAGTGTGTGCGTGCGTGCGTGCGTGCGTGCGTGCGTGCGTGCGTGCGTGCATACGTGCGTGCGTGTGTGTGTCATTGGGGCTTTACGACGCACTCAGCTGCTGAGGCTATATGACGTCGCCTGCCTCTCACCCTGGCATGAATGGCGAGCACTGCGGGGAAATCGAACCCCGTACCTCTGGATTCCCAGACGGGCAGTCGTTAACGCAGACGCGTTAACCAGTACACTACTACACCCCATTAGAAGTGTGAGTAGCACTCCCATACCATAACATTTGGGAACTTGTAGGGCAATGGGGATGGGATGAACACCTTTAACGGTACCTGTCCTGGCAGTGTGAATAAGTAGCTTTGAGACTGTGGAAGGCATACTGTAAAAGATCAGTCATCAAAGAGGAGGATGTCCATTCCTTGTCTTGTGCATGTAGGCAGCAAGCAGAGATGCAGCCCAAAATATGAATGGGAGTCTGAAAATGGAATAGCAGTCACCAGGTTGAACTGAAGGTGTACATAATATAGACACTGCATGCTAACCATGATGTACATCATATGCTAGTTTCTTATAGATCCCACTTTCAGACCATATTTATAAATGGGGAAAACACCTTTGCATACCAAAAAAATATTTGTGAATAAAAATGGAATGCAAAAATAGCCTCACAAGTTTTGAACAATAAGCTTACAAAGATTACCATCTTGTGGAGATGGTAATCAAAAGGAGATGAACAAAATGCATGATTATTCTTACCCAGATGAGTTTCAAAACTTCTTGAACATTATCCCAAGCCTGTAAAGCCTCAAAGGCACTGTCACATGCTCTAATTGCAGGTGGGAGCAGGATTTTTAAACATGTTTTTAGCCTCTGACTCAGATGCCTTAATAATTGTTTTCTGAATAAAGGCATCAATGATTTGTGCTTGAAGAACAACATCACATGACTCCAAATGTCTGGGCACTTCATCCTGCAGCTCCTTGCATCTTGCATGCACTTGATGTTCCTCCAAAGTTTTTAGATGTGCCAAGAAATCACTTGCCATCCTTTTGCAGGTACCTAGAACATCACGACCAATGAAATACTGGCACATATACAATTGCGGGGCAACCAATGTGGTATTGATGCATCATTGCAGGCGTAATAAATACAAATGGCAGATATAACAAAATCGGTCATGGTGCACTAATAATATTAATATTAGTTTACACCGCTATATTACACTACACTGTCACCTTAGCCTACACTGTAATGAACCAACACAACTGCAGTGGACCGATAACAACTATTACAGGCCACATGCACAATCACCACATGCACAATTACAGGCCACCATGCTGATAAGGCATAGTTTTAGAGATTACTTTTCAGGCCCTTATGGCAATCAGCATCATTTTATAACTTATATATGCACAGTAAGCTAAATATCTTACCTCACTAAAGCAGGAATAGATATTTAATTGCCCAGATCTGAAATTGACTTTTTCTAGTTACTTGTGTGAGACCTTTTCTAAGATTGACTTGCTCAAACCTTGCACTACAACCAAAGGTCAGGAAACAAAATTATGTCATCTTTCATTTGAAATGAACTGATAATATCTCACATGTGGCTATGCTTGCAGTGCATTCACACATCAAACAATGGCACTGATCATTGATTGTCAGAAAACCAGCTGAACATAAGACCAAGCTCATATTATGATTAATCCCAGGGAAAATATCAAAGGAATCAATTTGAAATGACCAATCATTTACATACACAAGCAAACCTGTACAAATTACACAGTACTGACAAATATAGTTATAAATTGTTCAGGGGTGTGCATATCAGTTAAATAAGGGTGCAGTGGAGGAACAGGAATAGTACATGAATGAGGACCACATTATATAAGCTTGAGAAAGTTGGTTATCCATCAGGCAAGGAAAGAAGGCTTGAGCAGCGTAGAGTAACCAGTCAAATGAATGTTCACTGAACAAAAGGGATAGTAAATGAATCAAGGCTGTGTTGTATATGTTGGGAAAATTGGTTATCTCTGCAAGGGCAGAAGGTTCATACAAAGTGTAGAGAACCACATAACAGCTTATGGTGCAGTATGTGCTTGACCATCTGGTTACATAATTTAGGCTCCTAAATACAATGCCAGGACATTGAATAAAGAAACCAAACTTATCCAGAATGCTGACCTGCATACACATACCTATGGCCTGTGCATGGCAACATAAACCTATGACCCAATGGGTCTATGAGCCCTTCACTCCTATTAATGGACGCGAAGAGCCATATCTGTAGTTCAAAAGAACGCCCAAAAATTTAGTATGCTACCATATCTAGTACTGGCAGCAAGTGCCATTCACCATCGAAAGAGAATCTACTTGTTCGCTACAAGTTTAATGACTACACCGTACCACATTGTGCTAAAATTACCGAGTTTCGCTGCAAAGCAACACCCTTCGAGCATAGCTTTTTTACTCCCTCCCTCTTCCCATATATTATGTGAATTTGTCGCTCCTGCTTGATATCGTCTCACCACACATACCAAACACATATTTCCCTTCCAGAAGTTTTAAATTTGTATTCATAACCGAGCTCACTTGAAGCTTTCAGACATAAACAAGGCTCCACAGAACCTGGGCATCTATGGTTACATCCTACCTTCCCTACATCTAAACCATGCCTATGTATGCGCAGAGCAAGGGCATCAGGTGCATTTTCAAACTCGAGAGTCTCAGCGAGTCCAGCCGCTTGCATGCATCAAGTTCGGTTTGTTTACAAAATGCATTATCATCCACACCTATTTGTCAAATGTCTGATATTCACGCATGCCCAATTTTGGGGGTTACACCACACAAATACCATACCAGCAGAGCAAAGTCTGGCAAAAATAACAAGGCCTGGTAGATAATTTTACTCCACGTATTTTTTTTTACCCGAAGAAATCTGACCACTAGTTGCACCACTCCCGAAATGCAGGAGTGAAAAATTCAAGAATGCATTCTGAATAAAATCCCAAAGCTGAATGTCACCATTTCAGCGCTCCTTTTCATAGATTTTGAGTAGGATACGTTCATTACAAAATTTTGCCAAAAAGCCCAAAGTCTTTATATTTGTTTGATTACTTTTATTTTCTTGGCCTCATATGAATGCTCAACAACTTCAGTATGCCTTGCTTTCCGATAGTCTTTAAAGATGCCGTCTTTGGTTTAAAATGTTAACCAATTTTTGTGCATAAACGTTCCAACTGTAAACTTGCACGCGTTGTGTACATAAATTGGATTGATTTGGCGGCCCCGCCCAATTACATTTGATATGCACTCAAGAGTGAACAATTCATGGGGAATGAATGAAACAATTTGAAGCGCAGAATTTATTTTTACCGCCACTTTTGTATTGCTAAACCCCAAGTTAGCAGTTTTTGGGGTTCATGGTGTGGCTCAATACTGATCAATCAAAGCCATTCCAGTCGCGCTACCTTACCACGCTACATGATCCTATCGTAAATAGCTTTGGGACGGTACTGGCGCAGCTAGTGCAGAAGTATTTGGCGGTGAACTTCTGCCATTGAAAACTGTTCTCATGCAGACCTCCTCTTAATTATTCCCATTTTAATCTTGAAGATTGGAGGGTATGGTATGTGGTATATGGGGCATGGTGAGCATATTTATGTTTCGTGGTTGGATGAACGTGTCTTTCAGCAAGCGATACCAAAGATACTGACTTTTGTGGGGGGGGGGGGGGGGCAAGAAGGGGCCTGCCTTCAAAAAGCCAGTAAGTTTCTCCTGTGTGTCATATAATTGCTAACCTTACCTGCTTTCAACACATTATTTGCAACCCGATTTGGCCATTTTCTGTTTAAATCCATCTAGTTTGCTCATAAGACAAATAAGGATCCTACAAGACATGTAAGCTAATTAGTTGGTCCATACTCTTGATCATTTGCCTAAAATTTGTTGAAGTGGTCACTCATGTCTGCTCTAACAGGACGCTGCACGTATACACCCTCCAAAACGGACGGTGGCTACGCACCGGGCTTATACACTTTCCAAAAATCTTTCAGATAGTTGTGCGCACCAAGCACACGCGGATTGCCTGTTTTGAAGGGAAGCAAGTACAAACATGCAGCATCCCGTGCGAAAAGACGGCATCATCATCATCACATGCATCAGACGATCACGAAATCCGTCAACCCATTCTGAGCCAGCTCTTTCCTGATCACGAATTTTCGGCCATGCAATTTTCCAGCACGCTTACCATCCAGTGGATGGATGGTTGGCGTGCTGGTCTCGCACGCGGTAAGCCTGGGTTCGAATCCCGATGAAGGCCGCTGTTAAGTGGGTGGCTTCATGGCCTATCGGCGTAGTATGATGATACGTTTACGATACGTACGTTTTGGGGGGTGTATAAGCCCGATGCGTAACCCACCCTCCGATTTGGAGTGTGTATGTGTCCCATGCGTAGCCACCCTCCGATTTGGAGGGTGTATGCGCACTGCCTTAACTGAATGTTGTCTATATTTGTCATGGGTTACTGACTGGCAAATGACTGTACTGTAAATGTGCACTTTATCTCTTAACGCAGGAGTCCTCTAAGCTGCATAATAAGTGGAATGTGAGGTAGATATCGGTTTTTCAGCAAATGGGCAGACAATCCTATTTGAAATGCGCGGCCAACAAATGCCAAACTTTAGGTCCTCAACTATGCAAAACCAAACCGAAATGGATGTCTTCGCTGCAACTGAAAAGGCAAGTGACGAAACTTGTTTTGCTGCCATCCATAAGTTATGTTACATTTCAAGGAGAGAGATTGTTTTGTGGAGCATACCCGCTATTGCCCTTGACAGAGGCCAACTGTGACAGAACAATTTTTAAAAGTGTTTTGAACAGTTTTGGACTTGTGTGTTGTCAGCTTTGTCTGGTCTCAACAAGCTGACACAAATAAACTGAACCAAATCACACGCTGCAACAAGCCAAAATATGCTTTATCAAATTTGTATCACAACTGATGCTGTCAAGAAACAGATGAGGTGAGTTGAGATTATGTTCAGCATATGGGCTATGTTAGGTTAAATTGTTTAATTACATGGCAAGTGGCAGTAGCTATTTGCAAGAACCAGCAACTCAAAAATGCCTTTGTGATAAAAATCGGCTGGACAGGATGGGATGAGATAAGGCTTTTTTAGGTGACTGCTAGTTGGGTTACTTTCATAGAAATAAGAATTGTTATTTTGCAACATAATATTTGTATTTCAGTGACAACAGTGACATAATATTTGTATTTCCTGGCCCCATCTTAACAGAAGTCAGTGGTATGTCTATTGCCTGTTTGATTTGGTGATGTACTAATGTGCAGGACTCCAATGCTTTTTTTGCTTGGACCCTTGAGGCTTGTTCAATTTGTTGTTGTTACTCATGCTGCTGAGCTTCTTTGCCTTGTTTTTGCGTTTTAAAAAAAACCCTGTGGACGGGAAGTGCAAAGGGTGGTGTCTAAAAATCCGGCATATCAGACAGACACACAGGTCTTCCCAAAAGGCTTGTCTGATCGCCTTGAAACCTTAACACGCGCTCGGGTGGGGGGTCAAATTGACCCCCGCCCCAAAAGTTTTCCAGAATGGTTTCCGAACGGCGCGGCGCAGCCGCGCCCAATTTTGCATAGCTGTAGACAATGAAATAGCAGATTGTTTAGCACCAAAACTTAGACGTACGTTGCATGGTCGCTGACCTATGGCAGGTCAAAATCAGGTCATGGTTTCAGCGAAGGCGATTTCTAGGGAATCCTTCAATCTGATCCAACGACGGAGTGTTAGACGAAGCCATACATCTCTGAGATGCTTTCTTAGGCAACACAACAGTTGAATGAGCAAATTAAATTGACCTAGGGTCAACTATGAAAGTCACACCGAGGTCAAAACTAACTTGTTTTGTTACTCTAGGGCTTCCTGTACGGGATAAATGCTGATGCTCATTTCGAATTTATTGATGGCGGGAACCGCATTATGCATCTTTCATGAACTTGTTAGAGGTCAGAATAGATCCATGATCTAAAATAAATCAGGTCAACGCTTTGTTTTAGGAACATACTGTTTAGCGTTATCTTTGTCGCTTAGTCAAATGCAAAACTCGAAACAATCGTGCATGATTTTGGTCACCTTGACCTTCAAAGATCAAACAAGGTCACTGACCTTAAATAAGCATGTGACATTTTGCTTAGAAACGGTTATCTAGGTTCTGGGGGCACTTTGGACACCAACCTGAAACTTGACCTTGTTTGACCTTTTCGGATCCAAAGGTCATAACCTAGGAACCTAAAACTTTGACCTAAGTCAGTCACAGGTCAACACACTATGTAAATTTGGTGTTTTCTAGCTTTCTTAGTTCGCGAGATCTCAGGGGTCAAATTGACCCCCCACCCGAGCGAAGGGTATCTAGCTGGCCACCCGGGGGTGTGTTAATATAATCGATTCTGTGCATTGGGGTGAGTAATGGGGAGGCAACATAGAGACCTGACCTGATGTCAAACAGCTCGAAGACACGAGGGGAAATTTCGCAAGCAAATGCAGACAAAGAGATCTTAGAGCCCACTGACCGATCACTGTGAAACCTTCACAATTAGACTCTCCATACCATGCCCGTGAAGTTAACGATTTATTCAGCGATTTATTCGGCGACGAGTTCCGCTTTCTACGAGAGCAGGCCCGCAATGTCAATTAGCGCTCGTGAAACATCGAAAATGAACTTTATTCTACAATATCATGTGACCTTCGAAGTCAAAAACTGTTTCATAGGACGGAAAACTCGATATCACCCCAAAATTACCGGCCGGTTTGAAACTGTAGGCATCAAATATTTACAAGCGCAATAGTTAGCCTCCCCAAAAAATCCTGATCTCTCAAGGTCACCCTTCAGGGTCAAACGCTGGCCCAAAAGGTTGGGAACTCGATATCATCCAAAAATTACCGCCCGATTTTAAACTTGCAAACATCAGAATGTCCGCCACAAAAAGAACTAACGTACGTCAAAACGTCCTGACCCTTCAAGGCCATCCTTAAAGGTTAAACGCGGGGTCAAACGACAGAGAACTCCAAATAACTCCAAAATCTTGGGCCGATTCTTAACTTCCAAATGTCAGAATATTCACCACAGAAAGAACCAGCGTCCGTTAAATAGTCCTGAACTCTCAAGGTAGCCATTCAAGGTCAAGCGTGGACTCAATGGACAAGGAACTCCATATCACCCAAAAGTGCCGGTCGATTTTAAACTTCCAAATGGATGAATACAAGCGCTTGCGCGCTTACTTCGCTGCGCTAATGTAAAATTTGGAAATTTTCATTGTGTTTCTTTTGCAATTGGAATCGCGGTTCTAGGTGCCCAAGTTGCCGAGATATCGCGCGAAGTGTGAAAAGGGCTCGGCCGCAGGTCGCGCGTGGTACTGACGGTCTCTGGCGGCCGCCGGTAGGAAGGAGCGCATTTTACCTGCGCTCTCTGCAACACAGCCGAACCTATTCCATGGATTGAGCGAACGGTCGTGGGGGTGTGGCCGGTGATTTTTGTCCTTTCATTCAACTGCCGGTCTTTTGAATGATGGCAGCACGCACTGCCGTTTGTATTAAACAGCATTGCATTGTATCGAAGAGTGAAAAACGGCCCGGTCACGGCAAAATCTATTTTGCTGGCTCGTGCACGCGTTACACGCAATACGTGCGACATGACAATTCATGCAACGTCTTTGTCTGTTCGATTTGTTATGGATGCATGCCACTCCCCAGATGCTCCGCGTTCTGGGTGCTGAGATGTGGCACAAAGCGTATGAACCTGTGGAAAAGAGCAAAAGCCATCTTCCTGGCTCGTGTGTGCCCGACACGTGTAACGTACCACCCCGCACTTGTGACACCAAGGGATTTCCCGTTCATTGGCCTGTGGCGGCATGCTAGTCCAGTGCTAATACGTTCCATAAGAGCGGAAATCCCCCGTAAAGCGTAAACATGGACGAAATGGGCAAAATACATCTTCACAGCTAATGTGCACGTGTCACATGACACATGCAGCATGATATTGTACACGTTTGAGGAATTGGCCGTTGGATCGCCTGTCGGAGCATGCCAGTCTCGACGTACATGCTTCTCCAGTTTCTGAGATATGACAAAAAACGTGCAAGCCCCTCAAAAAGCAAAAATGTGTAAAACCATAGTTCAACATGTGGGCGCCATGACATGTGGCACGTCTCACCACACATTATCATCTCGGTCCTTCCATTCATCATCGAAGCGCGCCAATCCCGGATGTGTTCGTGCCATAGGTGCCGAAATGTGGCACAATACGCGTGGGAGAGCAAACTCCATCTGTGAGCCCGTGCCACATGGTACGTGTGACCATATCACTTCGCATGGTATACTTTTTTGTGCCATTCCCGTGTCGCTGCGACCCATCGTTGTCGAGATTTTGGCGCGAGATGGCATAATCGGCCGGAGGCAACGAATTGTAGCAGCCAGCCACTTAAAACTTGGCATCCTGCAGGTTTGTCCTGCCATTTGCAGCGCCACGTTGCGCTGCACAAACTCGCGACGACACTGAAAGTGTAGCCTCGCCAATTGCGAACGAAGGAAACAAAATCCACGCATGTACGCGCACTGCGAACGCGGCGACCTGCACGCACAGCGAGCCGCCGACTCCCATGCGTGAGCTGAGGCCGCGCTCGCGGACTACCCGTTCGCCAGCTTGAAGGGAATGTTTCACATTTGAAGATATTGAGGCAGGTATCAGATATCATGGGAAAAGCTTACTTGTACCTATTGATGTGCTTTCAAGGCTCAAAAACGACGCTAAGTAGCAAAATTTCATAGTTTGTAAAAATGCGGCCAAATTACGTCATTGTTCGATGGCGTCATGGAATGGTTTTGTGACGACAACAATACCTGGCAGCATCTGGCAGCCAGACCTAAAGAATGCCTCGAAACACACGAAAGCTGACGTCAACGGACCATTCTCGTCGCGGCCGGGCTGTGGCGGGTGGCGGATTGGTGGGTGGTTTGTTTGTGGATTTTTTGTCTTGGTGCTGGCCTTAAGAAAAGCTTTGGTGGACTGTTTGACATACGCAACGTAGCGATCGCCAGCTTTTATGGCAGATTATTAATATGAAAGCACAGTATGCTGTGCTGCTGCTGTTGCTACTATGCTGTTGATGATTTTGTCAATACGTTATCGTCGACCCATCGTTGCCTGCAGTCCTGTAGTCCTGATATTGACATCATGTGATGTGCACAGTAGTAACTTTTTTATTATTTTGTAACTGGAAATTAATAAATGTGTAATGCTGCTATGAATTTATTGCCAAAGCATCGGTATTGCTATGGCAAAGATGGCAGGCTGGGCTACCAATTTTGTTTTCGCTTAGGATGATTCATGCAATTAATAGTTAGCTCTGATAAAACCATTCTGGTGCAATGACATTCTTGCTGTTGATAGTCCTTTGGCATTGTTAAATCAGTTGTTACTAGTCATTCATAACTTATAAGTTGCCGTCTCATATGCTTAACATAGAGTAATCAACCAATGTGGAACGTTGTGTAATGGCGCGGGTCAACAGCTGCGGCACTACCTCAGTGCTGTACTGTGGAATGACATAATAAACAATGACATGGTTTTTGTACTGCAATCCATGCTGCTTTCATAATAAATCCCATGATGGAAGGTGGGTCAAGAGTCCTCTCTTGTATTGACTCCGCATCTGACTTATGACTGACCAAAACAACATGATACAATATACAAAAGACTTTCAGCAAAGCAGCCAACCAATAAGTGGCATCACTTACTCATCCCGTTCTGGGAGTCCACAAAACGTAGGTGAGAAAGATCCAAACACATTTTCCACTTCCACAGGCATGCAGCATGTTGCAGCCATCAGGCTGCTTTACCACGAAATAACAGGAAAATATCACGTGTGGTGAAAAAACGCTACAAACATGCTGACCTTGCACAAGGCTGGAAACGTGACAAGTGCATATAGTTACAGCTTGATGGGCAAAATGCAAGGAATTGAAGCTGCCAGTGCGCACAAGGCTCATGATAAAAAATATTATTAACTGCCATTCAAGACGCCAACAGCAATACTTTTCCATCTTTCTCAGTACTCAGCATCTCACGAAAGTTGCAGTGACTGTGACATTAATGACTCGCGGGCATTGCTCACTAGCATACAAAATTTGTGAAGACAGCGCAATGTGCATCAGTAATAGTGCAGCTTTATATTTTCAGAATTCTTTAGAGCAAGATAATTTTGCAAGGCCATGTAATGTGAGCCTATACTGAGCATGTGCATTAATGAGCTGCACGCACCAGCCCCTACTGCCAAAATGAATTGCTGATATAATGGCACGCAATGGATTAATTACATGCTGTAATACCTCAATAGGTTCAAAATGTTGGCAAGATCATAATGAAAGTACCAGCTTGCCTTTGTTCACCCCTGCAACATAAGTGCTAGTGCTTCTCTTAGTTTGCCAGCGTTCCTTTGTCATGTTCAAACACAAACATAAAGGTAGAGGCAGGTATCAATATATCACAATTTTATTGGGAGTCGGTAGACTACAAGAATACCAAAACAATGTTCTTTCTCAGAATTACAAACCTCGCACGCACACTCCCCATCACATCAATATCGATACAAGTCACTGGCACACACCACCAGTGATCACACGTAAAATTAAGTCCCAACGGGGGTTCATGGTAATGCGGCTCAAGAGGTTGTAATTACAGAACACAATTATTTGTTCAACGTTTACATTTGTGGCACAATGTGTGTGAAATATTTAGTGAAACATGCGTCTCAAACTACTATAATGTTTCCCAAAATTCATAATGTCTTGCTAACCCATAAACCCGTGCAAGGTTCGGTGCTCCGGTACGCAAGGCGCCAACCGAGCTGTCTGCACAAGATACGTCAGTAGAAGAAGAAAAAAAGGCCAGCAGTGGAAAAAGACAGATTTGCCGTCGCGTCTTCCTTTTTGTAACTTTCGGGACAGTGTGCGCTTTTTGGGCGCCGTGCTTTTTTGCAGACAGTGGCGTTTTTTTCAAAGCACTGACATGTGGCCTCATCTTGCAAGTTGCTCTGCAATTTTCAGGGCAACCGTGCGTTGCACAAACTTGTGATGCGCAGTGAAAATGTAGCAGCTTCAATTATGAATGTTGGGAACTAAAATTCAGGCCTGTACCTTCTTCCCGTGCCGAGATATCACGGTGAACGTAAAACCGCGTCAAAACCGGGCCGATTTCATGCTGTCAACAAGTGCGCACGTGCCACGTGTGACGTGGCGCCAAAAACGCAGCCGATTGCAATGGCCTATTCCATGTTCTATCGCACCGTGCAAGTTGCATGACGCTGCGACCGTTGGTTGCCGAGACACGGCTCCGGGAAGCGAGGCGTGTCGGGCCGTCGGCCGGAATCGCAAAATCGGCGTTGCCCGTGTTAGCCCTTAGGGGTTTTTGCGTTCTTTTTTCGGTCGGCTCGCGCTCAATTTTGCGAAAGGCAGAGTATTGGCGCGACTCTGTCAAGCGCAGCCGGCGCATCTCGGTCGTGTGCAAATTTAATGCAAGAACTCCTGACCGTTAAACATGCTGGTGAACCGAGGTGCACACACACACACACACACACACACACACAGCACACACACCACACACACACACACACACACACACACGCACGCACGCACGCACGCACGCACGCACGCACGCACGCACGCACGCACGCACGCACGCACGCACGCACGCACGCACGCACGCACGCACGCACATGCTTGTAGGACCTAGGTTACTGTTCCGGCCAGTGTGTGACCAGAAGACACCATCCTGGCGGCCTGAGAAAAATGTCAAGGTATGTTTACGAGGACGATGAAAATATGCTACAGGGGTTTTTTGAGGGTGGCCAGTGCAATGGTGCCATCTAGGTGTCTCCAACGATGTTTACATTCTGGGTGTAAACACCAGCTTACCGCGTTCGGCGCCCCGCTGGGTGGTGTAAAAAAAGCGGTAGACAGGTGGGCGGAACCCGAAGAGGGGACAAATTCAGTGGATACCACTTCAGAACAGAAGCGGCTCCACGTGCTACTGGAGGGTTAAAAGCACCCGCATGGAGGGAAGCGATAATTGAGTAACACTCCACACCGCAGTGGTCAGAAGGGTGGGTGTTATCAAGGGGACTGGATGGAGGCAAGCGGTCGGCAGACAGTTGTGGCATTCCGAGGCGGTTTGCGAACGGAGGGGAATAAGCGAACAAGGTGTAGTGGATCGTGTGGTGCTTCCAGTCGTGTTCACTCAAATAACGCAGGGTTGTTTCAATTCTAATACGTTGCATTAGGTTAGCGTTGCATTAGCTCCTAATGTTACCAAGCCGTCATATAACTGCAAATGCATTGTCATTGTTTAAATGAACATCGGCTGGACTGTAACAAACTAAAAAAAGGATGTTGGTGCATAACCTAATACCATGCGAGTTGCGGTTTTAATTTAAGTGTGTTTGAATGCGATATCCTCGTTTATGATGAGCAAGTAAACGGTGCATTTGTTTGCATTTGCACAAGTGACGCAAGGGCAGAACAGAACAAGGTGGTCTCTGAGTCAAGAAAGACGGCCATCCAGGCAGCACCAACAGGTCGGCACGGACTGAAAAGTACTGTTGCCTCATGCATAGTTATGCACCACATGCAGTAAAACGAAATTATATGGCTAAACTTAGGGACAGTTTACCGCTCACATAAAGTTTTCACGCACGAGCATTGTATCTGGAGTGATTTATTCTGTGACTTTATTTGTGCCACCCAAATGCAATCGCTGTGGAACACTCCTTTTGATCTATCGTCCTCTTAATATGAATGCGGTTCACCATGTCCCTTTTTACACAGATATCGTCAGAGACCTAATTTCTTAGATATCTTCATTTTGATATGCTCCAAAACTAGGATAACCGGTAACAAAACCCATCATTTTTCACCAGGCCTATGGAAACAGCCGATGAAATTGCTGTTTCAGTAGTTTGGTTTTGTTACGTACGATTTTCCCTTGTCACCGCTTTTAATGTAGTCTCTAATGCGGAGTTCGGTTTACGTTTAACGCGACCAATATCTAAGCCTTGTACTAAGTCCTCTGACACTGCTTGGAGACTTTGTAACCCGTCTCGCTGATTTTCTTGGGCATTGCAGGTACCTGAACACAGGATTGTGACAAAATGGGCAGTATTGCAGTTTTGTTATGGATAATCACTATACCTTTAAGCCGCATGTGGAACAGATTATAGGCATACACGGGCATCGTAACTGGTCCTGACACAATCGAAACACACCGCACCGAAATTTGGTCTTGTAAACATTGCTGGGGTGTTTCTGTCGATGCGTCTGTCGCCAATGCTGGATATCGCTTTTAGCGGCCTGTAACATCACGCAGCTTTACAAAGACAAAAACTGCTGACATTTAGACGTTCAAAAATCAGTGGCAGGTGAAAACACGATGGCATCAGTAACGTCTTGAAGTACCTTATTTGGCTTGACGCGCGAAGCATTGTCAAGTATCGTAAAATATATGTCGGTCTACGCAACTGTGACCGCAGACAGATCATAGCAGAGTCGCCGACACTGTCTGCAATGCAGCACAATGCCAGTACGAGACCCGAGACACCATCTGACAAGTTTTACCGAGTGTGTACGGATGACCTTTCGTGTACGGCCGTCAGCACCTTTGGAGTGCAGGAGTACGTGGAGTGCAGGAGTACGATCGGCCTACATTTATTGTAAGCCTGCGTAACTTCACATACCGGTGGAAGAAAGACCTAGTGCGTGTGTGAAATTTGCAGCCGTTGATTCGTGTTGTGTGTGAAGCATATTGCTGAGTTTTAGCACGTGCGTAAGGGCTATAATCTTTTATCTTGACCATATCGTTTAATATCATGACTTACGACACTGCAAAACCACACGAGTTGGATTTGTCCTGAAGTAAGTGAAAACTGAATCGGATTCGGAATATTTGTTGGGCTGGATGAGGGAGATCATGACCTGTTTATCCCAGGCGAAAAAGAACATGAAAAGGACTGGAAAATACAGGTGTAGGCGACATACTTGTCTTCGATTCAAATTCCTTGAATTGGCTCAGGATAGGCTCACTGAAACCAGATTCATCTCACCACTCAAAGTCGTCCCAAATGTTTTGATTCGACTCGGATGGAAGTTTAAGTTATAAAGTAGGAGCCGTGTTGAAGAATGAGAATATGGTTGCAGTTATATTCAACTATCATATACATATTGTGCAGCTTTTCCTTAATTGAAAGCGAGCGTTCGGGCTTTAGTTATTCAGTGCAGCACATTGTAAAATATTTGTATTCTCCGTATGCCAAAGTCCTACCTGACAACGTATTTGGGGAGCATGGTCACATAGTCTGTCAGGTGTTTTAGGTCTTCAAGATAATTTAGAGTAGTCTTTGAATTGTTTACATTTCAGGGCAACTATGCAGTTCCAGCCCGTCGCTATGGCACTTATCGCTATAATGCTGATCATTCTCCTTTCAGGCACAATTGCTTCTCAAGCACGGTTGTAGTTTCCTATTCACCAAAAGTGGTGCAAGCCCCAATGGAGGGGTGAGTCCCCCGAATTTATCTATTTATCTGATTATTTTCCGAATTTATTCTGCGGATCTGCGCCTCTATACCAAGGACCTGAGAACCGAGCTTCCATGGTGGTAGACTATCCACAGGGGGCAGAGGGCAGAAAAGAGAGATTCTTCAGTGCTCAATATCATCGGCATCGCCTGTGCTAGCTTAAACCGTTTACATGTGTAAGTGATGCCTGTCGCATGATTTGCGATGCCTGTTCAAATGAAATAGTTTGCATGCATAATTGGTGCGCCATGTGTGATGCCTGTTCACTTCAGTTCGTTTGCATGTTCGAATGAAGCGTGATACGGGATGCCTATTTGCTTGAATTCGTCTGCATGTACACGTATGTCCGGGCATTCTAATCCTTAGATAGGCACTGTTTCTTGATAATGGCTGGTCGCTTTTTTTCTATTTCCCTGAATGTTGGTGGCCAGTAAAAAACTGTGGCATGCTCTTTAAGAAACCTGAAAAATCGAGTAGCATCATCGGCAGGCAATTTTGAGTTCAATTCCGTTATTGTTTCGAGGAAGCCATGTTGCCGAAATACCAACCAGACTATTTCTCTATTCTCCTAGTTTTTTCCGAGAAATAAGGCTAATACTACTGTCTTATCTATGTATATTTTTTGTAACAACTCGCAACACGTTTCATAGCACATCGACGCTTTTTTAGGCCATGCATGTTTGATACATACAAATATATAACGACGAAAGATCGTTCGTACTCAATATTTTAATTGGTGGTCAGTGAATGTATTCAATATATTTTCTATTTCAACTCTGTTGAAAGGTTGGCGCAAAAGGATTCGATCCTACACTTGGACATCGCAGCGCGTGCATGGGCCTATGATTTGCCTTACAGCTCGGGAGTGCCGCGGCGCGCACTTTTTGATCTGGGAAATCAAAAGAGAATTGTTCAAGCTTTATTTCTATGGACTTTTTATGCATATACATATATATATATATATATATATATATATATATATATATATATATATATGTATATATTAGCATATATATATATATATATATATATATATATATATTAGCATATATATATATATATATATATATATATATATATATATATTAGCATAGCATATATATTATATATATATATATATATATAGCATAGCCTATATATATTAGCATATATAGCATAAAATATGGCAGCAACGGAACATATTTCACAACTACCCCTGATAGTTCGATGCTAAATGTTTTTTTTTCAGACCCACGGCTTTCGACATGTTGAACATATATATATATATATATATATATATATATATATATATATATATATATATATATATATATATATATATATTTGTTCAACATGTCGAAAGCCGTGGGTCTGAAAAAAACATTTAGCATCGAACTATCGGGGGTAGTTGTGAAATATGTGCCGTTGCTGCCATATTTTATGCTATACTTTGGGCCCTTCCCCTCCCCCCACCCAACCACCGGCTCTGTATCAGTACAATTTCCCTGCATCCGCAAGCGGTGGATTACTGTCACTCCCCTTCCCATCCGGCTGAACTGTCGTCACTACCAAGCATGCTGCTGGCTACCTTGCTGCCACTGCGTGTTAGCATATAACTGTCATGGGATGTAATGAAGTCAGTAGGCAGAAGGCACTAAACACCTGGCCGTCAGCCTTGCCGGCGTTTAAATGCATGCTTTTTACGCTTTCCACACTACCCATCTACCTGCAGAGAGGGTCAGTCACGGCCTTCCGCACTGAATTCCCGTCAGGCCGTGGAGATAGCTCAGCTGGGTCTGACATTTGTTCTGGAGGCATATGTGTGTGCATCAAAGTATTAATGATACCCGATGGTCAATAACTATTTTTGCGACGATCGCAAAGTTTATGACAGAAAGAAGTTCCTCTAACGTTAATATCCGCAGTTAGAAAGATGCTAAAACAAGTTGTCTGTACGCTACTGGTGCTTTACGACGCATTCAGCGGCTAAGGCTGTATGGCGTCGTCTACCTCTCACCCCGGCAGGAAAGGAGAGTATTATCACATATTAATGTTCATCAGTCAACGCACTCTTTTCCAAAAGAGAAAAGAAAATCAGTGACAAGAAATTAGACACCTACCAGAAACGAGGGCTGGCCTTTAGCTGACGTCCCCTCGCATTCGCAAAACGCATGCTATGGGTATGTAAGCGCGCGCGTAATGTATGTCATGTCGGTCATTATCTGACAGAAGATAATTTTTGAGCGTATTTTTTACGAAAAAAGAAGCGTAGCGCGAGGGTTTGTATCCCATGGGGCATTTTGTTTACACACATACCTGGTCACCATAAACAAACGCCGGAGTGAACGATAACAAACGCGTTCCTGCCCTCGTTCCAGGTCACCTTCACTTCGTGTTAGTTGCTCTACTCAAATCTGCTACCTATTCCTCTGGGGTGTCAACTCAACGCGATAAATGTGGTTCTGTTTGGCTACGTAGCTCGAGCATTGGCAACACATCGTCAACACGTGAAATCTGCTGTCATGCGAGGTGTGCACATACTAGCCAGTGTGGCGCATTGCTTAACCCATGGATCATAACCCAGCCGTAGATCAAGTTTAAACATGAGGCCCCGACAAGTCACGGGGGTGGAAGAAAACTCCTGTTGTGATGGGGCTATCTCATTAGTCTAGGGCAGGTACACCTGCTTCCTAGCAGCGGTGCATACACTGACATTTGTTCAAGGGCAGTGTATGACTGAACGCTTCGGTTATGTATATGATGTTGAAAATTGCGGTGATGAAAGAGACTTTCGGCGATAGGCTGATTACTGATGACGCTACTGGGCATGGACTTAATGACCATTTTGCATCGTATTACGATACTGGCGACAATTTTGCTCCAAAAGTTTGGTCGGTGATAAAAAAATACGCTTTTACCACCCCTGTAGCCGGTCCTGTGGTGGAAATCTTATTTGACCTCCTGCGCACCATTATGAAAGAAGCACATTTCATTAGTCCTGCTTTTTCGAACGGGTCTGCTCTCTTATGCTTGCAGCGCACTGATTTGTCACAGTGTATTAACTGCTACGAAGGCTTGAAAGACTCTGTTCATGCAAAAATATATGCAAGCACGAACTTATTACCCCGCAACCTTAATGACATCTTATACCATAGCTTCGATTTCTCCCCTATGGCGCTTACCATCTTCGAGGCGCACTTTGGCTTTGAACAAGGGAACATCACAGGGTCCGTAGCGACGCAATGAACCAAATTTTAACCAATGCGCTTCCCCGGTAAGAGGTCCTTACCGCCTGCTGGGCCAATCGCAAATGTGCTTTCATTCGCAATAGTGGAAATACCATGGCTCTTGTCATGACGACGGTGATATAGAAAAGTGCAGGGAAAGGCATAGCGCTGTTACAAAGCGTTACCAGTGTGATTTGGACTTCGTAGGGCCCTTCTTAATCATGGAATGACTTCCGAGGGCCCACCTAAACACTTAATTCCGAGAAGAGCCTATCTCAGATCCCACAAGGTCCATCTTATAACAGAGAGAAGGCCAAAGCATTGGTAAGAAGAGGTGGGGGGCGGTACACATCTGGATACAGGCTCCTGGTGAAAGGCGCCAAAATAAGATACCAGATTTGTCCATTCTGTTTCGTTGGGTCCACGTTTGTTCATTTGTCATCATTGTTTGCTGAGGGACCCAGTAGATTAAACACTAAGGAGACCCCTTGCCTTTCGTGGACATGGAACCCGTAAGTAGAACACTAGGCAACTCCATTGCCTTTTCCGGTTAGGGATTGAAGGGGATTTCCGTCCAAATTCGCCAACCGGGGTACTTGCCGGCTATTATTCTGGAGACACGGTGGCCGGGCCCCCGGTCGATCACGAGAGCCACAGAGGGATGCACATGACATTGGTCCCCTCCCTGGCGCGGAGAAGCCCTCAGATCGGAGCAGTCGATTCCGAATCGACGCAAGGGGCCTCACTGACGCCAAAGGATCGTTTACCGACACAGGGGTCAAATAATTGGCAGATGATTCCAGTACAGCTCATTCGGCCCCTGACCGAAATGGGGTGGAGGTCCAGAGCTACGTTCATTCTTGGGGCCAATTCGACAGTGCTTTTTCACTGGTCTCATAATGAATCAATGCCATTTATCCTATCTCATTTTATTATCAGCGGGCCGGTCAATTTAAGAGGCTCACTGACGTTCGGGTCACATTCCTGTCCCTACTCAGAAACCGGAACAATTGCTGACTCGGTTCCCTTGCCGACATGGGGTCCCCTGTTAGGCGCACTGTACCCCCCCCCCCCCCCCCCTTCCGACCAGCGCAGCGGTTCCTCATTGCCTAAGGGATCCCGACCAATGCAAGGGATCCTCTGACTTACAAGTGTAGACCCCAAAATAGTCCCGGATTTGGAAATGGGCTCTAGGCCGTCACGGGAACGATTGTTCGAATTGGTGGTCGCGAGTCGACTGGCGGGCCCTCATTGCCCTCAGGGGCCACCGATCGGCGCAAGGAGCCCACTGGTGGATATTTGCGGGCCAGGATCCACTCATACAGTCTCTGGCCAACTCTTCGGGACCCCTAGTCGGACCCTTGATCGTCGGGCCCGAAGAGCCCTAGGGAGCCCGTCCGGACCAGATAGGAGACGTGTGCCCCCCAGTGCCCTTGATGAAGTTATTAGGATGATATAGTAAACATCCCATGTGCCGAAAGGCACCTCTCATCTCTTAGGCCCGGGATGAGCCCACGTCTGCTTGAACTTAAAAATGGCACACGTTAGGTCTGGGAAGTGCCATTTGCCGTGGCCCAGACAAGTCACAGGTCAAGTCCGGAAAGATCAATTTTTGCTTTTAGACCTGAGAACATTGCCTGCAAAGACCTGGGAGGGGACAATCCTATCTCAGGCCCATAGTGGGGACGGAGATGAGCCCAGATGATACGCCCAGAATGAGCTATCCATTCTGGGCCTCTCCCCATCCCCATTATCAGGAAAGGACCCATGTTGGCAGACCAGGCACAACACATTGGTAGCACAGCCAGAGTCTTTTTCTGCTACCAATATTTTAATCATTTGATAGAATTTGTAAGCTCTGAAACCGGCTAATGTTTCTGCTCAGTAGCGCAGGCGGAGCGGGACAGGGTACTGGGCTATGTGCCCCCGCTTCGTATCCGAGGGGCCCTTCGGGTCTCTTGGGACGTACGATTAGTGGTCCGACTTGAGGGCCTAAAGTGTTCAAAAGGCCAGCCGGAGGTCCGGGCACTTCAATGTCAGCCAGAGGGCCCTGCACGGATCAGGGGCCCCTGAGTCAGCAGCAGGCTATATGTCGGATCAAACACCATCAGAAACGCACAGTCGGCTTCATGGCGGCGTGAGCCTGAGTGCCCATTTATCAAGCGGGAAAAAGACCGGAGGCCGCGATTTACATTGGTCGCGGCTCCACAGCTCCTAACGGGGGCCCTGTGCTGGCAAAGGGCCCTAAATCTATCAAAGGCAATATTGGAGGAGGCCCGAAGAGCCTGGAGGACCCACCGGTACGATGATCAAGGACTCGATTGGAAGGTCTAGAGTACGAAGGACTGGTCGGTGTGTTATTGAGGGGGTGCCGGTTTGCGAGGACTAACCCTCGAATGAGCATAGGATCCTTTGTACCGATCAGGGACATCCTGAGTCGATACATGTCTAGATGTCGGTCAGGCACCACCAGTGCCGCACAGTCCGCTCCGCATTGGTATAGGAGCGGACTGTGGGAAGCAGTCCTGAGGGCCCACTTCCCAATCAGCTACAAAGTGATTCACACCGGTCGGTGCACTGTATCTATCGGTGGCACCCAGTGCCTAATAGAGGGCCCTATACTCGCAATGGGACCGAAGCGACCAAGGGCGGTGTTCGATGAGGCCCGAAGAAGGACCCGGTCGGCCCAACAAAACAGGCTATCAAAGGCCCGGCTGAAGGGCATGAGCGCCTGCAAGAATGTCTGCAGGTCACATAAAGAATCGCGGTCCGTCTGGTGATGACCTGAAATATCGGTCAGAGGTCCTCTTGTACCGTTAAGGACCCCCTAGCCAATGCGGTAGTGTAACTCGGCCAGAGACCGCGAACAGCAGACAGGTGGCTCCCTGTCATCCTGAACTCTGGGGGCCCATTTGCCAAGCAGGAGCAAGATCGGGGGACACCATTGGCACTGGTCTGGGTCTCTGAAACAGTGGTTGGGCCCCTTCGTCGGTCAGTCCCGTCGGCTAGGGGATGCCGCCCCGTGTCGTCAGCATGCCGGCCGGAGGACACACGTTGGTGGGACAGAATGGCCCTTCATCCCTTCACCGGGAACAAAAATGCGTCCCGCAGTGTTCTATCCAAGGGGACCATTTTACCGGAAATGAAAGGTCTCATTAACGTTGAATGGAATGGGTCGAAATAAGTTCAAAACGCACCAAGCCATCTCATGTTTGCCTGAGAACGTTCATTCTTTGCAGAATTGACTGGTGAAACAAATAACATGAAAAGGTTTGAGTCTGCGCGCCGGGTGCCGATAATGTAGTGGTTAACGCGCCTACGTTAACCGCAGCGCGTCTAGGAAACTTCAGGTACAGGGTTGGATTCCTCGCGGTGCTCGCCCTTCCCGCCAGGGTGAGGGGCTGGTGACGCCGTGTAGCCCCAGCAGCTGAGCGCGTCATAAAGCCCCGATGACACGCCCGTAATCTCGGGGAGCAACGATGGCGACGATGGGTTGGGTTGCAGTTTTCGTAAAAACTAACGGCGCTTGCCACTGCAACTGCCATGACTGTCCGGCGCTGCTGGACTGGCATGAGCCTGTCTGTCCGTGGTTCAACTTGCTCATACAGCGAGACGTCAGTGTTTCGACATGTGCATGACATGTACTCCACATGTTATGTTCTCGTGCCGTCGTCCAGCGCGTCGCGCCAGCCGTTACCGCGAAATATCACATTGCACCAATTGGTCATCATCGTGTACCGTCACCATCGTGCACCAGCGTGTATCAATGCATCGCGGTTCAGATTAATGCACGCTTGCTCCGCCTGCCACACGGTATGGATGTGCGGGCCCGGAACAGTTCTTTTACGTTCACCGCTGAGGCAGCCCCAGCAAAGCACAGCAGGAAGGGAAAAGATAAGCTCACTGCACATGTTTATTACGCACGTTACTTGAGCAAGCATTATTTGAATTGATCCGAATACTTTCTATCCGAAACACTGACCTTTGCACTGGAATTTGCTTTATCCGACAGACAATTACGAACGCACATTTTATGTGAACCAATACACGGAGTGCAGACATTTAGATGCACATGAAGGAATCCTACGTAATGGCCGCGGAATCCCACCGTCTTTGGTCCATCCCCAAGATCCTATCCCAGAGAGGCCACGGCGTGGAGTACCCCAAGGAAACCGTTCATGACGTCCTCACATCGTGCTCGCGTTAGGATAGGACGATTTTTTTTCTCGCGCATGCGCAGCGCTCGGTTGCGTCACCTAGCATGCCCTGGTACGACTGCGCCCGCCACCTAGCGGCCGGTCGCGTCCCCAGTGCCGCAGCCGACAGCCCGGGTGATGGCCGCCTGGCGGTAGATCTCCGAACCAACCATTCCGAGTCGGCTGCGACCGAGGCCGGCGCCATACACGGGCGGCGCCCGCGCCCCCTCCCACGTGCGCGCAGCGTCGACTGCGAGCGACAAGTAAGTCATGCACCGAGACGGGCGAAACACTTGGCATGCACATGTTCACGGTGCGAGCGTTACCGTAGGCGTTAGCAAGTACAGACCAATACAGAGCTAAAAGCTTCGTCTAGCTGGGATGGTCTGTTGCAATATGGTTTTGATATGTTGTAATTTGTTGCCATTTTCGCAATTTTGTCTCGAATTGGCCCGCAAAAGTCTCCGTTTTTGTAACCGATCATACCTGGTAAATAAGAAACTTTTGTTCACCCCTGAAAGACCGTCGTAAAATAATGGTCCCGAATGTCTTTCAATATTAACTCATACCGTTAAAGATGTAGCTAAGCGTATCTGTTTTACAACTTTGATGCTGTTCTGTGGACAGCTTAATAGTTACAGCAACACGTCAAACAGAGATTCTTCTTCTGGTCCTCCAGTCCTACCACCAGATTCTAGCACCGCTTCGCGGTGCTGTGAAGGCCAATCCGTTCTCATCACCAATTTAAACATCGCACAGCTGACAGATTCGCCCGCACTACATTCTTAATGTGCGGTTTGATGTCCTAAAGCGTTAAAAGATGCTGCTTTCAAATGCGTCATCATTTTCGTCCACGCGCTGACCACCACTTAGTGTTAGCTGCGAGACCGATGGTGTACAGCCTATGGAGACAGCAACGCCTGGTATCGAGGTTTTCGCTACCAAGATCGGCGCGCTCAAAACTACGTTATTAATTTGCATCGCTAATCAATTCCGACTGTTTGTGTGACATTTCCAGACTAACATGGCCGACCCATGTTAACACGAAATATTGATCATTTTCGATATACATTCGCGTGGTCCTTGATATCAGTGTACAGCCCAGATAAGGATTCTGAAAACGCTTCTTATTTTTATCAGTTTATAGAGAGTCCACTGGACCATTGTAATACAGTCGCCTCACGCATAATTCATCATATGTTAAGCGCCTGCATGTAATTGCGAATGCATCCAGAATTGATCTCGCGGTGGCTTCTGGCTTCCATTCCAGTTATAAAAGGAACAAATGAAAAATATCAACAAAAAATGTGCCCGCATTATCACATGATCAATATTCAGCAATTTTTGTGGGGAGGGGGGGGGCTTTAACTACCAGGGGCTCTTAATTCAAGCTTGTGCCACCTCTAACCGAGGCTCTGGCTGCACGCATGCTGTCATGTCTGATAAAACCATGAGCGCGATCACGGTTGTTGTGAAACGTGACTTAATTGTATCGGTGCTGACTGCCCTGGGGAAATACTACGGGAATTCATCGATCAAGGCCATCAAAGTCACTTGTCTAGTCAAAACGCTGAACTAAGAAATCCAGGATTAACACGTACAGTAATAACATTAATTTCGCAGGGTTCTAATTTGAATCGGGATGCAGGCAGGTTATCGGTGTTCCACGCTTTCTGTGCGGGCGGGCACTGTAATCCTGGCGGGCGACGGAACGGAATCAACATCGGCGTCCAGCTTACCAGCATCGCCGACCGGGCCTCGAGCATCACGCGGAGTCGAGGGAGGTGCGTGCCAGCCGCGTGTCTTTTCCGGTGGATATGAACACGCTTTTGCTGGCAAATTGTGCTGCAAAGCTGCTAAATTAGACAAGTTTTCTTGCTTTGCGCACAGGGAACTACCGGCGTAAACACAAAATTGGTAAATGTGATAAATTCGTATCAAATACAGAAGTGACATGCGTGAAGGAGCAGATGCCGTCGACATGAAGGCAGAACGGAACAGGCCAAAAACAATTCGGAGAGCTGCAAAATACAAATAGATAGAAGTCACCGATAAACATAATTAAGATTACGCAATGTCAAATAATTTTTAACTTTCTTGGGTATGGACGTAATCACGACTCAGAGCTCGCGGAGACAATCAGGATTGGAGGATTCACACTGAAATCTAGAGGACACAATCCGAGCTGAAAATCATATTTCGAGTAAGAACACGAAAACAAGCATTCCACAGGCAAAACTGTGGCTCACACACAGAGGAAAATAGCACACATAAAAAACGGGCGAAATAATGCTCTCTGTCACTGATCTTCTGTCACGGCATCCTCCCCCCCCCCCCCCCCCCAGGATAACCGAGCGGTGTGTCCTAACCCTGTCATGAGCGGAGGACCGTGGCCCTTCCTGCCCAGAGCATGCAGGCCGTAGTAGCTACACCGCGGCGCGTAGCTTCGCCGTGGTTGTGTTTTGATGCTATCTGTCCAACACAGATAAGGCTTTCGTTTGCTGTTCTCATCCATCTGTCTCGAATAGACTTGAGCCTATGCCATTGGTGGAACAGCATTCGCACAAAATGCGCACTGCGTGCAGACTAAGAGAGGCTTTTCGAATGGAGCGTATCCAGTCAAAAGTCGAAATAGAAGTTTATGTGTAAAATGTGTGCGGCGCCGGCCCCGCTGGGTTGTCTTTATTTTTACCAACCGTCTCTTGTCCAGCTCACAATTTAGTTGCTCGCCGACCGCGTGTCTCAACACAGGCTGCGAATCGGGGCTTGGTCTGACTAATGTTCTTTGAATCATTGAATCATGTGAGCTGAAGGGATGCAGTTGTTGAAGATGAAAAACATCGTCAGATTGGACCCCTCTACACTTTGCGGATAAAGCTCAAATTCTACTTTTGGCTAGAAACACTTCATTTAACCCAAGCTCTTTGCGGGTGAGAACAAAGGGAGCCATGCACTGTGATAGTGCGAACGTTGTGGACCGGTGTCAACAGTCTGTGCTGTATACTCCAGTCTGTGTTAGCTGTGTTAGCAGTCTGTGCTCCAGTCTGTTCTAACATGCGGGTGGCGCACTTACTTGTGTGTAGCGACCCATCGGCGCTGTGCTTAAGGACTGCATCGCACGGAAGGCCTGCGTAAACCGCACGTGTTGGCACAGTTTTCCGGTGTTCTTGGGTTGTGTGAAACATTCTTTGAAACATTACGTTAAAAAGAATTGTTAACTCCGAGCCCTTGATTCATTGAGTGAATTGTGCCTGCGTTTTCTGAAGTCAGTTTGACCCCCTGAGACCTCAAGAACTTGGAGATATACAGAATTCGCAGGATTTGTTGAAAGGTGCGTGAACTCACTTGGGTCAGAATTTAAGGCTGTTAGGTGACGACAACCGGGTCAAATCAGGTCGAACAAAATCAAACTCCAGATTGGTGTCTTATGTGCTCCCAGACGCTCTTATGTAAGCACCGTGCACCTAGATACCTGTTCTAAGCAAAAGATGGCTGTTGCTCATTTTAAGTCAGTGACTTTGTTTGACATTTAGAAGGCCATGGTGGCCAAGATCATACAAGACTGAGTGGATTTTGCATTTGAATAAGCGTCAAGGATTACGCCAGGCAGTATGTTCCTAAAAACAAAACGTTGAACTGGGTCATCTTAAGTCAGCGGCCTATTGTGACCTTTAAAAATTCCAAGGAGGATGTATAATGCGGTTTCTGTTATCAATAAATTCAGAAGGAGCGCGAAAGTCTATCGTATACAGTAAGGTGTGCAGCAAAATCAGGCTGGTTTTGATCTTGATTTGACCTTCATACCTAATCCTAGATAAATCGAATTTGTTAATCCAACTGCTGTGTTGCGTAAGAAGCCATTTCAGAGATACATGCCTTCGTCCAGCATTCCGCTGTTGTATGAGGTTGAGCGATTCCCTAGAAACTGTCTTCACTGAATCCATATCCTGGCTTTGACCTGTCGTAGATCAGCGACCTTAGAAGGAAGATATCAGTTTTTGATACCAAACATCTGCTATTCACTTGTCTCCGGTTATGCAAAAGTTGGCGCGGCTACTCCACGTAGTTCGGAAATTGTTCCGGAACAATCTTCGGAGGGAGGGTTCAAATTGCCCTCAGCCCAACGCGTGTTAACGCACGTACAGTGTTTTTGTGCCGTTTTGGGGGCTTAGTAGTTTGTGGTGTATGACCTTCAGTCCAGCAGACCACAGAGTTGTCGGCGTGAAGATTGGCAACCGAGTTGCATTGCTGGATGTAGCGTAAAATGGCCTTCGAAAGCTTCTTCTCATCACAAAACATAAAGCTGAGCTTTATATTTCCAACGTCAACAGGAAAGGTGCCATAGATACAGGTTATATCAAACTGTCTGAACCCCAACAAGCTAGCGAAGCAAGCAAGCAAACCTATTTCAAGACAATTTGTGACATTAAATAAACTACAATAGTGAATCAATCCGCCAAATAAAAGTGTTCCATGTTACGGTGAAACGAAAGGCAGCTATAACCGAGACAGGACTCCATAACTATGGCCTACGTTCATTCTTGACGAAATGCACGTCAGGCAAGCGCAGTTGCAGAGACGCCCGCCAGCTCTGGCCGGCCGGCGGGCGGACCGCCGTACTCTAGCTGCAGTAGGTGGCGTCAGTCGTGCTGCTCTGGATCCAGGACAGCACCGCTGTCACCCTGGCGAAGACGTCGGGCGTGTTCGCCACGGCGCACGGCCGGCCGAACGAGACGACGCCGATCAGGGCGTACTTGTTGTTCTCCAGCGTGACGAGCGGACCGCCGCTGTCGCCCATGCAGACGGATTTGCCGCCAGCAGGCAGGCCGCCGGCGCAGATCATGGTGCCGGTGACGAAGCTCCACGAGGTCCTGCACTCAGCCTCAGAGCGGACTGGCAGCTCGACCTCCTGCAGCTCCGTAGCCTGCGGCTGCGAGGCACCGAGCCGGCCGAAGCCGGTGGCGATGGCTGTGGCGCCGGCGTACGTCTGGCCGGCGGTCGGCAGGCACACGGTCGCCCGCCGGCTGTTGAACGCCACCGGACTGGACAGCTTCAGAAGCGAGATGTCATAACCCTGGCTGTGCGTCACGTAGGACGGGTGATCGATGATCTGGCTGACAGTGTGACGCGACTCACCGTCGACGACGCTGATTCGATGGTCGCCCAGCAGCACCTGGATCTGCGACGCCGTGCTACCACTGGTGCAGTGGGCCGCCGTCACCACGTACCGGTCGTTAATGAGACTGCCGCCGCACCAGGTGCGGGTCCCGCCGGGGCTGACCAGGCCTGCCTGCCACGGGTACTCGTTGACCTCGGTCTCGACGCCGCCGACCACCCGGGAGGCGCGGTTGGCCACGCCGCAGCTGCAGCTGCCCGAGGGAGCCTGAGTCGTAGCCCCCGACCCGGACGCGGCCGTAATGGTGCAGGAGTATCCAGTCTTGACTACCGAATAGTCGGCATGGAAGTCAATGGCCAGTGATGCGCTGTTGGAGACAGAGGGGCCTTGGGTACCGCAAAACTTGTTTCCGTTCACCCGCAGCCAGTCCCACGCACAGGAGCTGTGAGACTCGATGTTGAACGCGGAACAAGTGATGGAAAGACTTGCAGCGCCCGACCCCGGCGTCAGGTTATAGGCGCAGTCGTAGTTGTTTCCGTAGTTGGAAGGATGGTTCGGTGATGTGATGGTGTACGTGCCCACCGCCAGCGCGTGGTCACCACAACTCAACGAGTCCGAGGGGGGCGCGGACGCGGCCGTAATGGTGCAGGAGTACCCAGTCTTGACTACCGAATAGTCGGCATGGAAGTCAATGGTCAGTGATGCGCTGTCGGAGACAGAGGGGCCTTGGGTACCACAAAACTTGTTTCCGTTCACCCGCAGCCAGTCCCACGCACAGGAGCTGTGAGACTCGATGTTGAACGCGGAACAAGTGATGGAAAGACTTCCAGCGCCCGACCCCGGCGTCAGGTTATAGGCGCAGTCGTAGTTGTTTCCGTAGTTGGAAGGATGGTTCGGTGATGTGATGGTGTACGTGCCCACCGCCAGCGCGTGGTCACCACAAGACAGAGAAGTGCGTGCAACTTCTAGCCCATGGTCAAAAGGCACGGGCTCCAGAGACTTGGCGTCGTGGACGGAGGGCGGTGGTCTTCGCAGCAGAGACGGCGGCGGCTTGGCCGCGGCCGCGCCCAGAAGAACGATCACCAAGAATGCTGCCATTGCGACCGCTGATACACTGAGAGCAGCTGGAGCCGCACGCGTATAAATACCGGACAGAAATCCGCTTGTCACTGTCAGCCATTGTTTTGCTGAGGTTGTCGTGTACTTTGGTTGTATGACAACAAAAGAAAGAAGCTACACAGCGGCACCACAGCCTTCCACGTAGCAGCTGTGCCGATGACGGTGGGGTTCTACGCGAGCGTTCCATTGTACAGACAGAAGGAGATCTGCGAGTCAGTAATGTCGCCGATGCACACGTGTACGGCATGTCGTGAACAGCATCACAGGGCGTTGGTACTGCATAGTCACACAGACTTGCACCGTCACATTTCTGTGGGGAGGGAGGCGTAGGCGAATCCTGCCACCAAATGACGTATCCTGGTTGCCCGCAAAGCGGTGCTGAGTTCGCCATCCAAAATAACTGCAAAGAAGTGACGGGCTGCTTCCGTGAGCTCACGAGAAAAATAAATGAGGTTTACTATGTTTACTATTATTACCAGTGATCCAACCAATTAGCAGGTGGTGGGTCCAGAGGAGTCATCTGATATAATTGTAGGGCGTGTGAGCCCCCCCCCCCCCCCCGCAGTGCTGGTTTGAGTCCCTCCAACGCTCCTCTGAGTCCCCCCAATGCATATGAGCAGAGGGAATGCCGAGCCAAATGAATGCAGAACAATTGTGTTGACATTGGTGTATTATGTAATGCTTACCTAACAGCATTAATAGTAGCATCATGGATATTTTGTGCTGAACAGCATCGTGTAGGTACCAAATGCTTTTAACCATGCTATCTACCTCATATGTTACACCAGTGTGCAGATGTTTGATAAGTTTTTCAAAAGACAGCGACTGGATTAGAATAAAGGACAATTAACTGCCATCAGTGGTAGCTTCTGAAAGTCAACAATGACCCTGATGAAAGTCAACACATGTTTTCACCCAACAGTGGCAAGTGCAGGTGTTGCTTGAAGTCGCATCAGTGGTCCCAGCCCTGTGGGCCGGGCCCACAAATGCTAGTCAGGGGGTCTTTTGCGCCCATTGGGCCCCATGAGGGGTCCATGCGGACTTTTATGTCGGTTAGGCACCACCTGCGCTGAACAGTCTTCTCTGTGTCGGTTTGGGTCTGAGGGCCTGTTTTCCAAGCAGGGATGAGGCTAGGACCCGCGATTTACATTGTTCGGGCCCCTGAGTCAGCGTGCGGGGGGGGGGGGGCGGTCCTGTGTCGGCCAGGGCCCACAGCGCCTAACAAGGGGCTCTGTGTTGGCAAAGGGCCCTATAAGGCCAGGAGTAACGTTCAAGAGACGAGAACAGTGGCCGGATGGACTGTTCGGGAAAGACGAAGGACCCGATTGGAGCGCTAAACGGCCAATGGTTCTAGGTCACATGACGTATCCCAGTCGGTAGGGCCGTGACCTCAGATTTTAGTCAGAGGGCCTCCTGCATTTATTGAGAGCTCCTTTGCCCAATGCAGGCCTCTATTTCGGCCAGAGGCTGCCAACACCAACAGATGGCTTCGGATCCGTTTAAACACTTGGGACTCACTTCCCGAGCAGAAGCAAGACTGGGGCCCACGATTGGAAGTGGTTTGGTGGTCCCTGAAACAATTAGGGGCTCAAAATGACCAACAGTGACCAAGTGACCAGCCCTGAGGCCCTGAGTCGGCTGAGGCTGTGCTCGAGGGGCTCAAATGAAGAGGCCAAAGGTGTCCGAAAGGCTTCTCGGAACCAAAGATCCCTGGCCCGATGGAGGCTGAGGGGTCCGAAGTGTCCTATGGGTCAAAGCAGCGACACCGTGTCCTGAGATGTCAGTCAGAGGGACTTTTGTATCGATAGGAGGCTATTGGGACAACGCCGGACCTTATTTTGACCAGAAGTCACGAACACCGAGCACCTGGTTCCGTGTCAGCCGGAAACCTAGGACCCGCCTTCCCCCAGCAGTGACGATGTGGCTAAGCCCGATGATGTTTTTTGGGGAAGGGGGTGCTTACAGCTGATGCATATTACAAACACGTATATTTTGACTCGGCAACATAACATGCATATTAAAAACAAGTAGATTCCGGTAGATTTTGCTTTTTTGTGAGGTGTCGTAATTGGTAAGGAGTACTGTTCGGTTTGGGGAAATGAATATCAAAGCCTGTTTGTTATGTCTTATATCCTCCATACACTTAAAGTAATAGCCAAATGTTGTCATAAGATGCATATAAAATAGAATTAGTTAAGAAATGTTACGCTGATAAAAAAACTGATCCAGTGGTATTGTTCTTATTCGACCTTACGCAAGAACACACGTTGAATTACATAACATATTTCAACAACACAAATTACCCTTTGCACCCAACTTGGAAAAATCACAACTCACTTTCAGTTTCAGTTTGGAAAAATGTGGTCGAAAATCGGGGAAAACATGGGAGCACGTCAAGCCTTTTTTAATTGCCCAAGAATACAGTAAAGACCCAGCATGGCGCAGCTCTGCCCAAACAACGGCAGTCTCGAAAGTTAGTCCGTGCAACTGGACTGACAACCCAGTTATTGACGGTTTTTGGACAAACAGCCGAAAAGCTCATTTGGAGGATGTCTTTTTGGCACCTGGTAAATGGCAACCTGGGAAAGGCAACATGAAAGTAATTCGACGAGCAAAAAGTCGAGTCACCGAAATGACGACCGCAAAAGATGAAGTATCCAAAACACGGACGTTGGAATAACGCTGCGAAGCAACATTTGCAACTTAATATAAAGCCACTGTATTGCGAGGCGGAACTAGAATCGTAGTTCAGCAACGACGAGACGTAACGAAAAAAGCCTCGACACGTGTTCAGAAGGGAACGGAGAATTGTACCGGAAAAAGTACAAATCAATGCACACTATGGCACATGTGCACTCGCACATTAACAGCAGATTTTATGGCGTTGGGGTGTTTTTTCAGAACTGGTGTTAGAGCTTGGCGATCCGAGCAGATCACGACATGAAGCCAACTGCAATGTGCAGGCGCATGTGCTATCTCACAAACACCCAGGCAGCCCAACGCCGTCAGACACTGCGACGTCAGCAATCGACCAGGAGGCGACATAGGTCGCGTTTTTCCGAAAACAAACTCGAATACGCGCTGACACCTAACCCGGGCGGGTTTGGGGCGTGAAATTCATACCAGTGCATCACGTTCTAAACATACTTTGAATGCTAGGACGTATCCTCCATTATATCAAAGCAAAATTATATGCGATGCGAATGCCACTTGCAAAGTTGCAGTGCATCGAAATTCACTGCCCACTTCATGTCAGTTGCATCACAATTGAAACACGACCTTGCGGCCGGAAAAAAATTCCCATATCTAGATCTTTTTCGGTATTTTATGCTCAAAAGTTTGGGACACTGAGAGTCGGCTGCCTAAAAACAGCGAATCGGCCCACCGGCCGGGCCATAAGAAATACACTGACTTGTCGCCGACCTATCGCCGAGTCGGCTGACCAACTACAAATCATAGGATATTTTTGTCGCTAGGTTGGAATAAAACTTAGCAAAGACATCACGGTGCTGTAGAGTACGGTAAGGAGTCTTTACAGAATCGTTTGCTTGTGTTGTGTGGCGAAATTTATTACCATGGAGGCATAATATCTATGTATGAAGACCTAATCTTATGTTTTACATAGTGTGCTGTACTTTGTCGTTTCGGTCGTCACCAAAATTTGCTGTCGAAAAACATTTTTGGCGACAGGCCTCGCGTGAATAAATGATTTTTTGTTGCCGACCTTATTTACCAAGTCGGCAGGTTTCACCACCCCTGACCGGCTCATTAAAATCGTAATTCGGAGATATTCAGAAGAATTTCGAGAAAACTGGCACTATTGCTCAAATTGCACGCGTCTGATCTGCCAATAACTGAGCACTAAAAGGCAGCATACTCTCTTTAACAACATACACTTTCGTAATCAGGAGGCTTAACACTGCCATCGGCAAGAATTTGTTGTCCTGATGGCTCGTATGGTTGGAGTGTTTGCATTCCATTACACTCACCCGGACGCGGTGGATTTGAATCGTTTAAGGCGTTCGCTGTTTATTGTTGACAGACACGGTCTGCGACCGGTGGCAGCGATTTACAACCTACGTTCTCGGGGCCATCAATTTGTCTGTAGAACCAGAATAAAAATTCTGACAAACCTGTATAATATCGGTTTAGAATGAGCCCACTGAACTATTTGTAACTTAAGAGCGCTGATCATTTATTCCATGCAATCGTTTAATGTCTGATTCCGCAGTTTATTCACATTCACAATACAAACAAACTTGACCTTGCTTGACTTGATCATGAAATATTTTAGCGATAACTTTTGGTTGCCATGCGTGGGACGGCCGGACCAGGGCAGTGGCCGTCAACGGCGGAAGGAAGTAGGGCTCAAATAATTATTTCCAAAATCTGCCATGTGAATAAAGAGCGGACAAGAGCCTCCGCCTCTTTTCCTCTCTCCCCCCTCCCCCCCCCCCCCCGGGCAATGGGCTTGCCTCCCAGCAAAAGTTCCTGAAGTGCACCTTAAGTCTGGCCCCTACCCCACCTTTTGAAACGTTCCTACGCTTATGGCCCACCATGACCCTTTGGCAAAGGGCGCCGTACCGGGGAAATAGGTAGGATATCGCTGGCTACACCAGCAGAATGCTTGTGACTGGGCGGACCCGATGAGAAGACTATGCACACAGCCAACAGCTTAAGGAGACCAGAGTGCTCCTTGTTTAAAACATTGCGAGACGCATGCGGCCTGTAACTATCAGCCTACTTTGTCTTCTTGTTTGACTTTGGACCTCACAACTCATTTTTGACCTCATGTAGGCAAACATTTGTAGCACCGCGTTCAGCTGGTAATTGGAATCCATAACTGTAAGGCGCCTGCATCCCATCCGACGTTGAACATGCAGCGGACTGATGCCATGTCGGAGTCCTCAATATGACCAGGGGGGATGCAAGCTACCCGTGGAGCGACAAGAAGTCCACTCGCTGCCGACTGGGCTTCTGTTCGGGCTTGAAAGCCGACTGGGCTTCTGTTTTCACCCAACAGTGGCAAGTGTATTTATTGCAGAATCATGGCTGTGGTGGTTATACAACATTATCAGCGGCAGCGGTAGTCATCAGCGATCCCTTATCAAGGCTTACCGATATTTTTTGTGTGAATTACACCCCATTCTGATCTTTTCACAAATAGGGAGCTCCCCTTAACTTGAAATGGGAAGTCGTTCTTCCGCAGGAAATCAATTTTGAATTTACGAAGCATTTTTGAAACATAACATCGAGCAAGCGAATTCAAGTATCCCAAATCCGAGGAGAGGTCATGTTTTGAAGGCAGGTGAGGTCAACCTTTTCGACTGGTCCCCAACCGAAAACCAGGGATGAACCTCTCTCTCATAAGTTCGCTCTTGGTCATGGTGAGTGTCAACATACATGCAGAAACAGTGTGCGACGGCTCACCCTCCCCTCCCAAAACAGCAACGTACCGTGTCGTGCTTCAGGTGCCGGTCTCAGGTCGGCTGGCTCATGCCGTCCTCTGTAACAGAGTACTGAAGCGTCGGTTCATTGCTGTTGTCCTGCCCTGAATGCGTGTACTTTCGAGACATCTGCTTCAACAGATTTGGAATAATTTGTTGACAAGCTTTCTTTTGTATTATACTTGGAGACCTCAAAAGCAAAGCAACACTATTTGTGTTTGCGAAGCGATGTCTCATCTACCTTTCTCCGAACTTTCGTTCCGAAATCCGAAATCCGTTCGGACTTCCTCCGAAGTAATGCCCCAAGGTCAGAGTTTAGCTACTTGCAAACAATCTGCTCGCATCATATTTATCAGTTCCAGCGGGCTACAGACGCCGGTCTATGAGCTAAACGCCTCAAGGTTAGCTATACCTATTGGACCAGCTGTGAATGTGTCAATGGGTCAATACAGTAATTAACAGGTCTGTTGGCGCTTCAGACACCGATAACTGGTTTAATTTTGCATGCCCTTGTTTGATCCGAATATCATGATCTAGGTGCCTGCAAATTTGGTGTAAGTGAGTTCCCGTAGAGGGGTGCCTACTCCGTGAATTTTGGGTCTCCGGCACCCTAAGTTTTAAGATCTTAGGAGCAATGCTCCCCCCACCCGAGTGCTTTACATTTAGCAGGTCGCCCGGGAACGTGTCAACTCTGAGTAGCGCAGGCAGGGGTGTGGACACAGCAGACACGCGTACCCCCCCCCCCCCCTGTAGGTCCCGCCCGACGACGATCAGGGACCGGCTTAAGAGCCTAATGAGAAGGGCCCCAAGAGTCTGAAGAGCTTGCTGAGGTCACATCAGTGGTCCCAGCCTTGTGGGCCGGGCCCACAAATGCTAGTCAGGGGGTCTTTTGCGCCGATGCGGCCCATGAGGGGTCGATGCGGACTTTTATGTCGGTCGGGCACCACTTGCGCTGAACAGTCTTCGCTGTGTCGGTTTAGGTCTGAGGGCCTGTTTTCCAAGCAGGAATGAGGCTGGGGCCCGCGATTTACATTGGTCGGGTCTCTGAGTCAGTGTGGGCGTGGGGCGGTCCTGTGTCGTCCAGGGCCCACAGTGCCCAACAAGAGGCTCTGCGTTGGCAAGGGGTCCATATAAGGCCAGGAGAAACTTTCAAGAGACGCGAAGAGTGGCCCGATGGACCCTTCGGAAGCGACGAAGGGCCCGATTGGAGCGCTAAACGGCCAATGGCTCTAGGTCACATGAAGTATCCCAGTCGGTAGGGTCGTGACCTCAAATTTTAGTTAGGGGGCCTCTTGCACCTTTTGAGAATTTCTTTGCCTAATGCAGGTCTCTATTTCTGCCAGAGGCTCCCAACACCAAACAGATGACTGTGGGTCCGTCTCAGCGCTTGGGACCCTCTTTCCGAGCAGAAGCAAGGCTGGGGCCCACGGTTGGAAGTGATCGGGGTCCCTGAAGCAATTAGGGGTTCAAAGTGACCAACAGCGACCAAGTGACCAGCCCTAAGGCCCTGAGTCGGCTGAGGCTGTGTTCGAGGGGCTCAAATGAAGAGGCCAAAGGTGTCCGAAAGGCCTCTCGGAACCAAAGATCAAAGACCCGATGGAGGCTGAAGGGCCCGAAGTGTCCTATGGATCAAATCAGCGGCACCGCGACCTGAGATGTCAGTCAGAGGGCCTTTTATATCGATAGGAGGAGATTGGGACAACGCGGAGCCTTATTTTGACCAGAAGTCACGAGCACCGAACAGCTGGTTCCGTGTCAGCTGGTTCCGTGTCAGTCGGAGTCCTAGGACCCCGTTTCCCCAGCAGTGACGATGTGGCTAAGCCCGATGATGTTTTTGGGAAAGAGGGTGCTTACAGCTGATGCATATGAAACACACGGGTTGTTTCGAAGCACGATAGGTAATGTGTCAAATATTACGGGACACCGAGCCCATCATCAACATGAATGTGAGGTAAATATGGGCACTTGGCGTCCGACGTTTCCGGTACATTTTGTTTTTTTGTTAGGTATCGTAATTGGTAAAGAGTACCGCCCGGTTTGGGGAAATGAATATCGAGGCTTGTTTGTACGGTCTTGTATCCTTCATACGCGTAAAGTAATAGCTAATGTTGTCGTAAGATGCATATAAAATAGAATTAGTTAAGAAATGCTACGCTGATGGAAAATTGATCCAGCAGTAAACACATTTCAACGACGTAAATTACGCTTTGCACCCAACTTGGAAAAATCACAACCCACTTTCAGTTCAGTTCAGTTTGGGAAAATGTGGTCGAAAATCGGAAAAACATGGGAGCACGTCAAGCCATTTTTAGTTACCCAAGAATGCAGTAAATACCCAGCATGACGCAGCTCTGTTCAAACAACGGCGGCCTCGAAAAGTAGTCCGTCCAACTGGGCTAACAACCCAGTTACTGGCGATTTTTGGCACCTGCTAAATGGCAACCTCGGAAAGGCAACATGAAAGGAATTCGACACGCAAAAAGTTGAGTAACCTAAATGACGACCGCGAAAAGATGAAGTATCCAAAAGTCGAATAACGCTGCGAAGCAACATTTGCAACTTAATATAAAACCGCCGTATTGCGAGGCGGAACTAGAATCGCAGCTCAGCAACGAAGAGACGTAGTGGAAAAAGCCTCGACACGTGTTCAGAAAGGAACGGAGAATTGTACCGGAAAAAGTACGGATCGATGCACACTGTGGCACATGTGCATTCGCACATTAACAACAGATTCTATGGCGTTGTTGTGTTTTTCAGACCTGATGTTAGAGCTCGGCGATCCGAGCAGATCACATAAATCCAACTGCAATGTACAGGCGCATGTATCGTCTCACAAACACTCAGACAGGTCACTGACACTGTCAGACACTGTTACGTCAGCAATCGGCCAGGAGGCGACATATGTCGCGTTACCCGAAAACAAATTCGAATTGACACCTAACCCGGGCAGGCTTTGAGCGTGAAATTGACACATACGTAAATGCAGCATCTGCACCACTGTTTCGTGTCGCTTGTGTCCTTTTTACGCGTTTGTATTTTATGCTCTAGCCACGCTCGCTGTGTTCACTAATCAGCACCACTCGCTGTGGACAGACGACTTACGGCTCGGCACAGTCACGTGTCTGTTTATTTGATCTAGGCCACGCCAGACACCTGAGTTTTTTAGGACAAGAATGTCAACGTGTCCTCGTATGAAGAATACTCGACCGGTGCAGTACCAGACGACGGGCACAGCTAAGTGGGCGTCGACGTGTGTTTCGACTTTTCACGATGGGTTCGTGACTATTCAAGTCCGTCGTCACAGCATTAAAACAGGGAGTCAGTGTAAACACACACACACACACACACACACACACACACACACACACACACACACACACACACACCACACACACACACACACCACACACACACACACCACACACACACACACACACACACACACACACACACACACACACACACACACACACACACACACACACACACACACACACACACACACACACACACACACACACACACACACACACACACCACCACACACACACACACCACACACCACACACACACACACACACACACACACACACACACACACACACACACACACACACACACACACACACACACACACACACACACACACACACACACACACACACACACACACACACACACACACACACACACACACACACACACACACGGTGTTTCTTTAGTACAGTTGGCAAGCGCTTGCATGCTTGCTTCACTGCGCACAGTGATAAAAATTTAGAACTGTTAATTGTGTGTGTTTTGCAGTTTAAATCACGGTTCGAGGAGCCCTCGTTGACGAGATATGGCTCAAAACGTGAAAGACTCGGCCGCGGTCTACGCGCGGTGCCGGCGCCCTTTGGCGGCCGCCGGCGGGAGAGAGCGCACTCTTCTTGTCCTCTCTGCAGCACAGGCGCACCTATTCCATGGGATCGGCGATTGTTCGCTGGACGTGGCCGATAATTTTTGCCCCTTTCATCAACTGTCGACCTTTGAATGATGGCAGTACGCACTGCCGTTGCATTAAACGGCATTGTATTGTATCGAAACGTGAAAAACGGCCGGTAGCGGGCAACTCAGTTTCCCTCGCTCGCGCACAAATGAGGCTACAATTTATACCACATGAATGTCCGTTCAATTCCCATCAAACCTTGCTACTCCCGGGTGCGTCCGTGTCCTGTATGCAAAGATGTGGCAGAAAACGTGTAAAGCTTGGGAAAAGAGCAAGGGTGTGAACCGTAAATAAGAAACCACGCCAGTGTGAACGGTGCGGATCGCGCGCGGAACGCCGCCTGCCTTGCCGCTGGCGGGCACGACGCGCGGGAGCAACGTGCCGTGCGCCAGGCAGAGCTGCACTGCGCCAGAGACACGTTTGTGGCGCCGCCCGAGCTGCAGCTGGGCCAGATGGAGGTTGTTTGCGCCTACTACTGCGCGCTGCGCTGGCGACAGGAGTCGCCCTGCGCCTCCTCCCCCGACGGCAAGGTGGCTCCGCCGTTCCACCCGCCGCCGCTTCCAGGCCAGTGACAGCTGTTTGAGCCGGAGTCGCCGCATATTAGGCGCCGGCATCCGGCAATTTGTCCTGCAATTTGCAGCGCAACGGTGCGTTACACAAACTCACGATGCGACTGAAAGTGTAACCGTGTCAGTTGTGAATGTTTGTGGCGTTTGTGGCGTCGCCCGAGATGCACCTGGGCCAGATGGAGATCGTTTGCGCCCACTGCGACGCGCTACCCTCGCGACAAGAGTCGCCCGGCGCCTGCGGCCACGACGGCAAGGTGGCTCTGCCGTTCCACCCGCGGCGTCTCCAAGTCTTCGCGAGCTGTTTGACCCAGACACGCCACATGTTAGGGGCTGCCATCTGGCAATCTGTCCTGCAATTTGTAGCGCAACGGTGTGTTTTACAAACTCGCGATGCGACTGAAAGTGTAGTCGCGTCAATTGTAAATGTTGGGAAACAAAAGCCAAGCCTGTGCGCGCGAGGCGACTGCAACGCACAGCGCGCCGCCCACCGTCATGCCTCCGCCGAGACCGCCCGCGCCCACGACCCGTCCGCCGGCTCGCTGCCGGCAACACTAAAAACACGCCTGAAAGCTCGCTCTTTAATATGAAGCGCGGCTTATTGAACAGTGTGCCAGAGGCCGCCGGCACTGCGCGCCGCCCGCGGCCGAGTCTTATCCGTTGCGCCATATCTTGGCTCCTAAATCAGCTAGAACCGTGATTTAAACTGCAAACAATAGGTGATGAAATGTTCTATGTGTTATCATTGTGCGCAGCGAAGCAGGCGCGCAAGCGCTTGTCTATTATACTAAACGAACAGGGTGTGTGTGTGTGTGTGTGTCCGTCCGTAGACCTGCAGGCCAAACGGTAAGGGGTTTCTGCATCAAATTTGTACACGACCAAGATGTGCCGGCTGCGCTTGACAGAGTCTCGCCAAATTTTCTCAGTTCCCAAAAATGAGCGCGTGCCGAGAGCAGAAATAACGCAAAAATCCAATAGGGTTAACACGCCAATTTCGCGACTCCGGCTGACGGCCCGACACGCCTCGCTTCCCTGACCCGTATCTCGGTAACCAACAGTCGTAGCGACACGCAACGTCCACGGCGCGAAAGGTTTTAATGCCGTTTAATACCGTTTTTGCCGTCAAATTTAATGCCGTTTAATACGACGGCAATGCGTACTGCCATCATTTAAAGGCGGACAACTGGTGGAAGTGACAAACATCACCGGTCACGTCCCACGATCAATCCCCGGCTGAACGGCGGAGCCACCTTGCCGTCGTGGCCACAGGCGCCGAGCAACCCCAGTCGCGAGCGCAGCGAGCCGCAGTGGGTGCAGACGACCTCCATCTTGCCCAGCTTCAGCCCGTGCAGCCTCACAAACGTCCGTCTGGCGTGGTACAGCGCTGCGTGGCGTGCGGCGCGTTTCCGTCACGCCTCCTGCCGGCCAGCGGCAAGGCGGGCGGCGTTCTGCGCGCGATCCACACCCAGACATGTGCCTGGTTCCTAATATTGGTTCCTGGTTCCCACTGGTTCTTTCGACCGAACAAGATGCGGGATCCTGGCTCCCACTGTATCTTTCGATAAAACAAGATGTCGGATTTTGGTTCACATTGGTTCTTTTGATAAAACAACACCCTGAATCCTGGTTCTCACTGAATCTTTCGACAAAGTGAAACCCTGAATCTTGGTTCCCATTGGTTCTTTAGACAAAACAAGACCTTGGATCATGGCTCTCACTAGTTCTTTCAACAAAACAAGACCCTGGATCCTGGTTCTCACTGGTTCTTTTGGCAAAACAGCACCCTAGATCCTGGTTCCCAATGAATCTTTTCACAAAGTATTATGCTGCATCCTCGTTTCCATTGGTTGTTATACAATACAAAACCCTGGATCTTGGTTCCCACTGTTTTTTTTCAATAACACAAGACCTGTATCTTGGTTCCCATTAGTTATTTTGTAAGCACTGGCTTCAGCTCCCGGTTTCCCTTGTTTTTCTGTCCATACCAGCTCCAGGTTCCCATAAGCTCTTTGGCAAGCAACAGAAATACCAACATGCCATGAATACTAAACACCATTATCTCACAGTTCACACTAGTTATTTTACCAGCACTTGACCCCTGAGGTCAGAATATGGAGTACTCTGACAGTCTTGGAACCTTGGGAAAATTGGCTTAAAAAGGGCATCCTGTAAAACCCAAATACTTTGCTACAAAAAACCAGGTCAGTGCACCACAGACAAGCCAAAATAAACCGCATGTCCTGACTCTGTAACAACAATGCAGCTTTTCCAGAAGCCTGGGCACAAGGCTCAGGCAGATATAGATTGACTATGTGCATGACAAAGCAGTTTGAATGTGGGACTGACTGGTCCGCAGATGGGCTGGGCATGTGTATAAAATTATTGCCGAGCTTTGATGGTAACTTGTGATATTGGGATGGTTTTCTGGTATTAGAGAGAGAGAGAGAGAGAGAGAGAGAGAGGAAGAGAGGAGAGAGAGAGAGAGAGAGAGAGAGAGAGAGAGAGAGAGAGAGAGAGAGAGATATATATATATTATATATATATCTCTCTCTCTCTCTCTCTCTTCTCTCTTCTCTTCTCTCTCTCTCTCTCTCTCTCTCTCTCTCTCTCTTCTCTCTCTCTCTCTCTCTCTCTCTCTCTCTCTCTCTCTCTCTATCTTCTCTTCTCTCTCTGTCTCTCTCTCTTCTCTCTTCTCTCTCTCTCTCTCTCTCTCTCTCTCTCTCTCTCTCTCTCTCTCTCTCTCTCTTCTCTCTCTTCTCTCTCTCTCTCACATATATTATATATATATATATATATATCTATATATATATATATATATATATATATATATATATGGGAGCGTGTAAAACGTGTACCCATATATATAAAACCATATATATAATGTATTATATATATAAACCCATATATATAATATATATTTGGGATGTAATATATATAATATATATATATATATATATATATATATATATATATATCAACATAAGGCAGCAGCTAACAGCCCAGTCGCAGACCTAGCAGGTCTGCATCATACCTGTGTCGTGACATGTTATTGTTGTTGTTCTTCTGAAGTTGTAGTGTTATCAACATTGAAGAACAATGAATTTGTTTATAGTGTATGAGGAACGGCCTGAGCTGATAACCAGCAACGTTCATAGACTTTATTTTATTAATTTACACCAGGAGCAGTGCACATTGCTGGACCTGAAAAAGTGGCGAGTGTAAGAAGCAAATGGCTCTTGTTGGATCTTTTGGCTTATTTACGGCGCCAAGATGGCGCCGTAAAAAAAGCTGGATCCTGGTTCTTGCTGGATCTTTCGAATTATTGTCAAGCTGGATCCTGGTTCTCGTTGTATCTTTCGACTTATTGTCAACCTGGATTCTGGTTCTTGCTGGATCTTTCGACTTATTGCCAGACTGGTTCCTGGGTTCTTCTTGGTTCCGGAACCAGGAACCAGGAACCGGTTCACGGCAAGAAATCTTGGGATCCAGGCACAAGTCTGTCCACGCCGTTCACACCGGCACGATTTTTTATTTAAGGTTTACACCTTTGTTTTTCCCCGGTTTTACACGTCTTGTGCCACATCTCTGCATACACGGCACGGACGCATTCGGGAGTAGCACGCTGTAACGGGGGATCGAACGGACAATCACGTAGTATAGACTATAGGGTCACGTGTGCGAGCCAAGAAAACTGATTTAGCTGGCACCGATAGTTTTTTTCTTGTTGATTAAAGTAGCAAAAATCACCGGCCACTTCCCATGATCAGTCCCCGGTCCCATGGAACAGGTTTGCCTGTGCTGCAGGGAGGGCAGGCGACATCCACTCTCCCGCCGGCAGCCGGGAGAGGGCGTCGGAAAGCGCCTGGCCCGCGGCCGGGTCTTTCACGTTGCCCTCCATATCTCGGCAACCAGGGCACCTAGAAGCATGATTTAAACGGCAAAACATACACAATTAACAGCTCTGAATTTCTGTCGTCAGCAGCAAAGCAAGCGCGCAAGCGCCTCTCTATGATACTAAAGGAACACTGTGCGTGTGTCCGGCGGTGGACCTGTAATACGGTGAGTAGTTTTTGCATGAAATTTGCACACGACCGAGATCCGCCGGCTGGGCTTGACAGAGTTGCGTCAAATCTTTCATTTCGCGAAAATGAGCGCATGCCGAAAAGGGGCCAAATCCCATAGGGCGACGCGGGTACACTTTCATTCGCATTACGGGTTTCTGGAAAGCACCGTTGCGTCGCAAATTGCACGACAATTTGCAAGATGCCAAGTTTTCATCATCGAAATGGTACGGTCACACGTATGACACGGCACGGCCCTGCAGATTGATTTTGTTTTTTCCACGGGTCTGCACCTTTTGTGCCACATTAGCTGTGAAACTGTATTTTGCCGATTTCGTCCCTTTTTACGCTTAACGCGAAATTTCCGGTCTTATCACACGTAGTAACACGATACTGGCAAGCTGCGATAGGCCATTCAACGGGAAATGCCACGGTCACATGTGTCACAAGTGCGAGGTGGCACGTTGCACGTGTCGGGCGCACACGAGCCAAGAAGATGGCTTTTGCTTTTTCGACGGGTTTACACACTTTGTGCCACATTTTGGCACCCAGGGCACGGAGGTACTGGAAAATGGCACGCATTTATAACAAATAGAATAGATAATGGCGTTGCATTAATTGTCACGTCGCACGTGCTGTATGGATTGATGGGGAACCGAACAATCACGTGGTGTAGATTGTAGCATCATGTATGCGCTAGCTAGGAAAATTGCTTTCGCCGATACCGACCGTTTTTCACTCTTCGATACAATGCAATAAATACTGTTTGATACAACGGCAGTGCGTGCTGCCATCATTCAAAAGGCTGACAGTTGGTGGAATGCACGCAAATAACCGGCCACGTCCCGCAATCAATCGCCGATCCCAAGGAACATGCGTGCCTGTGTTGCAAAGAGGGCAGGTAGAATGCGCTGTCCCGCAGAGGGTGCCGACGCTGCGCGCGGCCCGTGGCCGAGTGTTTCACGTTTTGAGCCGTATCTCGGCAACGAGAGCACAGAGATCCATGATTTAAGCTGGAAAACATACGCAACTGCAAATTTACGTTTTCATTATGTGCGCAGCGAAGCAAGCACGCAAGCGCTTGCCTACTATGGTAAAGGAACAGTGTGTGTGTGTGTCCGTCAGTAGACCTACAGGCTTCACTTTCAGGAGTTTTCGCATCAAGTTTGCACACGACCGAGATCCGCTGGCTGCGCTTGGCGGAGTTGCGTCAAATTTTCGCATTTCGCAAAAATGAGCGCGTGCCAAGCCAAGAAAAACGCAGAAATACCATAGCGTTAACGCGGGCGACGAGCGTGCCGAGCGAAGAAAGAACAAAATCCGATAGGGTTAACACGAGCGACGCCAATTTCGCGATTCAGCCCAACCTCCCGACACCCCTCGCCTCCCGGAGCCGTACCTCGGCAACCAACGGTCGCAGCGACACGCAGCTTGCACGGTGTGATGGAGCACGGAATGGGCCATCGCAATTCCGGGAGTTTTTTTGCGCCACGTAACACGTGGCGCGTATACACGTAATAATAAACTGATATCGGCCGTTTTTGACGCTGTTTTACGTTTACCGTTATATCTCGGCACGGAAAGAAGGTAGAGCCCGGAATGTTGTTTCCCAACATTAGCAATTGAAAGGGCTACATTTTCAGTGTGCACCGCGAGTTTGTGCAACGCACCGTTGCGCTGCAAATTGCATTACAGTTTGCAGCGGGCCGAGTTTTAAAAACCGAAGCTTAATACGAGCTGCTACCGTCCAAACTATGCGCGATCTGGCGTTGAAAACTACATCAGGGTGTTGGTCGATTCGTCCCGTGATTCCGTCGATGAGCCTACACTGGAAGGCTGCACATTTTCCCCGCGACAGCGGCAGGTTCCTACCCCGGCTCCCGGCGAACGCCCTAGGCGTTAAGGGTTAAAATAGTTTTTCACGCGGCGGGCATTCGGCTTTGTTCATTTAGGCACTATTTATGTTCAGGAACGAGCATTCATCCGTGTTTTCAGTCTGTCCGGCAGGTGGGCCACGGGTCCGGCGCTCACGTTGTCCACGGTACAGAATGTCCGAGGGTACAGAATGTCCAATGTACAGAATGTCCAACGTTCGTAATGCCCAAGGTACAGAACGTCCAAAATGGCCCCAGTGCGGACGTATTCATGATGTCTAAAGTACAGATTGTCTAAAGCACACAGCGCCCAAGGCACATAACGTCCAAAGTACACACATGCCCGGACAACAGAAGGTCCAAAGTGCGAAATGCCCAAGGTACACAATGTCCGAGGTACAAGATGTCCAAGGTACACAGTGTCCAAAGTACAGAATGCCCAATTTAGTTTCTAGGGCGGCCGTTGGGCTGTGAGCCTTAACCTCGATTGACTTCAACGGCGTTCCTGCAGGCCTCCGCCGCGCGCATACAGCCGGCCGATGTTACCGCCACTCGGCACGCAGTTCACAATCTGCCGCTAACCGTTGTCGTATGCGGTAGGCGGAATGACGTAGAAAGCATCTGTCCAATGAGAGAGCGACTCGGGACGACAGCGCTTGTGGGGGCCCGTGCGGCACCTCCCCCGCCCTGACGACTGCTCGGCTTTTATTGCCTGGTTATGATTAGCCCCATCTACCGAAGTGCGAGAAACTACATGCGCTCGGAAAGCCCGGTATGCGGTCCGGTTGTTCATTTCCAGTGACACATATCATTCAATTCCTTTTCGGCTCTGTGTCGCTGCCGTTCTTAGGAGAGGCCTGTAGCATCCTGCCCTGCGCTCACCACACTCTTGCTGTGCCTGTGTGAAGGCGGCCGTGGATCGTCTATTTGTCTACTTGCGTTGCGGCTCGACGATGCTTTCCTCTTGGTCGTCAGGAAAATTTGGGTCCACCGAACAGAACGTCTGATCATACGCGACCCATGTACCAAATTTCTGCTCCATGCCTTTAAGTTGGAACCGAAATTGTCGCAAGCTCTCTTGTTAAGCTTTCGCACTGTTGCTGAGTGCCTGGCCAGAGCTGAAAGTATTGGGCACAGTGTACGATATTACATAATCCAGAAAACAAATGCGTGCTGTGCCAAGATGCTGTCCGTAGCATAAAGTGCATAACGCTCGTGGCTGCTGTTTGATTTGCTGGTTTGCTTCGGATTTGCATTATTTGTACGAAAATAATCCGGAATTTGAATTTGGGGCACAAATCAAAGGATTTCACGCCAAGTGCCCCTCTCCCCCCCCCCCCTCCCCGCTTAAACCTGCATCTGTTTTTTAGTCATACATGGTTCCTTACAAAAAGTTGAAAATCGGCGCAATGTGTGCTCACCGAGCTCCGGACCCGCTCCACGTGGAAGCAATTCCGGCTGTTCGCTACCAATTTACACCTTCGACGCGCCAACGACAAGTGGTGACCCACATGACGAAGTCAGGCAAAAGAGTATTTGCTTCGTTGTATGTCAAAAAACCTACACTTTCGTTGTCCGGACAAAGCATACCGCTCTGTCCACTTTGTATGGAGCGCCATCGCCTGCAGACGCCAACGTTGGTGGCCATGGCGCAGCAGGGTTTGAATCCGGATTCCCACAAGGAGCTATTAGCTCTAATCACATTCATTACGCCCTCGCTCCTTACATTCACCGTGGCCTCAACATGTTCACCAAACTGCTGCTTTGCTAACACTTCAAAACTTCTGTGAACCAAGTGGCATTTCTACTCCATGGTACATTGGTTCTTAAGAATAATGCAGCCTTTTGCATGCAGCATGAATGCCCTGCTCATCTTCTGCGCGCTAAACCGTAATTGCTCTGTGGCTTACTAATATGTATTTAGCAAATATGGGTCCATTTCTTAGCATGAATGTCCTGTTTCTAGTGCATGCAATCAGTTCAACCGCATGCATGCGAGCTGAGAGCTAAGTCGTTCGATAAAAGCAACGTAGGGGGAGGCTCGCGAACAGACCCTGCAAGCAATTTTGCTTTTTTTAACTGACGAAGTTATATTACATTTAAGAAAGATTCGATTTTAGCGAAGGGACCGTTTTGCCTGACGTCATTTCGCGTAACTACATCCCTGATTGAGCAAGAAGTGACCGATGATGTGCAAAAGGAAAAGAACTCTGTTACTTTGTCGGCGTGATTTTCTTTACTGATAAGCGGTGCATTCCTTGCATGTATCTGGGTGTAATTTCGCTGAAGCAAAAACAGATCTAATAAGATATTTAGCAGGAATTTTGCAACCGCATTTCCAGGAAAAGACCAAAGGTATTTCAATTGTGACGCAATTGGAAAACACTGATGGGTATTTTTCACGACACTCAGCACTAAACCAATCGTTTGATTTCAACGTGGCAAAAAGCTCGTAATTATTAACAATGCAGGTGTGATCTCCGCACCAACATGTGTCAAGCACCGGATCTCATCAGCAGCTGTAGGTGCTGACCCTGCGTTGTTGTGTCGTTCGTGTCAATAGTAAGTTGCGAGCACATCTGGGTTAGGGATTGAGTACTTGTCATTACATTTTGTAGATATCGTCTCTCCTCGAGTGGTGTTATGCTCAGAAATAACGGCGACTTGCTTGTGTTCCATTTTCCAATTGTATTGCGCCCTCGCAAAGTGACAGCACTCTCCCAGTGCTCCCGCTGCTTTTATGCACCCTCATCGATTTCGTATGTCAAAACTTCAGTCGGCGCTTCATTACTGAAGTTGTGTTATACTAATGTTATCCTGGAGTCACAGTGGTTCTTGTTTTAACGAACCCTGTTTTTTTAAAAGAAAGGACCACTTCAGGCATTTGAAGTGTGTCGAAACAGATGGTTTATGCGCGTCATCGGAAGCCAATGTAGCACGATTTCGTACAGCGCGGATTTAACAAGTGAACTATGAGTCCTCTACGACAGACCACTTCGCTTAAACTTCCTGGTCTGCGCTGGTTCAACAAGCCATCATGGCCTCTACCTGGGGCGGCTCCAGCGACTCCGGGAGCAGCTCTGGTGGCTGGGACGGCTCCTGGGCTCCGATGGCCTCCAGCCGCTCCAGCGCCCGGGGCGGCTCCGGCGGCCTGGGAAGCTCCAGAAGCACCAGCTGCTCCGGCGGGTGGCCCGGCTTCGTGGCCTCCGGCGGCTTCGGCGGCTCTGGGCGGTCCGGGGGCTTGGGCGACTCCGGCAGCTCCGTGGCCTTCGGCGGCTTGGGCGGCTCGGGCGGCTCCAGATGGCCCGGGGGACTGGGCAGCTCCGGCAGCTCCGTGGCCTCCAGCGGCTTGGGCGGCTCCGACGGCTCTGGACGGTCCGGCGGTTTGTTGGGCTCGGGCGGCATGGGCTTCTTGGGCTGCTCCGGGGGCACCGGGGGCCGCGACAGCTCCAGCGGCCTGAGTGGCCCTGGCGGCTCTGGGGGCTCCGGCGGCTCCGACCGGCTGGGCGACTCTGGTGGGTCCAGCGGCCTGGGCAGGTCCGGGGGCTTCGGCGACTTCGGCGGCTTCAGCTGCCTGGGCCACTCTGGCGGGTCCAGCGGCCTGGGCAGGTCCGGCGGCTCCGGCGACTCCGGCGGCCTGGGCAGCTCCGGCGATTCCGGCAGCTCCGGCGGCCGGGAAGGCTCCTCCAGCCATGGCAGCTGCTGCTACAACCTGGTTGTAAGCGAGAAGGTAGACATTACAACCGAAGATAAGCCCTTAACTAACTGGAAACTCTCGCTCTACGAGGGACATGGAGGGCTTCAGAAGCCATTTTTCTGTCGTAAGTTGCGAACGGTGGTAACCACGGTTGGTAATATTTTGGGTAGCTGAGTCACCATGCATTTTGACGTTTTGCACACGGATGATGTTGCTAGCCGCGACGGGCGATGATCTATGACATGCCTTTCAAGGTCATGTCAGTGACGTTTCCCTCAGCAGTGACAAAAATGTTTAATTCCCCGGGAAATGCTTTCCACAGCCAGTTTTGGAGACCTCTTTTTCTTCGGCTCAATCTGAGGTGCATTAGTATCGTTCCGGTGTCTTTAAGGTCAGGCCACCCAAGGTAAAGCCAGGCCACGACTTGGCGTTTTCGACTGACTGCCTCTTTTAAAGCCGAACCATTTTAAAACCAAATGGCGTATGTGCTGCAACCTTTGAAGGCTTCTCGAACCATATCTTCCCCATTGATGCCGTTTTTTTGCCCTTGATAACGTCGAATGACCCAATGCAATAAGACCCCCCCCCCCCCCTTTGACCAGACATGACACACAAGGAATCACATGTGCCGATATGCACCAGAACGCTTTGCTACAGGGCCTTTCAAGTGTTATTCAACACCGTCTTGTACGTGGTCGTACCCTGCTTCGTTCCAACATTGGAATATGAATACAAAAACAATAATTTGATGTAAGTCACGTGATGCGACCCGTGAAAAGCCACATTTACTATTGTCAGGTCACACATATGCGATGAAATTTGGCGAAGTGCTCCAATATCATTTTCTGTTGGGGGTACATTGTTTAGCCTTAAAATATTAAGGACGGCCTATGGGTTTCCCTCTCACTGCTTCTCACGGCCAAGGTGAGCAAACTGAGGTTGCCCCTCCCTCCTTCCCAGGGTGAAGATCAGCAAACTCCCGTAGCGGGCGGTCGGTTAAACGGCTTAAACGTGGTATGGGCTCATTTTGGTATACCAAGGACAAAGCGCATGTTGAATAATTGACTTCATGCACCAAGTAAAGGCAGGTATAGACGGAAGTCGAAACCGTAACCTATAATTATGCCACCACCAATCTCCGAAAAGCGACTGAAAGACAGTCTTGAGCACCGAGCGTATACGTTTGGCACTTTCACAAAAGCTAAATGCGACACATTTTAATGCCTCCTGTTGAAATCTCTATTCGCCCAATGTTTAGTCCCTGGGTCCATGCTTCCGTGACTTGGATGTTCTCAAGTTAAATCTATCGCAAGCGTATGCAGGTTACATCTCAGTACTGATCACCTCAATCTTGGTATGTGAAGGCACCGCCGTCTTAGAGACGATATTCCCGGGGTTTGAAGCGTGTAACGTTTAAGGCTGCCAATTTGGAGACCAATCACAATCGCGGGATGTACCCAGCGCAAGTGCCTCGCACACCAAAGGCTAAAGACAGCGGCTTACGCAGCAGCTGTTCATTGGCTAGCCGACCGGCTAGCCAAATGTTTGCATAACATGTAGGACCTCGAGACCAACACTTTACACGCCCAAGCAGGTCACATATAGCCATTGGTCACCGTCATTTTGGTGCGTTTAGACAGACCTAAACAGACAGACGAACCCCGTCCGCGCGTGTTGGCCCATGACGCTGGGAAACTTATGCAGCAACACGTAGATGGGTACAACACTGGACTTCGGGCACTTTCAGGTGACCACCTTCCACGAAGTCTCGCCTCGCTAAAACGTACAAAGCACCCCTTTAGCTCCTCCGACTTGTATAAGGGAGTCACGGAAGAGCAAAATGTTTGCGGCCGGTATCCCTCACGGACTTAACAATGGGAATGCGATCTTTTGATGGCCTTGCCGTCAGATTCAGGTTGCATTCTGACGCGCGGAAGTAAAAAGGGATGCTGCGCCTTCAACAATGAAAGCCGGCTCAACCTGCAACAGTTTGCCACGTGCCGTTATTGCAATAGTTTCTCGAATTGTCCAGTCGGCGCGGCCGGGCTTCTGCTGACTGCATCCGCGGTGTAGAATATCTCGCGGCGTTGTGCTCATATCATAAAATCAACACCCACCTGTGTTCTGTTAGAATATTGCTTTGCAACCGACTTGCAAGTCAGGTTGGTTACAAGACAAGTGTGGTGGCATTGCACGGGATGCCAGGACTCGTCCGTGGCACTTCGCTTCCAGTCCGAGATAAGAACAACATTGCTCATCGAGCCCGCCCTAGTTAGGCAATACATTGAAGACGCCTTGGCAACACTTACATGCTCGCCACCACCAAGCGGTTCGATATTCCGCACCACTGCTGTGTGACGCCGGAACAGATGCTTTGCCGCCTCAAGGCACCTGGCTACCGTCCGGGTGCCGGCGTCTACTCTCGCCACTAGCATCCGCGGGCGAACGTTTATGGCGCTCGGCTCACGCCTCGCACGAACATGGGGATGGAGGACGCCGAGCTCTGCAGCCCTGGCGTTGCTGTTCGTGCTGGCGATGGACTGCCGCTGTAAGCACATCAGGAGGAAGAGTTGAACCACGCGCTGACGGACTGCACGTCAACTCAGAACTGAGGATAGATGAGCATACCTGTCGACCAGAGATTTGAGAGCAGGTGTGAATCTGACAGACCTATGGTACGTTTTAGGTGGTCAGTACAATTTCGCACAAATTTTAGAATGCCGTGTTTCAGCCGAGTCCGAACTCAACTTATTTTTAGCTGCATACAATAACACGGGAATTGTCACTATCTTCACAATGCAACAGCTGAGGGTTCGCAATTACAATTACAATTACAACAGTTCACAATTAGGTAAGCCGCGATGCTGCTTCGCACCATAACCATGGACTGCCGGCGTTTGACACGGGCCAGCTCGCTATCAGGTAAGCTGATTTTCAATGCCGACGTTGGACGGTAGTCCATGATGATCTTTTATCTCAAGTCACGTGCAGATGAGGGAACCGCACGTAAGTCCAAATACGAATGAAAGCAAACACTTCGTGCTGGTTGGGCGTCCTGTAATACCATTTCGAAATAAAGGTCAACTGGACAATGACCAATGGTGAACTTTCGGAGAAAGTGGCGTTGCGGCTGAAAACCGGACGTTGTCAAATTTAGAAGCGAATGTCATTCTTGCATTCACTAGAGATATACTAGACTAGATATATTAACTAGAGATACACCCCTGAAAGCTGGGTACAGGTCAACAAGGCCGGTGACATATGATGCCAGCAGAGAACAATATGTAGCTCAGGTAGTGACAACGCTGGGTAAAAATATCTTCACAGGAAAAATTAAACCATACCACAGCACATTACCAACGAACATGATTTTCAAGACAGTTTCGGTTCAACGTATGTAGTCAAAACCTATGAAGGCCATTGACCTGCCATGAGCCGTGCCCTTACATGTAACTGCACATTCCAAAATGGTGTTTGGTAAGAAATTGCAAATTTGTGTACAACTACAATCATTCTGAAGTTATCATAACAAGCGTTACTAGAAGATATACGCCCTTATCAGTGCACGGGTCAAATACCAAGCATAAGGAATATTGGCTGAGATATTCAGCCGTTTCAAGCAAACGTGTTAAGGTACAACATTTTTAAGCTTTCCATCACGTGCGATAATCATTTCTAACAAACAGTCGCAGATCCAGGCATGACAAAATATGAAGTACTTACGTCGTTGGCCTTGGCTACGAACTGCCAGAAGTTGGGGTAGGCTGCGGGGGTGCTGGCACCTAGCCAGCGAAAAACGACTGCGTCGTTGTTTGTACGCCGCTCCAGGCCATGGCATGGCGGTCGGCCGGCGGGCGCGCCACTGCCTCGCCATGTATGCCTTTGAGGCGGGCCACTTGCGGCCCGAGCTCAGGCTCTACCTGTAAAACGGAATGGTTGAAAACGATTTCCGAAACATCGCTTGGAAACGTGGGTTCAGATTCATGGAAGATTTGCGTGAAATTAAGGAGCTTTGCTACGGAGTATGGATTTGCATTGCAACATCCTTTCAGACAGGACTTCCTCACCTTCAGCAGGACTTCATGGCTTCAGTGATACTCAGTCAGCTACACTATTGATAACAAGCTGATATGAACGTGCTGAGAATTTGCTTTTATATGATTAACAGGTCCCCATGTACGTGATACGAACTGAATCGTAATTAGAGAAGGCATTCATCATTACCAAACATCTATGTAAAGCGAGCTGTCAGAATGTGGGACCGTTGTCGGCACTCATAATGGTCAAGAATGCAGTGACCACATAAAAGGGCGCAACTTCGCAACTCCCGTCACCTCAGGCACGTTGGGGTCTAGGAGGAGCTCCCAAGCCGTGTGAAGGTGGCGAGCGGGCACCAGGGGCAGCACCAGGAGCTTCCGAGCCCAACGGGCGAAGGGGTACTCCCAGTGAGGCCTCCCGTAGGTGGCGAGCAGACCATGTCGCCTGATCTACAATTGACAAAATGGGTCAGAACGTTCGGATGGCGACTATTTCTACGGTCGCGCGTACGTCTAGTCACTCAGCCAATGCACAGCAATCGTAGGAACTCCGGATGTTTGGTCCCTAAAGCATGTTCTCGTCAGCCAAGTCGGAAACGCTTCCTGTACGTTGAACGCCAAACAACTCCCGTTCTCGATGTTTTGAAGAACAACTTATGTACCGCTGCACTATCCATGGAAACGTTCTCTATACAGCGAACAAGACCCCATAGGAGAACACCTGAACGAGCAATGATATTTTCGGTGAAGTAAAACTAGCAGCCTTCGATGCTTTCTATCAAGGTGAAAAGCATTTCGGTATTGCAATGGTTGTGTGATGGGGTCGGAACCAATACCAAGTTGTAATGTGTCATCACGCATTGCAACTGATATTGTGTTCACGTGTATAGTGGTGAAAGTCGTTGGAATATAAGTTAATTGAAGAAAGTCTTCAACTTGGCTGCCAGGGTCTTTTCAGGTTCACGGGGATATGAACAGATATATGGGAGAGGGTAGTCTAGTGTTTTTTAGTCACGCGATACCTGTCTTGCGACCATTTCAGTTGACGAGGGTCTGAGAATAGTCCCTTTGGTGTGGCCCGAACAGATTATGTGCAAACGCATGCCCGAAGCAAGTACATCCCGCATCACCTTATGCGTCATCGAAGTACAAATATGCTTGATAAATGTTTCATCCACGTGCCCATTACGTATGAGTGTGCCGCTCTTTCACTATGACAATCGCACCTGGCGGGGGACGGCTTGGGGGTAATGGAACCAGCAGCCGATGATAGA
>NW_023596576.1:18289445-18401205 GCF_011947565.3 Pollicipes pollicipes | reverse complement strand
CACCAGCTGCGCAGCCCCGCCGCACGTCCGCCGTATCCAGCGCGTCCGTCTGTAACGGCCACCACCTCTCAGAGCGGCAGCCGGTGCTGGCTCGTGGTTTTTGCCATGTGCTGGCACAGGGCAAGAACACACCCTCTTGCCATGCGCTCGCGTAATGGCCACACCATTGCTTTGTCATGGCTTCATTGTAAGGCCAGGGCGTGAGTGATACAAACGTGACACTGAAGGAGGCGATCGCACTTGTTGAAACAACACACCACGGGAGTCTAAATCAGTGCGTCAGAGTTAAGTTGGTGATTTGACAGTTCATTAAAAGTCAGTTGGCAGTTAACAGTTCAGGAACGTATCCCAGTTGTTGAACATGGCGGAGGCATGAGTCACGTAATAGTTTTTGTATACAAAAATGAGCGCGCTACCGGCGCCATGACGCCCTACTGGTGGCCAAACTGCGTCTGGCGGCAGGCCGTACCAGCTGCAGCAGCTCTGGCCCTGTCAGGCTGCCCGGCCGTCGGCCAGCGGCAGCGCCCGGCGCAGCAGCGCGGCCGTGTCGGCCGCCGGGCTGCCGGCGCGCAGCAGCTGAGCGCGGTGCTGGTCGGCCAGCAGTGGCCGCAGTCGGCGCAGCAGCCGCCAGAGGGCGGGCGAGCGGCGGCGGGCCAGCGCGCCGGCCGCCGCCGAGCAGTAGTCCCTGCACAGCTCGGCGGGGCCGTACCTGTGCAGCAGGGAACGATGACGACATGGACAGGGGGCGCGACACAGCCCCCCCCCCCCCCTACCGACCATGCTGCAGGCGGCAGAGATGCGCAGTGTCCCATACCGTACGCGTGCATACAGTGCCGTATGAGCCGTCAGGGCGGTTTACGTAACGACACTTCGCCCATCTGGCCAACGGCGTCTGATGCGCGCCAGCTAACCCTCCCTGATTCCTGAAGTAGCGCCTGCGGATCATTTCTTAATCAAAGAAGACAATCGCATCTTGCATACATACTTTGATGTCGCTATTCAATAGACAAACAGTCTCGAATCAGAGACACTGTAGTGTACATGCATATCCTCCCCCCCCCCCCCCCCCCCCGCACTAGACAAATCACAACCCAATTACTGATGCAGTGGATGAGGCCCTCATCAGTTAACACTCCAGGCACACAGAGAGCACTAGCCTGGCGATAAAACAGAGGACGTCGGCGGCGAGAACGCGCCCCAGACGCCAGACTGGCACAGGTGGCGCCACAGGTGTGTCTCGGTAGCGCGCAGCTCGGGCGCTGTCAGGCTCCCTGCCGGCAGGCACAGACAGTCAGTGGCCAATCGCCACCGCAGACCGGCTTCACGACAGGGAACGGGTACTGCATGCTTCGCATTTCAAAGAACCCCTGTCGAAGATCGGCAGGATTAAACAGAGTAACACGCTAAGTGGATGCATCGGCTGCGGCTCGCATCGCCACAGGACCCGGGAGGACGATGTCCTGCGACACGGCGGGCGCCACTTGGACACCGTTCAGCATAAGAGGTACAAGCCAAAAGAGAGCAAACCCACAAAACGCACAGCATCGCTGACGGCTGAACCAGCCCAACGGCAGGTGCCCAGCTCGCGATCGGCCCACCCCGGCACACGCACCGGCCAAGAGAGCCTCCCAGGCCACGCCACGACCGTGAGTCTCCCCGGGCACGTACCGACCAGGGCGCCAGACCGACACCAGGGTGTGCTCGTACAGGCTGACCCGGGGTCGATTGTGGATATCGGATTCCACGGGCGCGCCGCAGGCCAGCTCAACGTCACCTGCCGACACCCCGCCCGGCTGGCATGAGGAAGCGCTCGCTCCACTGCGTATCACGGTGTCGAGGTAAGTCGCACTGTATGTTTGTATGCAGACAATGAAGGAAACTGTACACTTTGAACACTTGCACACCACTGCGTCCGCACCATTGCCGGCCGCATCAAATGTTATGGTTATATGGCCACGCCTCTGCACCAATTCCTTTGCTATAAACAACAGTCCTGGTTGTGAGCAAAGTACGCATTCGCAATCACGATTGCCAGCCGTCCCACTGCACCCATCCCCTCCCGTATTCGCTATTTAGTCGGCCACCACACGTCATGCACACGGATTCCACGTACAGCGCGGCAGCAGGTCCAGCGCGGCGGCCACCAGGTGGCGCCGGTCGGCACCGGCCGTCCACACGCCTCGTGACGCCTCCGGCAGGTGGCAGCACCGGCGGGCCAGCGCCAGGCAGCAGCGCAGCCGACAGAGCGGCCCGAGAGCCTCGCTGGCGTCCAGGGCCTCCCAGAACGGCTGCGGCGCAGCACAGATCAGACAGTGAGCTGGGTGAGAGGTCCGGTCTGTCCGGTCAAAGGTCCGGTCTGGGAAACCTTGGCGACGTGGCAGCGAGCAGCTGTGTGTGGCGACCACGCCTCAACGCCTGGCCGTCGGCGGGCGCCATCCGCGCCTCATCATCACCCCTGCCGCATCACTGGTAATCGATCGACATACATAATTGGAGGCAAGCGTGCATATCAGTAAATGATATAACGACGAAGTAAAATAATGACAAGACGACTGAGACAAAACAAAAGAAAAATGCAGTAACAGTCAAGATGTATCAATTAATCCTACCTAATTTTATTTTCTACATAACTTTACATAATTACATGATCCTACTACGACGCAAAACAATGTATGCCCATCATCCATGAAAAAATTGAATATTGCTAAATGGTCATCACTGCTCACCTCTGGGTATGCCTGATCCTCCATCATGCTGAAGAGCAGCGGCTCGGCGGCACACCGTCAGCTGACTGCTCAGCCTGACTGAGCACAGCAGGGGTCCAGGTCGTTTACGTGCGCGTCGGGGGGCGGAGTCCTGCGGCAGTGGGACACAGCTCATCAGACGATCATCAGCGCCTTACATGTCACTGCTTGGCAGGAGGTACAGTGATGACACAGCTCACCAGACGATCATCATCTGCCTTACATGCCATCTGTTGGCAGGAGGTACAGCATCAACCGATTTGTGTGGCACCTACGGGGCGGCGGAGTGCCGAGACAGAGTAGCCGTAAGCAGGATGACCGTGACCAAATGGCGCTGATTTTGGCAGATCGCTTATGGTGATCTGTACGACGGCACTAATTTTGGCAGATCGGTTGTGGTGATCCGTACGCAGTCAAATTAAACGATGGTGGAGTGGCACTTCCCCTATCTATCACTAATGATAAAATCCCTTTGTATTACCTTTCCTTTCTTCCGCACATTAACGTATTAACGCAGAACGAATCCACACAACATTAACGCCGTAGTATTGCACCGAGCAGGTAAAATTTCCAGTAGCATACACATGGCGATTACCACCCGACTGCAATTCAATACCAGCTCGAACCTAAACACAGGCGGCAACTGGCGGGGCTCAGCTGCTGAGCTGAGCGAGAAACTACAGCTTCTGCTTCAGGATGCCTGCTGAGACACACGGGTCGAGTCGGTCGAGGGTCACGGGTCGAGTCGGGCACCTGCCCGGTGAGGGTGAACGCCAGCTCTGTGAGAGCGCCGAACGCGCCTGCTGAGACACACGGGTCGAGTCGGGCACCTGCCTGGTGAGGGGTGAAACGCCAGCTCTGTGAGAACGCCGAACGCGCCTGCTGAGATACACGGGTTCGAGTCGGGCCACCTGCCTGGTGAGGGTGAACGCCAGCTCTGTGAGAACGCCGACAACGCCTGATGAGATACACGGTCGAGTCGGGCACCTGCCTGGTGAGGGGTGTAACACCAGCTCTGTGAGAACCTGAACGCGCCTGCTGAGACACACGGGTCGAGTCGGGCACCTGCCGGTGAGGGTGAACGCCAGCGCTGTGAGACCGCCGAACGCGCCTGCTGAGATACACGGGTCGAGTCGGGCACCTGCCCGGTGAGGGTGAACGCCAGCTCGTGAGAGCGCCGAACGCGCCTGCTGAGACACACGGGTCGAGTCGGGCACCTGCCTGGTTGAGGGTGAACGCCAGCTCTGTGAGAACGCCGAACGCGCCTCGCGCCTGCGCTGTGTAGCTCTCACTCAGACCGACGGCCAGCTTCAGGTAGAAGCCGCACATCTTGAGCGCCTTCGACAGCGGCCGGCTCTGGTCACCGCCAGACGCCTGCGGAGCGGGTACAACGTTACAAGCTGCGACACATGACAGAGGATGAAACATACGTTAATGTCTTGGCAACACCAGGGTCCATATTCAAATGAGTTCATGGACCACAAACGCTGAAACGGATTATGCCCGCTGAAAATCCTATTGCATGCGGTGCTGTATCCAGTGCTCATGCGTGCTCATCTGCGCGCATTTTGATTGCAAAACCCCTACACAGTTTGATGGCACATAGTGAAATTCTGACACTTTAAGACTTGCGATGTGTGGTGCAAATAAAACACAACCCGGGAGCGAAGCATGCCCTCAAGCAATTCAAGTGCAAAACGAGGCGTCGGTTACCATGTTCTGAACACCGTGTAATTCCGCCCTCGCGGGTTAACAAACGCCAGCCGTTCGCAGGCCGCCACAGGGCGCCGTTCTGACCTTGTCGGCGGCCGTCTGGCGTATTTCGGCCAGGCGGTCAGTGACCTCGCCGGGCCATGAGGTCAGCGCCCGTGGCAGGTCCGGCGCTGGCCGGCAGCCGCTCCGGCAGCAGCTGGAGCAGGCGCAGGTAGCACTTCCAGGCCTCAGCCATGGCGCGAGCGTCCAGCCTGGTCAGAAGGCGACCGGTCACCGCCAGGTCGTCACAGGACTGCCGAAGGGTGACACGCTGTGTAACATGCGGCAGAAGGGCCACGCGTCGCACATTAGCAGCGGACGTACAGTATGTTACACTGGCAGCATGGATATACGGCATCATATACTAAAAGCAGGGGAAGACTATGTGACATATGGCAGCTGATGGTGCACAGTTTCACATCCTCATGACAGGGGGTACCCTGTGTCATGCACTGTCGGCAGGGTGTGCAATGTCACACACTAGCAGTACGGGTTACTGCTGAGCTGCTTAGGGGATACCTCGAGTTCGAGGTCATTTACCGCCCTCTTCGAAACGTTTTCCTTGTTACGGTGCAATGGAGTTGTCATTATTTCAGTCACATTCGACACCTTATATTGATCTATGCACCAGTATTTGTATCCAATTTGGGACGAGAATGTGATTGCATAACGTGTTCTACTCCACAGCGTCGGCCCTGATCCAAACCGTGAGAAAACCCTGACAGGAGCGAACAGCATCCCACACAGCTGACAAGGTCACACAACACAGGACACAGCCGACAAAAGAGCACGGCAACACAAATATTCCAGCACACTGTGGAGCGCCACCAGCTGACAGCCGGAGCACACAGCATCCGATGGTGACCACGGAGCCAGCACAGACCGGCCCAGATCCACCTAAGCTCAGCACAGACAGGCCGAGACTCACCTGAAGTCAGCACGAACCGGCCCAGACCCACCAGAAGCCCACCTGGGGTCAGCACGGACCGGTCCAGACCCACCTGGGGTCAGCACAGACAAGCCCAGACCCACCTGAGGTCGGCACGGACCGGCGCAGACCCACCTGGGGTCAGTACAGACAAGTCCAGACCCCTGGAAGTGAGCACGCACCGGTCCCAGACCCCACCTGGGGTCAGCACGGACAAGCCCAGACCCACCTAAGGTGAGCACGGACAGGCCCAGACCCACCTGGTGTCAGCACGGACCGGCCCAGACCCACCTGGGGTCAGCACGGACCGGCCCAGACCCACCTGAGGTGAGCAAGGCCATGTCGTCCTCGGTCAGACCGTCAGGAGGTGGCCAAAGAGCTGCAGAGTTGATGGAGGTGTGCCTGCAGGGTCGTGGCGGCGCGGAACAGCTGTGTGAGCGGCTCATTCACCGACTCCAGCACGCTGCCGTACATGCACGAGCTGCGGTATACAACAGACAGGACCATGGTCACCGACTCAGCATACGGCCGCGCGCCCCGAGGGCTGCGGTAACATGACAAGGGACTGCAGGTGATCTGCAGACTCAGTATCACATAAGCATGCATAAATATACTAACATGCAGCACAGATCGGCATTTAAAAATTCTTGCTGTAGGGTGTGCGGTATGTAAATATAAATTCATGCTGTCGGAATCTTGGCTCTCTGGCATCCCCATACACCAATTCATGGAGTGCTAATCTATTGCTTTGTGACCCCAAAACCAGACATCTGACCAGCCCAGCCATTTGTCAAGCCTGTGGCACTTAGATCCTGGGTTGACCGCCACCCGGTTCAATGCTGATTGCCTGATTTGAGCAAGGGGAGGGGCACCGGCAGTAGATCCAAGCCGGGGTGTAATGGCATGTAAAATACTGACATCCCTGCCACCCAAAATGGCTGGATATTAGAATACTGGCACAGATGGTGAGACACAGACTAGCCCGACTGAAATTTCACAAATTTTGTTTTTTGGACGTGAAGATACATGCAGGGTTATGTTACACATAATTAAATTACAGATGATGGTTAGAAAGACCAATTGAGACTTATTGCACCATGCAATTACAATTTAGAAGTGTGTGCGTGCGTGCGTGCGTGCGTGCGTGCGTGCGTGCGTGCATACGTGCGTGCGTGTGTGTGTCATTGGGGCTTTACGACGCACTCAGCTGCTGAGGCTATATGACGTCGCCTGCCTCTCACCCTGGCATGAATGGCGAGCACTGCGGGGAATCGAACCCCGTACCTCTGGATTCCCAGACGGGCAGTCGTTAACGCAGACGCGTTAACCAGTACACTACTACACCCCATTAGAAGTGTGAGTAGCACTCCCATACATAACATTTGGGAACTTGTAGGGCAATGGGGATGGGATGAACACCTTTAACGGTACCTGTCCTGGCAGTGTGAATAAGTAGCTTTGAGACTGTGGAAGGCATACTGTAAAAGATCAGTCATCAAAGAGGAGGGATGTCCATTCCTTGTCTTGTGCATGTAGGCAGCAAGCAGAGATGCAGCCCAAAATATGAATGGGAGTCTGAAAATGGAATAGCAGTCACCAGGTTGAACTGAAGGTGTACATAATATAGACACTGCATGCTAACCATGATGTACATCATATGCTAGTTTCTTATAGATCCCACTTTCAGACCATATTTATAAATGGGGAAAACACCTTTGCATACCAAAAAAATATTTGTGAATAAAAATGGAATGCAAAAATAGCCTCACAAGTTTTGAACAATAAGCTTACAAAGATAACCATCTTGTGGAGATGGTAATCAAAAGGAGATGAACAAAATGCATGATTATTCTTACCCAGATGAGTTTCAAAACTTCTTGAACATTATCCCAAGCCTGTAAGCCTCAAAGGCACTGTCACATGCTCTAATTGCAGGTGGGAGCAGGATTTTAAAACATGTTTTTAGCCTCTGACTCAGATGCCTTAATAATTGTTTTCTGAATAAAGGCATCAATGATTTGTGCTTGAAGAACAACATCACATGACTCCAAATGTCTGGGCACTTCATCCTGCAGCTCCTTGCATCTTGCATGCACTTGATGTTCCTCCAAGTTTTTAGATGTGCCAAGAAATCACTTGCCATCCTTTTGCAGGTACCTAGAACATCACGACCAATGAAATACTGGCACATATACAATTGCGGGGCAACCAATGTGGTATTGATGCATCATTGCAGGCGTAATAAATACAAATGGCAGATATAACAAAATCGGTCATGGTGCACTAATAATATTAATATTAGTTTACACCGCTATATTACACTACACTGTCACCTTAGCCTACACTGTAATGAACCAACACAACTGCAGTGGACCGATAACAACTATTACAGGCCACATGCACAATCACCACATGCACAATTACAGGCCACCATGCTGATAAGGCATAGTTTTAGAGATTACTTTTCAGGCCCTTATGGCAATCAGCATCATTTTATAACTTATATATGCACAGTAAGCTAAATATCTTACCTCACTAAAGCAGGAATAGATATTTAATTGCCCAGATCTGAAATTGACTTTTTCTAGTTACTTGTGTGAGACCTTTTCTAAGATTGACTTGCTCAAACCTTGCACTACAACCAAAGGTCAGGAAACAAAATTATGTCATCTTTCATTTGAAATGAACTGATAATATGTCACATGTGGCTATGCTTGCAGTGCATTCACACATCAAACAATGGCACTGATCATTGATTGTCAGAAAACCAGCTGAACATAAGACCAAGCTCATATTATGATTAATCCCAGGGAAAATATCAAAGGAATCAATTTGAAATGACCAATCGTTTACATACACAAGCAAACCTGTACAAATTACACAGTACTGACAAATATAGTTATACATTGTTCAGGGGTGTGCATATCAGTTAAATAAGGGTGCAGTGGAGGAACAGGCATAGTACATGAATGAGGACCACATTATATAAGCTTGAGAAAGTTGGTTATCCATCAGGCAAGGAAAGAAGGCTTGAGCAGCGTAGAGTAACCAGTCAAATGAATGTTCACTGAAACAAAAGGGATAGTAAATGAATCAAGGCTGTGTTGTATATGTTGGGAAAATTGGTTATCTCTGCAAGGGCAGAAGGTTCATACAAAGTGTAGAGAACCACATAACAGCTTATGGTGCAGTATGTGCTTGACCATCTGGTTACATAATTTAGGCTCCTAAATACAATGCCAGGACATTGAATAAAGAAACCAAACTTATCCAGAATGCTGACCTGCATACACATACCTATGGCCTGTGCATGGCAACATAAACCTATGACCCAATGGGTCTATGAGCCCTTCACTCCTATTAATGGACGCTAAGAGCCATATCTGTAGTTCAAAAAGAACGCCAAAAATTTAGTATGCTACCATATCTAGTACTGGCAGCAAGTGCCATTCACCATCGAAAGAGAATCTACTTGTTCGCTACAAGTTTAATGACTACACCGTACCACATTGTGCTAAAATTACCGAGTTTCGCTGCAAAGCAACACCCTTCGAGCATAGTTTTTTTACTCCCTCCCTCTTCCCATATATTATGTGAATTTGTCGCTCCTGCTTGATATCGTCTCACCACACATGCCAAACACATATTTCCCTTCCAGAAGTTTTAAATTTGTATTCATAACCGAGCTCACTTGAAGCTTTCAGACATAAACAAGGCTCCACAGAACCCGGGCATCTATGGTTACATCCTACCTTACCTACATCTAACCATGCCTATGTATGCGCAGAGCAAGGGCATCAGGTGCATTTTCAAACTCGAGAGTCTCAGCGAGTCCAGCCGCTTGCATGCATCAAGTTCGGTTTGTTTACAAAATGCATTATCATCCACACCTATTTGTCAAATGTCTGATATTCACGCATGCCCAATTTTGGGGGTTACACCACACAAATACCATACCAGCAGAGCAAAGTCTGGCAAAAATAACAAGGCCTGGTAGATAATTTTACTCCACGTATTTTTTTTTACCCGAAGAAATCTGACCACTAGTTGCACCACTCCCGAAATGCAGGAGTGAAAAATTCAAGAAATGCATTCTGAATAAAATCCCAAAGCTGAATGTCACCATTTCAGCGCTCCTTTTCATAGATTTTGAGTAGGATACGTTCATTACAAAATTTTGCCAAAAAGCCCAAAGTCTTTATATTGTTTGATTACTTTTATTTTTCTTGGCCTCATATGAATGCTCAACAACTTCAGTATGCCTTGCTTTCCGATAGTCTTTAAAGATGCCGTCTTTGGTTTAAAATGTTAACCAATTTTTGTGCATAAACGTTCCAACTGTAAACTTGCACGCGTTGTGTACATAAATTGGATTGATTTGGCGGCCGCCCAATTACATTTGATATGTACTCAAGAGTGAACAATTCATGGGGAATGAATGAAACAATTTGAAGCGCAGAATTTATTTTTACCGCCACTTTTGTATTGCTAAACCCCAAGTTAGCAGTTTTTGGGGTTCATGGTGTGGCTCAATACTGATCAATCAAAGCCATTCCAGTCGCGCTACCTTACCACGCTACATGATCCTATCGTAAATAGCTTTGGGACGGTACTGGCGCAGCTAGTGCAGAAGTATTTGGCGGTGAACTTCTGCCATTGAAAACTGTTCTCATGCAGACCTCCTCTTAATTATTCCCATTTTAATCTTGAAGATTGGAGGGTATGGTATGTGGTATATGGGGCATGGTGAGCATATTTATGGTTCGTGGTTGGATGAACGTGTCTTTCAGCAAGCGATACCAAAGATACTGACTTTTTGTGGGGGGGGGGGGGGGGCAAGAAGGGGCCTGCCTTCAAAAAGCCAGTAAGTTTCTCCTGTGTGTCATATAATTGCTAACCTTACCTGCTTTCAACACATTATTTGCAACCCGATTTGGCCATTTTCTGTTTAAATCCATCTAGTTTTGCTCATAAGACAAATAAGGATCCTATAAGACATGTAAGCTAATTAGTTGGTCCATACTCTTGATCATTTGCCTAAAATTTGTTGAAGTGGTCACTCATGTCTGCTCTAACAGGACGCTGCACGTATACACCCTCCAAACGGACGGTGGCTACGCACCGGGCTTATACACTTTCCAAAAATCTTTCAGATGGTTGTGCGCACCAAGCACACGCGGATTGCCTGTTTTGAAGGGAAGCAAGTACAAACATGCAGCATCCCGTGCGAAAAGACGGCATCATCATCATCACATGCATCAGACGATCACGAAATCCGTCAACCCATTCTGAGCCAGCTCTTTCCTGATCACGAATTTTCGGCCATGCAATTTTCCAGCACGCTTACCATCCAGTGGATGGATGGTTGGCGTGCTGGTCTCGCACGCGGTAAGCCTGGGTTCGAATCCCGATGAAGGCCGCTGTTAAGTGGGTGGCTTCATGGCCTATCGGCGTAGTATGATGATACGTTTACGATACGTACGTTTTGGGGGGTGTATAAGCCCGATGCGTAACCACCCTCCGATTTGGAGTGTGTATGTGTCCCATGCGTAGCCACCCTCCGATTTGGAGGGTGTATGCGCACTGCCTTAACTGAATGTTGTCTATATTTGTCATGGGTTACTGACTGGCAAATGACTGTACTGTAAATGTGCACTTTATCTCTTAACGCAGGAGTCCTCTAAGCTGCATAATAAGTGGAATGTGAGGTAGATATCGGTTTTCAGCAAATGGGCAGACAATCCTATTTGAAATGCGCGGCCAACAAATGCCAAACTTTAGGTCCTCAACTATGCAAAACCAACCGAAATGGATGTCTTCGCTGCAACTGAAAAGGCAAGTGACGAAACTTGTTTTGCTGCCATCCATAAGTTATGTTACATTTCAAGGAGAGAGATTGTTTTGTGGAGCATACCCGCTATTGCCCTTGACAGAGGCCAACTGTGACAGAACAATTTTTAAAAGTGTTTTGAACAGTTTGGACTTGTGTGTTGTCAGCTTTGTCTGGTCTCAACAAGCTGACACAAATAAACTGAACCAAATCACACGCTGCAACAAGCCAAAAATATGCTTTATCAAATTTGTATCACAACTGATGCTGTCAAGAAACAGATGAGGTGAGTTGAGATTATGTTCAGCATATGGGCTATGTTAGGTTAAATTGTTTAATTACATGGCAAGCGGCAGTAGCTATTTGCAAGAACCAGCAACTCAAAAATGCCTTTGTGATAAAAATCGGCTGGACAGGATGGGATGAGATAAGGCTTTTTAGGTGACTGCTAGTTGGGTTACTTTCATAGAAATAAGAATGTTATTTTGCAAGAAACAGTGACATAATATTTGTATTTCCTGGCCCCATCTTAACAGAAGTCAGTGGTATGTCTATTGCCTGTTTGATTTGGTGATGTACTAATGTGCAGGACTCCAATGCTTTTTTGCTTGGACCCTTGAGGCTTGTTCAATTTGTTGTTGTTACTCATGCTGCTGAGCTTCTTTGCCTTGTTTTGCGTTTAAAAAAAAAACCCTGTGGACGGGAAGTGCAAAGGGTGGTGTCTAAAAATCCGGCATATCAGACAGACACACAGGTCTTCCCAAAAGGCTTGTCTGATCGCCTTGAAACCTTAACACGCGCTCGGGTGGGGGGTCAAATTGACCCCCGCCCCAAAAGTTTTTCCAGAATGGTTTCCGAACGGCGCGGCGCAGCCGCGCCCAATTTTGCATAGCTGTAGACAATGAAATAGCAGATTGTTTAGCACCAAAAACTTAGACGTACGTTGCATGGTCGCTGACCTATGGCAGGTCAAAACAGGCCATGGTTTCAGCGAAGGCAATTTCTAGGGGATCCTTCAATCTCATCCAACGACGGAGTGTTAGACGAAGCCATACATATCTGAAATATTTTCTTAGGCAGAACGACAGTTGAATGAGCAAATTAAATTGACCTAAGGTCAGGTATGAAGGTCACATCAAGGTCAAAACCAACTTGTTTTGCTACTCTAGGGCTTCCTGTACGGGATAAATGCTGATGCTCATTTCGAATTTATTGATGGCGGGAACCGCATTATGCATCTTTCATGAACTTGTTAGAGGTCAGAATAGATCCATGATCTAAAATAAATCAGGTCAACATTTTGTTTGAGGAACATACTGCATAGCGTAATATCTGTCGGTTAGTCAAATGCAAGACTCAAAGAAATCTTGTATGATTTTGGTCACGTTGATCTTCAAAAGGTCAAAAAAGGTAACTGACCTTAAATGAGCATGTGACATTCAGCTTAAAAACTGTTATCTAGGTTCTGAGGGCACTTTGGATACCAACCTGAAACTTGACCTTGTTTGACCTTTTCTGACCCAAAGGTCATAACCTAGGAACCTAAAACTTTGACCTAAGTCAGTCACAGGTCAACACACTATGTAAATTTGGTGTTTCTAGCTTTCTTAGTTCGCGAGATCTCAGGGGGTCAAATTGCCCCCCCCCTCACCCGAGCGAAGGGTATCTAGCCGGCCACCCGGGGGTGTGTTAATATAATCGATTCTGTGCATTGGGGTGAGTAATGGGGAGGCAACATAGAGACCTGACCTGATGTCAAACAGCTCGAAGACACGAGGGGAAATTTCGCAAGCAAATGCAGACAAAGAGATCTTAGAGCCCACTGACCGATCACTGTGAAACCTTCACAATTAGACTCTCCATACCATGTCCGTGAAGTTGACGATTTATTCAGCGATTTATTCGGCGACGAGTTCCGCTTTCTACGAGAGCAGGCCGCAATGTCAATTAGCGCTCGTGAAACATCGAAAATGAACTTTATTCTACAATATCATGTGACCTTCGAAGTCAAAAACTGTTTCATAGGACGGAAAACTCGATATCACCCCAAAATTACCGGCCGGTTTGAAAACTGTAGGCATCAAAATATTGACAAGCGCAATAGTTAGCCTCCCCAAAAAATCCTGATCTCTCAAGGTCACCCTTCAGGGTCAAACGCTGGCCCAAAAGGTTGGGAACTCGATATCATCCAAAAATTACCGCCCGATTTTAAACTTGCAAACATCAGAATGTCCGCCACAAAAAGAACTAACGTACGTCAAAACGTCCTGACCCTTCAAGGCCATCCTTAAAGGTTAAACGCGGGGTCAAACGACAGAGAACTCCAAATAACTCCAAAATCTTGGGCCGATTCTTAACTTCCAAATGTCAGAATATTCACCACAGAAAGAACCAGCGTCCGTTAAATAGTCCTGAACTCTCAAGGTAGCCATTCAAGGTCAAGCGTGGACTCAATGGACAAGGAACTCCATATCACCCAAAAAGTACCGGTCGATTTTAAACTTCCAAATAGATGAATACAAGCGCTTGCGCGCTTACTTCGCTGCGCTAATGTAAAATTTGGAAATTTTCATTGTGTTTCTTTTGCAATTGGAATCGCGGTTCTAGGTGCCCAAGTTGCCGAGATATCGCGCGAAGTGTGAAAAGGGCTCGGCCGCAGGTCGCGCGTGGTACTGACGGTCTCTGGCGGCCGCCGGTAGGAAGGAGCGCATTTTACCTGCGCTCTCTGCAACACAGCCGAACCTATTCCATGGATTGAGCGAACGGTCGTGGGGTGTGGCCGATGATTTTTGTCCTTTCATTCAACTGCCGGTCTTTTGAATGATGGCAGCACGCACTGCCGTTGTATTAAACAGCATTGCATTGTATCGAAGAGTGAAAAACGGCCGGTCACGGCAAAATCTATTTTGCTGGCTCGTGCACGCGTTACACGCAATACGTGCGACATGACAATTCATGCAACGTCTTTGTCTGTTCGATTTGTTATGGATGCATGCCACTCCCCAGATGCTCCGCGTTCTGGGTGCTGAGATGTGGCACAAAGCGTATGAACCTGTGGAAAAGAGCAAAAGCCATCTTCCTGGCTCGTGTGTGCCCGACACGTGTAACGTACCACCCCGCACTTGTGACACCAAGGGATTTCCCGTTCATTGGCCTGTGGCGGCATGCTAGTCCAGTGCTAATACGTTCCATAAGAGCGGAAATCCCCCGTAAAGCGTAAACATGGACGAAATGGGCAAAATACATCTTCACAGCTAATGTGCACGTGTCACATGACACATGCAGCATTATATCGTACACGTTTGAGGAATTGGCCGTTAGATCCCCTGTCGGAGCATGCCAGTCTCGACGTACATGCTTCTCCAGTTTCTGAGATATGACAAAAAACGTGCAAGCCCCTCAAAAAAGCAAAAATGTGTAAAACCATAGTTCAACACGTGGGCGCCATGACATGTGGCACGTGTCACCACACATTATCATCTCGGTCCTTCCATTCATCATCGAAGCGCGCCAATCCCGGATGTGTTCGTGCCATAGGTGCCGAAATGTGGCACAATACGCGTGGGAGAGCAAAATTCATCTGTGAGCCCGTGCCACATGGTACGTGTGACCATATCACTTCGCATGGTATACTTTTTTGTGCCATTCCCGTGTCGCTGCGACCCATCGTTGTCGAGATTTTGGCGCGAGATGGCATAATCGGCCGGAGGCAACGAATTGTAGCAGCCAGTCATTTAAAATTTGACATCTTGCATTTGTTCTGTAAATTCCAGCGCCACGTTGCGCTGCACAAACTCGCGACGACACTGAAAGTGTAGCCTCGCCAATTGCGAACGAAGGAAACAAAATCCACGCATGTACGCGCACTGCGAACGCGGCGACCTGCACGCACAGCGAGCCGCCGACTCCCATGCGTGAGCTGAGGCCGCGCTCGCGGACTACCCGTTCGCCAGCTTGAAGGGAATGTTTCACATTTGAAGATATTGAGGTAGGCATCAGATATGGTGGGAAAAGCTTACTTGTAATTATTAGTGCGCTTTCAAGGTTCAGAAACTACGCTAAGAAGCAAAATTTCAGTGTTTGTAAAAATGCGCCCAATTGCGTCATTGTTCGATGGCATCATAGAATGGTTCCGTGACGATAGCAATACTTGGCAGCATCTGGCAGCCAGACCTAAAGAATGCCTCGAAACACACGAAAGCTGACGCCAACCGGCCATTCTCGTCGCGGGCGGGCTGTGTCGGGTGGCGGATTAGTGGGTGGTTGGTTTGTGGATTTTTTGTCTTGGTGCTGGCCGTAAGAAAAGCTATGGTGGACAGTTTGACATACGCAACGTAGTGATCGCCAGCTTTTATGGCAGACTTTTCATATCAAAGCACGATATGCTGTGCTGCTGCTGTTGCTGCTATGTTGTTGATGACTTTGTCAATACTTTATTGTCGACCCATTATTGCCTGCAGTGCTGTAGTCCTAACATTGATATCATGCGATGTGCAAAGTAGTAACTTTATTTTTTGTAACTGGAAATTAATAAATGTGTAATGCTGCTATGAATTTATTGCCAAAGCATCGGTATTGCTATGGCAAAGATGGTAGGCTGGGCTACCAGTTTTTTTTCGTTAGGATGATTCATGCAATTAATAGTTATCCCTGATATAACCATTGTGGTGCAATGGCATTCTTGCTGTTGGTAGTCCTTTGGCATTGTTAAATCAGTTGTTACCAGTCATTCATAAATTATGAGCTGCCGTCTCATAGGCCTGACATAGAGTAGTCAACCAATGTGGTACATTGTGTAATGACACGGGTCAACAGCTTTGGCACTATCTCAGTGCTGTACTGTGACATGACATAATGAACAATGATATGGTTTTTGTACTGCAATCCATGCTGCTTTCATAATAAATTTAACCATGAAAAGATGGGTCAGGATCCTCTCTTGTATTGGCTCCCCATCTGACATATGACTGACTAAAAACACATCATACAATATACAAATGACTTTCAGCAAAGCAGACAACCAATAATTGGCATCACTTGCTCAGCCAGTTTTGGGAATCCACAAAACGTAGGTGCGAAAGATGCAAACACATCTACCACTTTCACAGTCATGCAACATGCTGCAGCCACCAGGCTACTTTACTACGAAATAACAGGAAATATTTCGTGTGAAAAATATTACGTGAAATATAACAGGAAAATATTACATGAAAAAACACTACAAACATGCTGACCTTGCACAAGGCTGGAAACATGACAGGTGCATATAGTTACAGTTTGATGGGCAAAATGCAAGGAAGTGATGAAGCTGCCAGTGCGCACGAGGCTCATGATAAAAATACTATTAAGTGCCATTCAAGACGCCAACAGCAATACTTTTTCATCTTTCTCAGTACTCAGCATCTCACGAAAGTTGCAGTGACTATGACATTGATGACTCACGGGCATTGCTCACTAGCATACAAAATTTGCGAAGACAGCACAATGTGCATCAGTAATAATACGCTCTATATTTTCAGAATTCTGTAGGGAAAGATAATTTTTCAAAGCCATATGATGTGAGCCTATACTGAGCATGTGCATTAATGAGCTGCACGCAACAGCCCCTACTGCCAAAATGAATTGCTGGTAAAATGGCACGCAATGGATTAATTACATGCTGTAATACCTCAGTAGGTCCAAAATGTTGGCAAGAGCATAATGACGTACCAGCTTGCCTTTGTACACCCCTGCAACGCAAGTGCTAGTGCTTCTTTAGTTTGCCAGCGTTCCTTTGTCATGTTCAAACAAAAAACATGAAGGTAGAGGCAGGTATCAGTATATCACAATTTTATTGGGAGTCGGTAGACTAAAAGAATACCAAAACAATGTTCTTTCTCAGAATTACAAACCTCGCACGCACACTCCCCGTCACATCAATATCAATACAAGTCACTGGCACACACCACCAGTGATCACACGTAAAATAAAGTCCCAACGGGGGTTCATGGTAATGCGGCTCAAGAGGTTGTAATCACAGAACACAATTCTTTGTTCAACGTTTACATTTGTGGCACAATGTGTGTGAAAAATTTAGTGAAACATGCGTCTCAAATTGCTATAATGTTTCCCAAATTCATAATGTCTTGCTAACCCATAAACCCGTGCAATGTTCGGTGTTCCGGTACGCAAGGCGCCAACCGAGCTGTCTGTAAGAGATACGTCAGTAGAAGAAGAAAAAAAGGCCAGCAGTGGAAAAGACAGATTTTCCGTCGCGTCTTCCTTTTTGTAACTTTCGGGACAGTGTGCGCTTTTTGGGTGCCGTGCTTTTTTGCACAGTGGCGTTTTTTTAAAGCACTGACATGTGGCCTCATCTTGCAAGTTGCTCTGCAATTTTCAGAGCAACGGTGCGTTGCACAAACTTGTGATGCGCAGTGAAAATGTAGCCGCTTCAATTATAAATGTTGGGAACTAAAATTCAGGCCTGTACCTTCTTCCCGTGCCGAGATATCACGGTAAATGTAAAACCGCGTCAAAACCGGCCGATTTCATCCTGTCAACACGTGTGCGCGTGCCACGTGTGACGTGGCGCCAAAAACGCAGCCGGTTGCAATGGCCTATTTCATGCTCTATCGCACCGTGCAAGTTGCATGACGCTGCGACTGTTGGTTGCCAAGACACGGCTCCGGGAAGCGAGGCGTGTCGGGCCGTCGGCCGGAATCGCAAAATCGGCGTTGCCCGTGTTGGCCCTTAGGGATTTTTGCGTTCTTTTTTTTCGGTCGGCTCGCGCTCAATTTTGCCAAAGGCAGAATATTGACGCGACTCTGTCAAGCGCAGCCGGCCCATCTAGGTCGTGTACAAATTTCATGCAAGAACTCCTGACCGTTAAGCATGCTGGTGAACCAAGGCACACACACACACACACGCACACGCACACGCACGCACGCACGCACGCACGCACGCACACAAGCATGCATGCGCGCACGCACGCATGCACGCACGCACGCACGCACGCACGCACGCACGCACGCACGCACGCACACACACACACACACACACACACACACACACACACACACACACACACACACACACACACACACACACACACACACACACACACACACACAGCTTGTAAGACCTAGGTTACTGGTTCCGGCCAGTGTGTGACCAGAAGACACCATCCTGGCGGGCCTGAGAAAAATGTCAAGGTATGTTTACGAGGGTAATGAAAATATGCTACAGGGGTTTTTTTGAGGGTGGCCAGTGCAATGGTGCCATCTATGTTTGTCTCCAACGATGTTTACATTCTGCGTGTAAACAGCAGCTTACCGCGTTCGGCGCCCCGCTGGGTGGGTAAAAAAGCGGTAGACGGGTGGGCGGAACCCGAAGAGGGGACAAATTGAGTGCATACCATTTCAGAACAGAAGCGGCTCCACGTGCTACTGGAGGTTAAAAGCACCCGCATGGAGGGAAACGATAATTGAGTAACACTCCCCACCGGCAGTGGTCAGAAGGGTGGGTGTCATCAAGGGGACTGGATGGAGGCAAGCGGTCGGCAGGCAGTTGTGGCATTCCGAGGCGGTTTGCCAACGGAGGGCAATAGCGAACAAGGTGTAGTGGATCATGTGGGCTTCCAGTCGTTTTCACTCAAATAACGCAGGGTTGTTTCAATTCTAAATTCGTTCCATCAGCTTAGCGTTGCATTAGCTCTTAATGTTACCGAGCCGTCATATAAACTGCAAATGCATTGTCATTGTTTAAATGAACATCGACTGGACTGTAACAAACTTTAAAAAAATTAGGTGCATAACCCTAATACCATGCGAGTTGCGGTTTTAGTTTAAGTGTGTTTGAATGCGATATCCTCGTTTTTGATGAGCAAGTAAACGGTGCATTTGTTGCATTTGCACAAGTGGCGCAAGGGCAGAACCGGAACCAGCATATCTCCTAAAGGAGGAATCTCCTACACCATAGGGAAAGATAAAGGAAGTGAATATTGACTGAATATTTTGGCAATTAGGACAGATAAATACGTGACACGACCTGTAAGTTGTATGCCATGGGTCCGAAACTGGGCAGGGCATTTCTCCAAAGGGGAGTATACTAGAGTCTCTGGAGGCATTCGGATGTATGCAGTGGTCTATGAGTCAAGAAAGACGGCCATCCAGGCAGCACCAACAGGTCGGCACGTACTGAAAAGTACTGTTGCCTCATGCATAGTCATGCACCACATGCAGTAAAACGAAATTATATGGCTAAACTCAGGGACAGTTTACCGCTCACATAAAGTTTTCAAGCACAAGCAATGCATCTGGAGTGATCCATTCTGTGACTTTATTTGTGCTACCCGAATGCAATCGCTGTGGGACACTCCTTTTCATCTATCGTCTCTTAATAGGATGCGATTCACCATACCCTCTTTTACACAGATATCGTCAGAGACCTATTTTCTTAGATATCTTCATTTTGATATGCTCCAAAACTGGGATAACCGGTAACAAAACCCATCATTTTTCACCAGGCCTATGGAAACAGCCGATGAAATTGCTGTTTCAGTGGTTTGGTTTTGTTACGTACGATTTTCCCTTGTCACCGCTTTTAATGTAGTCTCTAATGCGGAGTTCGGTTTACGTTTAACGCGACCAATATCAAAGCTCTGTACTAACCCCTCTGACACTGCTTGGAGACTTGTAACCCGTCTCGCTGATTTTCTTCGGCATTGCAATACCTGAACACAGGATCGTGACAAAATGGGCAGTATTGCAGTTTTGTTATGGATAATCACTATACCTTTAAGCCGCATGTGGAACAGATCATAGGCATACACGGGCATCGTAACTGGTCTGACACAATTGAAACACACCGCACCGAAATTTGGTCTTGTAAACATTGCTGGGGTGTTTCTGTCGATGCGTCTGTCGTCAATGCTGGATATCGCTTTTAGCGGCCTGTAACATCACGCAGCTTTACAAAGACAAAAACTGCTAACATTTAGACGTTCAAAAAATCAGTGGCAGGTGAAAACACGATGGCATCAGTAACGTCTTGAAGTACCTCATTTGGCTTGACGCGCGAAGCATTGTCAAGTATCGTAAAATATATGTCGTCTACGCAACTGTGACCGCAGGCAGATCATAGCAGATCGCCGACACTGTCTGCAATGCAGCACAATGCCAGTACGAGACCCGAGACGCCATCTGACAAGTTTTACCGAGTGTGTACGGATGACCTTTCGTGTACGGCCGTCACCACCTTTGCTACCGTGGAGTGCAGGAGTACGATCGGCCTACATTTATTGTAAGCCTGCGTAACTTCACATACCGGTGGAAGAAAGACCTAGTGCGTGTGAAATTTGCAGCCGTTGATTCGTGTTGTGTGTGAGCATATTGCTGAGTTTTAGCACGTGCGTAAGGGCTATAATCTTTTATCTTGACTATATCGTTTAATATCATGACTTACGACACTGCAAAACTACACGAGTTGGATTTGTCCTGAAGTAAGTGAAAACTGAATCGGATTCGGAATATTTGTTGGGCTGGATGAGGGAGATCATGACCTGTTTATCCCAGGCGAAAAAGAACATGAAAAGGATTGGGAAATACAGGTGTAGGCGACATACTTGTCTTCGATTCAAATTCCTTGAATTGGCTCAGGATAGGCTCACTGAAACCAGATTCATCTCACCACTCAAAGTCGTCCCAAATGTTTTGATTCGACTCGGATGGAAGTTTAAGTTATAAAGTAGGAGGCGTGTTGAAGAATGAGAATATGGTTGCAGTTATATTCAACTATCATATACATATTGTGCAGCTTTCCTTAATTGAAAGCTAGCATTCGGGCTTTAGTTATTCAGTGCAGCACATTGTAAAATATTTGTATTCTCCGTATGCCAAAGTCCTACCTGACAACGTATTTGGGGAGCATGGTCACATAGTCTGTCAGGTGTTTTAGGTCTTCAAGATAATTTAGAGTAGTCTTTGAATTGTTTACATTTCAGGGCAACTATGCAGTTCCAGCCCGTCGCTATGGCACTTATCGCTATAATGCTGACCATTCTCCTTTCAGGCACAATTGCTTCTCAAGCACGGTTGTAGTTTTCTATTCACCAAAAGTGGTGCAAGCCCCAATGGAGGGGGGAGTCCCCGAATTTATCTATTTATCTGATTATTTTCCGAATTTATTCTGCGGATCTGCGCCTCTATTACCAAGACCTGAGAACCAGGCTTCCATGGTGGTAGACTATCCACAGGGGGCAGAGGGCAGAAAAGAGAGATTCTTCAGTGCTCAATATCATCGGCATCGCCTGTGCTAGCTTAAGCCGTTTACATGTGTAAGTGATGCCTGTCGCATGATTTGCGATGCCTGTTCAAATGAAACAGTTTGCATGCATAATTGGTGCGCCATGTGTGATGCCTGTTCACTTCAGTTCGTTTGCATGTTCGAATGAAGCGTGATACGGGATGCCTATTTGCTTGAATTCGTCTGCATGTACACGTATGTCCGGGCATTCTAATCCTTAGATAGGCACTGTTTCTTGATAATGGCTGGTCGCTTTTTTTCTATTTCCCTGAATGTTGGTGGCCAGTAAAAACTGTGGCATGCTCTTTAAGAAACCTGAAAAATCGAGTAGCATCATCGGCAGGCAATTTTGAGTTCAATTCCGTTATTGTTTCGAGGAAGCCATGTTGCCGAAATACCAACCAGACTATTTCTCTATTCTCCTAGTTTTTCCGAGAAATAAGGCTAATACTGTCTTATCTATGTATATTTTTTGTAACAACTCGCAACACGTTCCATAGCACATCGACCGCTTTTTTAGGCCATGCATGTTTGATACATACAAATATATAACGGCGAAAGGTCGTTCGTACCCAATATTTTAATTGGCGGCCAGTGACCGTATTCAATCCATTTTCTATTTCAACTCTGCTGAAGAGTTGGCGCAAAAGCATTCGATCCTACACCTGGACATCGCAGCGCGTGCATGGGCCTTGGTTTTGCCTTATAGCTCGAGAGTGCCGCGTCGCGCACTTTTGATCTCGGAAATCAAAAGAGAATTGTTCAAGCTTTATTTCTATGGACTTTTCATGCATATACATATATATGTATATATATATATATATATATATTTGTTCAACATGTCGAAAGCCGTGGGTCTGAAAAAAAACATTTAGCATCGAACTATCAGGGATAGTTGTGAAATATGTGCCGTTGCTGCCATATTTTATGCTATACTTTGGGCCCTTCCCCTCCCCCCCACCCAACCACCGGCTCTGTATCAGTACAATTTCCCTGCATCCGCAAGCGGTGGATTACTGTCACTCCCCTTCCCATCCGGCTGAACTGTCCTCACTACCAAGCCTGCTGCTGGCCACCTTGCTGCCACTGCGTGTTAACATATAACTGTCATGGGATGTAATCAAGTCAGTAGGCAGAAGGCACTAAACACCTGGCCGTCAGCCTTGCCGGCGTTTAAATGCATGCTTTTTACGCTTTCCGCATTTCCCATCTACCTGCAGAGAGGGTCAGTCACGGCCTTCCGCATTGAATTCCCGTCAGGCCGTGGAGATAGTTCAGCTGGGTCTGACATTTGTTCTGGAGACATATGTGTGTGCATCAAGTATGAATGATACCCGATGGTCAATAACTATTTTTTGCGACGATCGCAAAGTTTATGACAGAAAGAAGTTCCTCTAACGTTAATATCCGCAGTTAGAAAGATGCTAAAACAAATTGTCTGTACGCTACTGGTGCTTTACGACGCATTCAGCGGCTAAGGCTGTATGGCGTCGTCTACCTCTCACCCCGGCAGGAAAGGAGAGTATTATCACATATTAATGTTCATCAGTCAGCGCACTCTTTTCCAAAAGAGAAAAGAAAATCAGTGACAAAAAATTAGACACCTACCAGAAACGAGGGCTGGCCTTTAGCTGACGTCCCCTCGCATTCGCAAAACGCATGCTATGGGTTTGTAAGCGCGCGCGTAATGTATGTTATGTCGGTCATTATCTGACAGAAGATAATTTTTGAGCGTATTTTTTACGAAAAAAGAAGCGTAGCGCGAGGGTTTGTATCCCATGGGGCATTTTGTTTACACACATACCTGCTCACCATAAACAAACGCCGGAGTGAGCGATAACAAACGCGTTCCTGCCCTCGTTCCAGGTCACCTTCACTTCGTGTTAGCTGCTCTACTCAAATCTGCTACCTATTCCTCTGGGGTGTCAACTCAACGCGATAGATGTGGTTCTGTTTGGCTACGTAGCTCGAGCATTGGCAACACATCGTCAACACGTGAAATCTGCTGTCATGCGAGGTGTGCACATACTAGCCAGTGTGGCGCGTTGCTTAACCCATGGATCATAACCCAGCCGTAGATCAAGTTTAAACATGAGGCCCCGACAAGTCACGGGGGTGGAAGAAAACTCCTGTTGTGATGGGGCTATCTCATTAGTCTAGGGCAGGTACACCTGCTTTCCTAGCAGCGGTGCATACACTGACATTTGTTCAAGGGCAGTGTATGACTGAACGCTTCGGTTATGTATATGATGTTGAAAATTGCGGTGATGAAAGAGACTTTCGGCGATAGGCTGATTACTGATGACGCTACTGGGCATGGACTTAATGACCATTTTGCATCGTATTACGATACTGGCGACAATTTTTGCTCCAAAAGTTTGGTCGGTGATAAAAAATACGCTTTTACCACCCCTGTAGCCGGTCCTGTGGTGGAAATCTTATTTGACCTCCTGCGCACCATTATGAAAGAAGCACATTTCATTAGTCCTGCTTTTCGAACGGGTCTGCTCTCTTATGCTTGCAGCGCACTAATTTGTCACAGTGTATTAACTGCTACGAAGGCTTGAAAGACTCTGTTCATGCAAAAATATATGCAAGCACGAACTTATTATCCCGCAAACTTAATGACATCTTATACCATAGCTTTGATTTCTCCCCTATGGCGCTTACCATCTTCGAGGCGCACTTTGGCTTTGAATAAGGGAGCATCACAGGGTCCATGGCGACGCAATGAACCAAATGTTAACCAATGCGCTTCCCGGTAAGAGGTCCTTACCGCCTGCTGGGCCAATCGCAAATGTGCTTTCATTCGCAACAGTAGAAGTACCATGGCGCTTGTCATGGCGACGGTGATATAGAAAATTGCAGGGAAAAGCATAGCGCTGTTACAAAGCGTTGCCAGTGTGATTTGGGCTTCACAGGGCCCTTCTTAATCATGGAATCACTTCCGAGGGCCCACCTAAACACCTAATTCCGAGAAGAGCCTATCTCAGATCCCACAAGGTCCATCTTATAACAGAGAGAAGGCCAAAGCATTGGTAAGAAGAGGTGGGGGCGGTACACATCTGGATACTGGCTCCCGGTGAAAAGGCGCCCAAATGAATTACCAGACTTGTCCATTCTGTTTCGTTGGGTCCACGTTTGTTCATTTGCCATCACTGTTCGCTGAGGGACCCAGTGGATTAAACACTAAGGATACCCCTTGCCTTTCTTGGACATGGAGCCCGTAAGTAGAACACTAGGCAACTCCATTGCCTTTTTCGGTTAGGGATTGAAGGGGATTTCCGTCCAAATTCGCCAACCGGGGTACTTGCCGGCTATTATTCTGGAGACATGGTGGCCGGGGCACTCTGGTCGATCACGAGGGCCACAGAGGGATGCACATGACATTGGTCCCCTCCTTGGCGCGGAGAGCCCTCAGATCGGAGCAGTCGATTCCGGATCGACGCAAGGGGCCTCACTGACGCTAAAGGATCGTTTACCGACACAGGGGTCAAATAATTGGCAGATGATTCCAGTGCAGCTCATTCGGCCCCTGACCGAAATGGGGTGGAGGTCCAGAGCTACGTTCATTCTTGGGGCCAGTTCGACAGTGCTTTTTCACTGTCTCATTATTAATCAATGCCATTTATCCTATCTCATTTCATTATCAGCGGGCCGGTCAATTTAAGAGGCTCACTGACGTTCGGGGTCACATTCCTGTCCCTACTCAGAAACCGGAACAGTTGCTGACTCGGTGCCCTTGCCGACATGGAGTCCCCTGTCAGGCGCACTGTACCCCCCCCCCCCCCTTCCGACCAGCGCAGCGGTTCCTCATTGCCTAAGGGATCCCGACCAATGCAAGGGATCCTCTGACTTACAAGTGTAGACCCCAAAATAGTCCCGGATTTGGAAATGGGCTCTAGGCCGTCACGGGAACGATTGTTCGAAATTAGTGGTCGCGAGTCGACTGGCGGGCCCTCATTGCCCCCAGGGGACACCGATCGGCGCAAGGAGCCCACTGGCGGATGTTTGCGGGCCAGGATCCATTCATACAGTCTCTGGCCAACTCTTCGGGACCCCTAGTCGGACCCTTGATCGTCGGCCCGAAGAGCCCTAGGGGCCCGTCTGGACCAAAGAGGAGACGTGTGCCCCCAGTGCCCCTTGATGAAGTTATTAGGGTGGTATAGTAAACACCCCATGTGCCGAAAAGGCACCTCTCATCTCTTAGGCCCGGGATGAGCCCACGTCTGCTTAAACTTAAAAATGGCACACGTTAGGTCTGGGAAGTACCATTGCCCAGACAAGTCACAGGTCAAGTCCGGAAAGATCAATTTTTGCTTTTAGACCTGAGAACATTGCCTGCAAAGACCTGGGAGGGGATGATCCTATCTCAGGCCCATAGTGGGGACGGAGATGAGCCCAGATGATACGCCCAGAATGAGCTATCCATTCTGGGCCTCTCCCCATCCCCATTATCAGGAAAGGACCCATGTTGGCAGACCAACCGGCAGAACACATTGGTAGCATAGCCAGAGTCCTTTTCTGCTACCAATATTTTCATCATTTGATAGAATTTGTAAGCTCTGAAACCGGCTAATGTTTCTGCTTAGTAGCGCAGGCGGGGCGGGACAGGGTACTGGGCTATGTGCCCCCGCTTCGTATCCGAGGGGCCCTTCGGGTCTCTCGGGACGTACGATTAGTGGTCCGACTTGAGGGCCTAAAGTGTTCAAAAGGCCAGCCGGAGGTCCGGGCACTTCAGTGCCAGCCAGAGGGCCCTGCACGGATCAGGGGCCCCTGAGTCAGCAGCAGGCTATATGTCGGATCAAACACCATCAGAAACGAACAGTCGGCTTCATGGCGGCGTGAGCCTGAGTGCCCATTTATCAAGCGGGAAAAAGACCGGAGGCCGCGATTTACATTGGTCGCGGCTCCACAGCTCCTAACGGGGGCCCTGTGCTGGCAAAGGGCCCTAAATCTATCAAAGGCAATATTGGAGGAGGCCCGAAGAGCCTGGAGGACCCACCGGGTACGATGATCAAGGACTCGATTGGAAGGTCTAAGAGTACGAAGGACTGGTCGGTGTGTTATTGAGGGGTGCCGGTTTGCGAGGACTAACCCTCGAATGACAGTCAGAGGACCCTTTGTACCGATCAGGGACATCCTGAGTCGATATATGTCTAGATGTCGGTCAGGCACCACCAGTGCCGCACAGTCCGCTCCATATTGGTATAGGAGCGGACTGTGGGAAGCAGTCCTGAGGGCCCACTTCCCAATCAGCTACAAAGTGATTCACACCGGGTCGGTGCACTGTATCTATCGGTGGCACCCAGTGCCTAATAGAGGGCCCTATACTCGCAATGGGACCGAAGCGACCAAGGGCGGTGCTCGATGAGGCCCGAAGAAGGACCCGGTCGGCCCAACAAAACAGGCTATCAAAGGCCCGGCTGAAGGGCATGAGCGCCTGCAAGAATGTCTGCAGGTCACATAAAGAATCGCGGTCCGTCTGGTGATGACCTGAAATATCGGTCAGAGGTCCTCTTGTACCGTTAAGGACCCCCTAGCCAATGCGGTAGTGTAACTCGGCCAGAGACCGCGAACAGCAGACAGGTGGCTCCCTGTCATCCTGAACTCTGGGGGCCCATTTGCCAAGCAGGAGCAAGATCGGGGGACACCATTGGCACTGGTCTGGGTCTCTGAAACAGTGGTTGGGCCCCTTCGTCGGTCAGTCCCGTCGGCTAGGGGATGCCGCCCCGTGTCGTCAGCATGCCGGCCGGAGGACACACGTTGGTGGGACAGAATGGCCCTTCATCCCTTCACCGGGAACAAAAATGCGTCCCGCAGTGTTCTATCCAAGGGGACCATTTCACCGGAAATGAAAGGTCTCATTAACGTTGAATGGAATGGGTCGAAATAAGTTCAAAACGCACCAAGCCATCTCATGTTTGCCTGAGAACGTTCATTCTTTGCAGAATTGACTGGTGAAACAAATAACATGAAAAGGTTTGAGTCTGCGCGCCGGGTGCCGATAATGTAGTGGTTAACGCGCCTACGTTAACCGCAGCGCGTCTAGGAAACTTCAGGTACAGGGTTGGATTCCTCGCGGTGCTCGCCCTTCCCGCCAGGGTGAGAGGCTGGTGACGCCGTGTAGCCCCAGCAGCTGAGCGCGTCATAAAGCCCCGATGACACGCCCGTAATCTCGGGGAGCAACGATGGCGACGATGGGTTGGGTTGCAGTTTTCGTAAAAACTAACGGCGCTTGCCACTGCAACTGCCATGACTGTCCGGCGCTGCTGGACTGGCATGAGCCTGTCTGTCCGTGGTTCAACTTGCTCATACAGCGAGACGTCAGTGTTTCGACATGTGCATGACATGTACTCCACATGTTATGTTCTCGTGCCGTCGTCCAGCGCGTCGCGCCAGCCGTTACCGCGAAATATCACATTGCACCAATTGGTCATCATCGTGTACCGTCACCATCGTGCACCAGCGTGTATCAATGCATCGCGGTTCAGATTAATGCACGCTTGCTCCGCCTGCCACACGGTATGGATGTGCGGGCCCGGAACAGTTCTTTTACGTTCACCGCTGAGGAGCCCCAGCAAAGCACAGCAGGAAGGGAAAAGATAAGCTCACTGCACATGTTTATTACGCACGTTACTTGAGCAAGCATTATTTGAATTGATCCGAATACTTTCTATCCGAAACACTGACCTTTGCACTGGAATTTGCTTTATCCGACAGACAATTACGAACGCACATTTTATGTGAACCAATACACGGAGTGCAGACATTTGGATGCACATGAAGGAATCCTACGTAATGGCCGCGGAATCCCACCGTCTTTGGTCCATCCCCAAGATCCTATCCCAGAGAGGCCACGGCGTGGAGTACCCCAAGAAACCGTTCATGACGCCTCACATCGTGCTCGCGTTAGGATAGGACGATTTTTTTCTCGCGCATGCGCAGCGCTCGGTTGCGTCACCTAGCATGCCCGGTACGACTGCGCCCGCCACCTAGCGGCCGGTCGCGTCCCCAGTGCCGCAGCCGACAGCCCGGGTGATGGCCGCCTGGCGGTAGATCTCCGAACCAACCATTCCGAGTCGGCTGCGACCGAGGCCGGCGCCATACACGGGCGGCGCCCGCGCCCCCTCCCACGTGCGCGCAGCGTCGACTGCGAGCGACAAGTAAGTCATGCACCGAGACGGGCGAAACACTTGGCATGCACATGTTCACGGTGCGAGCGTTACCGTAGGCGTTAGCAAGTACAGACCAATACAGAGCTAAAAGCTTCGTCTAGCTGGGATGGTCTGTTGCAATATGGTTTTGATATGTTGTAATTTGTTGCCATTTTCGCAATTTTGTCTCGAATTGGCCCGCAAAAGTCTCCGTTTTTGTAACCGATCATACCTGGTAAATAAGAAACTTTTGTTCACCCCTGAAAGACCGTCGTAAAATAATGGTCCCGAATGTCTTTCAATATTAACTCATACCGTTAAAGATGTGGCTAAGCGTATCTGTTTTACAACTTTGATGCTGTTCTGTGGACAGATTAATAGTTACAGCAACACGTCAAACAGAGATTCTTCTTCTGGTCCTCCAGTCCTACCACCAGATTCTAGCACCGCTTCGCGGTGCTGTGAAGGCCAATCCGTTCTCATCACCAATTTAAACATCGCACAGCTGACAGATTCGCCCGCACTACATTCTTAATGTGCGGTTTGATGTCCTAAAGCGTTAAAAGATGCTGCTTTCAAATGCGTCATCATTTTCGTCCACGCGCTGACCACCACTTAGTGTTAGCTGCGAGACCGATGGTGTACAGCCTATGGAGACAGCAACGCCTGGTATCGAGGTTTTCGCTACCAAGATCGGCGCGCTCAAAACTACGTTATTAATTTGCATCGCTAATCAATTCCGACTGTTTGTGTGACATTTCCAGACTAACATGGCCGACCCATGTTAACACGAAATATTGATCATTTTCGATATACATTCGCGTGGTCCTTGATATCAGTGTACAGCCCAGATAAGGATTCTGAAAACGCTTCTTATTTTTATCAGTTTATAGAGAGTCCACTGGACCATTGTAATACAGTCGCCTCACGCATAATTCATCATATGTTAAGCGCCTGCATGTAATTGCGAATGCATCCAGAATTGATCTCGCGGTGGCTTCTGGCTTCCATTCCAGTTATAAAAGGAACAAATGAAAAATATCAACAAAAAATGTGCCCGCATTATCACATGATCAATATTCAGCGATTTTTGTGGGGAGGGGGGGGGGCTTTAACTACCAGGGGCTCTTAATCAAGCTTGTGCCACCTCTAACCGAGGCTCTGGCTGCACGCATGCTGTCATGTCTGATAAAACCATGAGCGCGATCACGGTTGTTGTGAAACGTGACTTAATTGTATCGGTGCTGACTGCCCTGGGGAAATACTACGGGAATTCATCGATCAAGGCCATCAAAGTCACTTGTCTAGTCAAAACGCTGAACTAAGAAATCCAGGATTAACACGTACAGTAATAACATTAATTTCGCAGGGTTCCAATTTGAATCGGGATGCAGGCTTTCTGTGCGGGCGGGCACTGTAATCCTGGCGGGCGACGGAACGGAATCAACATCGGCGTCCAGCTTACCAGCATCGCCGACCGGGCCTCGAGCATCACGCGGAGTCGAGGGAGGTGCGTGCCAGCCGCGTGTCTTTTCCGGTGGATATGAACACGCTTTTGCTGGCAAATTGTGCTGCAAAGCTGCTAAATTAGACAAGTTTTCTTGCTTTGCGCACAGGGAACTACCGGCGTAAACACAAAATTGGTAAATGTGATAAATTCGTATCAAATACAGAAGTGACATGCGTGAAGGAGCAGATGCCGTCGACATGAAGGCAGAACGGAACAGGCCAAAAACAATTCGGAGAGCTGCAAAATACAAAATAGATAGAAGTCACCGATAAACATAATTAAGATTACGCAATGTCAAATAATTTTTAACTTTCTTGGGTATGGACGTAATCACGACTCAGAGCTCGCGGAGACAATCAGGATTGGAGGATTCACACTGAAATCTAGAGGACACAATCCGAGCTGAAAATCATATTTCGAGTAAGAACACGAAAACAAGCATTCCACAGGCAAAACTGTGGCTCACACACAGAGGAAAATAGCACACATAAAAAACGGGCGAAATAATGCTCTCTGTCACTGATCTTCTGTCACGGCATCCTCCCCCCCCCCCCCCCAGGATAACCGAGCGGTGTGTCCTAACCCTGTCATGAGCGGAGGACCGTGGCCCTTCCTGCCCAGAGCATGCAGGCCGTAGTAGCTACACCGCGGCGCGTAGCTTCGCCGTGGTTGTGTTTGATGCTATCTGTCCAACACAGATAAGGCTTTCGTTTGCTGTTCTCATCCATCTGTCTCGAATAGACTTGAGCCTATGCCATTGGTGGAACAGCATTCGCACAAAATGCGCACTGCGTGCAGACTAAGAGAGGCTTTTCGAATGGAGCGTATCCAGTCAAAAGTCGAAATAGAAGTTTATGTGTAAAATGTGTGCGGCGCCGGCCCCGCTGGGTTGTCTTTATTTTTACCAACCGTCTCTTGTCCAGCTCACAATTTAGTTGCTCGCCGACCGCGTGTCTCAACACAGGCTGCGAATCGGGGCTTGGTCTGACTAATGTTCTTTGAATCATTGAATCATGTGAGCTGAAGGGATGCAGTTGTTGAAGATGAAAAACATCGTCAGATTGGACCCCTCTACACCTTGCGGATAAAGCTCAAATTCTACTTTTGGCTAGAAACACTTCATTTAACCCAAGCTCTTTGCGGGTGAGAACAAAGGGAGCCATGCACTGTGATAGTGCGAACGTTGTGGACCGGTGTCAACAGTCTGTGCTGTATACTCCAGTCTGTGTTAGCTGTGTTAGCAGTCTGTGCTCCAGTCTGTTCTAACATGCGGGTGGCGCACTTACTTGTGTGTAGCGACCCATCGGCGCTGTGCTTAAGGACTGCATCGCACGGAAGGCCTGCGTAAACCGCACGTGTTGGCACAGTTTTCCGGTGTTCTTGGGTTGTGTGAAACATTCTTTGAAACATTACGTTAAAAAGAATTGTTAACTCCGAGCCCTTGATTCATTGAGTGAATTGTGCCTGCGTTTTCTGAAGTCAGTTTGACCCCCTGAGACCTCAAGAACTTGGAGATATACAGAATTCGCAGGATTTGTTGAAAGGTGCGTGAACTCACTTGGGCCAGAATTTAAGGCTGTTAGGTGACGACAACCGGGTCAAATCAGGTCGAACAAAATCAAACTCCAGATTGGTGTCTTATGTGCTCCCAGACGCTCTTATGTAAGCACCGTGCACCTAGATACCTGTTCTAAGCAAAATATGGCTGTTGCTCATTTTAAGTCAGTGACTTTGTTTGACATTTAGAAGGCCATGGTGGCCAAGATCATACAAGACTGAGTGGATTTTGCATTTGAATAAGCGTCAAGGATTACGCCAGGCAGTATGTTCCTAAAAACAAAACGTTGAACTGGGTCATCTTAAGTCAGCGGCCTATTGTGACCTTTAAAAATTCCAAGGAGGATGTATAATGCGGTTTCTGTTATCAATAAATTCAGAAGGAGCGCGAAAGTCTATCGTATACAGTAAGGTGTGCAGCAAAATCAGGCTGGTTTTGATCTTGATTTGACCTTCATACCTAATCCTAGATAAATCGAATTTGTTAATCCAACTGCTGTGTTGCGTAAGAAGCCATTTCAGAGATACATGCCTTCGTCCAGCATTCCGCTGTTGTATGAGGTTGAGCGATTCCCTAGAAACTGTCTTCACTGAATCCATATCCTGGTTTTGACCTGTCGTAGATCAGCGACCTTAGAAGGAAGATATCAGTTTTTGATACCAAACATCTGCTATTCACTTGTCTCCGGTTATGCAAAAGTTGGCGCGGCTACTCCGCGTAGTTCGGAAATTGTTCCGGAACAATCTTCGGAGGGAGGGTTCAAATTGCCCTCAGCCCAACGCGTGTTAACGCACGTACAGTGTTTTTGTGCCGTTTTGGGGGCTTAGTAGTTTGTGGTGTATGACCTTCAGTCCAGCAGACCACAGAGTTGTCGGCGTGAAGATTGGCAACCGAGTTGCATTGCTGGATGTAGCGTAAAATGGCCTTCGAAAGCTTCTTCTCATCACAAAACATAAAGCTGAGCTTTATATTTCCAACGTCAACAGGAAAGGTGCCATAGATACAGGTTATATCAAACTGTCTGAACCCCAACAAGCTAGCGAAGCAAGCAAGCAAACCTATTTCAAGACAATTTGTGACATTAAATAAACTACAATAGTGAATCAATCCGCCAAATAAAAGTGTTCCATGTTACGGTGAAACGAAAGGCAGCTATAACCGAGACAGGACTCCATAACTATGGCCTACGTTCATTCTTGACGAAATGCACGTCAGGCAAGCGCAGTTGCAGAGACGCCCGCCAGCTCTGGCCGGCCGGCGGGCGGACCGCCGTACTCTAGCTGCAGTAGGTGGCGTCAGTCGTGCTGCTCTGGATCCAGGACAGCACCGCTGTCACCCTGGCGAAGACGTCGGGCGTGTTCGCCACGGCGCACGGCCGGCCGAACGAGACGACGCCGATCAGGGCGTACTTGTTGTTCTCCAGCGTGACGAGCGGACCGCCGCTGTCGCCCATGCAGACGGATTTGCCGCCAGCAGGCAGGCCGCCGGCGCAGATCATGGTGCCGGTGACGAAGCTCCACGAGGTCCTGCACTCAGCCTCAGAGCGGACTGGCAGCTCGACCTCCTGCAGCTCCGTAGCCTGCGGCTGCGAGGCACCGAGCCGGCCGAAGCCGGTGGCGATGGCTGTGGCGCCGGCGTACGTCTGGCCGGCGGTCGGCAGGCACACGGTCGCCCGCCGGCTGTTGAACGCCACCGGACTGGACAGCTTCAGAAGCGAGATGTCATAACCCTGGCTGTGCGTCACGTAGGACGGGTGATCGATGATCTGGCTGACAGTGTGACGCGACTCACCGTCGACGACGCTGATTCGATGGTCGCCCAGCAGCACCTGGATCTGCGACGCCGTGCTACCACTGGTGCAGTGGGCCGCCGTCACCACGTACCGGTCGTTAATGAGACTGCCGCCGCACCAGGTGCGGGTCCCGCCGGGGCTGACCAGGCCTGCCTGCCACGGGTACTCGTTGACCTCGGTCTCGACGCCGCCGACCACCCGGGAGGCGCGGTTGGCCACGCCGCAGCTGCAGCTGCCCGAGGGAGCCTGAGTCGTAGCCCCCGACCCGGACGCGGCCGTAATGGTGCAGGAGTATCCAGTCTTGACTACCGAATAGTCGGCATGGAAGTCAATGGCCAGTGATGCGCTGTTGGAGACAGAGGGGCCTTGGGTACCGCAAAACTTGTTTCCGTTCACCCGCAGCCAGTCCCACGCACAGGAGCTGTGAGACTCGATGTTGAACGCGGAACAAGTGATGGAAAGACTTGCAGCGCCCGACCCCGGCGTCAGGTTATAGGCGCAGTCGTAGTTGTTTCCGTAGTTGGAAGGATGGTTCGGTGATGTGATGGTGTACGTGCCCACCGCCAGCGCGTGGTCACCACAACTCAACGAGTCCGAGGGGGGCGCGGACGCGGCCGTAATGGTGCAGGAGTACCCAGTCTTGACTACCGAATAGTCGGCATGGAAGTCAATGGTCAGTGATGCGCTGTCGGAGACAGAGGGGCCTTGGGTACCACAAAACTTGTTTCCGTTCACCCGCAGCCAGTCCCACGCACAGGAGCTGTGAGACTCGATGTTGAACGCGGAACAAGTGATGGAAAGACTTCCAGCGCCCGACCCCGGCGTCAGGTTATAGGCGCAGTCGTAGTTGTTTCCGTAGTTGGAAGGATGGTTCGGTGATGTGATGGTGTACGTGCCCACCGCCAGCGCGTGGTCACCACAAGACAGAGAAGTGCGTGCAACTTCTAGCCCATGGTCAAAAGGCACGGGCTCCAGAGACTTGGCGTCGTGGACGGAGGGCGGTGGTCTTCGCAGCAGAGACGGCGGCGGCTTGGCCGCGGCCGCGCCCAGAAGAACGATCACCAAGAATGCTGCCATTGCGACCGCTGATACACTGAGAGCAGCTGGAGCCGCACGCGTATAAATACCGGACAGAAATCCGCTTGTCACTGTCAGCCATTGTTTTGCTGAGGTTGTCGTGTACTTTGGTTGTATGACAACAAAAGAAAGAAGCTACACAGCGGCACCACAGCCTTCCACGTAGCAGCTGTGCCGATGACGGTGGGGTTCTACGCGAGCGTTCCATTGTACAGACAGAAGGAGATCTGCGAGTCAGTAATGTCGCCGATGCACACGTGTACGGCATGTCGTGAACAGCATCACAGGGCGTTGGTACTGCATAGTCACACAGACTTGCACCGTCACATTTCTGTGGGGAGGGAGGCGTAGGCGAATCCTGCCACCAAATGACGTATCCTGGTTGCCCGCAAAGCGGTGCTGAGTTCGCCATCCAAAATAACTGCAAAGAAGTGACGGGCTGCTTCCGTGAGCTCACGAGAAAAATAAATGAGGTTTACTATGTTTACTATTATTGCCAGTGATCCAACCAATTAGCAGGTGGTGGGTCCAGAGGAGTCATCTGATATAATTGTAGGGCGTGTGAGCCCCCCCCCCCCCCCGCAGTGCTGGTTTGAGTCCCTCCAACGCTCCTCTGAGTCCCCCCAATGCATATGAGCAGAGGGAATGCCGAGCCAAATGAATGCAGAACAATTGTGTTGACATTGGTGTATTATGTAATGCTTACCTAACAGCATTAATAGTAGCATCATGGATATTTTGTGCTGAACAGCATCGTGTAGGTACCAAATGCTTTTAACCATGCTATCTACCTCATATGTTACACCAGTGTGCAGATGTTTGATAAGTTTTTCAAAAGACAGCGACTGGATTAGAATAAAGGACAATTAACTGCCATGAGTGGTAGCTTCTGAAAGTCAACAATGACCCTGATGAAAGTCAACACATGTTTTCACCCAACAGTGGCAAGTGCAAGTGTTGCTTGAAGTCGCATCAGTGGTCCCAGCCCTGTGGGCCGGGCCCACAAATGCTAGTCAGGGGGTCTTTTGCGCCCATTGGGCCCCATGAGGGGTCGATGCGGACTTTTATGTCGGTTAGGCACCACCTGCGCTGAACAGTCTTCTCTGTGTCGGTTTCGGTCTGAGGGCCTGTTTTCCAAGCAGGGATGAGGCTAGGACCCGCGATTTACATTGTTCGGGCCCCTGAGTCAGCGTGCGGGGGGGGGGGGGCGGTCCTGTGTCGGCCAGGGCCCACAGCGCCTAACAAGGGGCTCTGTGTTGGCAAAGGGCCCTATAAGGCCAGGAGTAACGTTCAAGAGACGAGAACAGTGGCCGGATGGACTGTTCGGGAAAGACGAAGGACCCGATTGGAGCGCTAAACGGCCAATGGTTCTAGGTCACATGACGTATCCCAGTCGGTAGGGCCGTGACCTCAGATTTTAGTCAGAGGGCCTCCTGCATTTATTGAGAGCTCCTTTGCCCAATGCAGGCCTCTATTTCGGCCAGAGGCTGCCAACACCAACAGATGGCTTCGGATCCGTTTAAACACTTGGGACTCACTTCCCGAGCAGAAGCAAGACTGGGGCCCACGATTGGAAGTGGTTTGGTGGTCCCTGAAACAATTAGGGGCTCAAAATGACCAACAGTGACCAAGTGACCAGCCCTGAGGCCCTGAGTCGGCTGAGGCTGTGCTCGAGGGGCTCAAATGAAGAGGCCAAAGGTGTCCGAAAGGCTTCTCGGAACCAAAGATCCCTGGCCCGATGGAGGCTGAGGGGTCCGAAGTGTCCTATGGGTCAAAGCAGCGACACCGTGTCCTGAGATGTCAGTCAGAGGGACTTTTGTATCGATAGGAGGCTATTGGGACAACGCCGGACCTTATTTTGACCAGAAGTCACGAACACCGAGCACCTGGTTCCGTGTCAGCCGGAAACCTAGGACCGCCTTCCCCCAGCAGTGACGATGTGGCTAAGCCCGATGATGTTTTTTGGGGAAGAGGGTGCTTACAGCTGATGCATATTACAAACACGTATATTTTGATTCGGCAACATAACATGCATATTAAAAACAAGTAGATTCCGGTAGATTTTGCTTTTTTGTGAGGTGTCGTAATTGGTAAGGAGTACTGTTCGGTTTGGGGAAATGAATATCAAAGCCTGTTTGTTATGTCTTATATCCTCCATACACTTAAAGTAATAGCCAAATGTTGTCATAAGATGCATATAAAATAGAATTAGTTAAGAAATGTTACGCTGATAAAAAACTGATCCAGTGGTATTGTTCTTATTCGACCTTACGCAAGAACACACGTTGAATTACATAACATATTTCAACAACACAAATTACCCTTTGCACCCAACTTGGAAAAATCACAACTCACTTTCAGTTTCAGTTTGGAAAAATGTGGTCGAAAATCGGGGAAAACATGGGAGCACGTCAAGCCTTTTTTAATTGCCCAAGAATACAGTAAAGACCCAGCATGGCGCAGCTCTGCCCAAACAACGGCAGTCTCGAAAGTTAGTCCGTGCAACTGGACTGACAACCCAGTTATTGACGGTTTTTGGACAAACAGCCGAAAAGCTCATTTGGAGGATGTCTTTTTGGCACCTGGTAAATGGCAACCTGGGAAAGGCAACATGAAAGTAATTCGACGAGCAAAAAGTCGAGTCACCGAAATGACGACCGCAAAAGATGAAGTATCCAAAACACGGACGTTGGAATAACGCTGCGAAGCAACATTTGCAACTTAATATAAAGCCACTGTATTGCGAGGCGGAACTAGAATCGTAGTTCAGCAACGACGAGACGTAACGAAAAAAGCCTCGACACGTGTTCAGAAGGGAACGGAGAATTGTACCGGAAAAAGTACAAATCAATGCACACTATGGCACATGTGCACTCGCACATTAACAGCAGATTTTATGGCGTTGGGGTGTTTTTCAGAACTGGTGTTAGAGCTTGGCGATCCGAGCAGATCACGACATGAAGCCAACTGCAATGTGCAGGCGCATGTGCTATCTCACAAACACCCAGGCAGCCCAACGCCGTCAGACACTGCGACGTCAGCAATCGACCAGGAGGCGACATAGGTCGCGTTTTCCGAAAGCAAACTCGAATACGCGCTGACACCTAACCCGGGCGGGTTTGGGGCGTGAAATTGACACGTACGTAAATGCAGCATCTGCACCACCGTTTTGTGTCGCTTGTGTCGTTTTTACGCGCTTTGTATTTAATATTCTAGCCACGCTCGCTGTGTTCACTAATCAGCACCACTCGCTGTGGGCAGACGACTTACGGCTCGCCACAGTCACGTGTCTGCTTGTTTGATCTATGCCACGCCAGACACCTGTGGTGTTTAAGACAAGAAAGTCGACCTGTCCTCGTATGAATAACACGCGACCCAGGGCCATACAACACCGGGTACTCCAAAGTTTTGACTAGTAGGTATCGACACACACTATAAGTATACCAGAAGCGGGATTAACACCAGTTTTAGGATGTTGTACCAAAAGTTGGCAGTGCTGTGCTAGCGGCATCTTTGGTTTATTTGTGGCAATTAAGTGTAATCATATTTCTCAGTCGTAAGATACTTGAATTGTGGTGCACCATTGGGAGTGGTGGTTGGGGGATCAGATTGTGTTCAAGTAATTTCAGATGCCTCTGGGCTAATCAGATGTATGTTGTTCTTGCCAAGTCACATTATGTCTCAGTTTGCATATAATGACTCATTTAAACATTCTGCAGCAAAACTGATGATGTAATGATTCAGTTACTGCACACCTTGCCAGTTATGAATGTTGAGGCTTAGGCTACCGGCTGTTGAATGCTTGTGGAATACTGCATGCGAAGTGATTGGCAAAGGCGTGTTCAGGTATATTTACGTTGGAGCGAAGGGTCTTGCTATTTTTTAATATATGAATATTGAGATTGTTGTCTGATTGGCATTTGAATATTCCACATAAGCATTGATAGCCTTTGTCTACAGTGGCCTTACCACCCATGAAATGGGCCAACCAGTAATTATGTGAGCTCAGCACAGCTGTGTGATTGCATTAGATGTGTTTATTGAGACATGAAAGGCACTATAATGTAATGGAAATGTTTGGTATGATGCAATATTGTGCACGTACCCGATAAGACATTTCACCAAAGGAGTTATCTGCCTGCACTGTTTAGAAAAGGTCATGTTATGTCAAAAATGTTTATATATAATCAGAATATTGTTGCACTAAATAGTTCTACCGCCAGTCAGTGGCCGTATTCACTCCGTGTTCCATCTCAACTCTGCTGAAAAGAGTTGGTGGCATCGGGATTCGATCCCACGCCTGGACAGCGTGGCGCGTGCATGGGTCTGCGCTTTGGCTGATAGCTCGAAAATGAGTGCGACGGCGCGCACTTTTTATCTTGGAAATCGAAAGAGAATTGTTCAAGCTTCATTTCTATGCTCTGTTTATGCATATATATGTTCAAGATTTAGAACGCCGTGAGCCTGAAGATGGTCATTTTAACGTGGGAACCCTATGGCCAGTCGTGAAATGTGCGCCGTTGCTGCCATATTTTATACTAGACTTTGGCCCCCCCCCCCCCCCGCACCCGACCAGTGCAGTACCAGACGACGCCCACAGATAAGTAGACATGGACGTGTGTTTTGACTTTTTGCGATGCGTTCGTGGCTATTCAAGTCCGTCATCATAGCATTAAAACAGGGCATCAATGTAAACACACACGCACACGCACACGCACACGCACACGCACACGCACACGCACACGCACACGCACGCACACGCACACGCACACGCACACACACAGAGAGAGAGAGAGAGAGAGAGAGAGAGAGAGAGTGTGTGTGCGTGTGTGTGCGTGTGTGTGTGTGTGTGTGTGTGTGTGTGTGTGTGTGTGTGTGTGTGTGTGTGTGTGTGTGTGTGTGTGTGTGTGTGTGTGTGTGTGTGTGGTGTGCTGTGTGTGGTGTGTGTGTGTGTGTGTGTGTGTGTGTGTGTGTGAACACAGTGTTCCTTTAGTAAAGTTGACAAGCGCTTGCGTGCTTGCTTCGCTGCGCACCATGAGAAAAATTTAAAACTGTTAATTGTGTATGTTTTGCAGTTTAAATCACGGTTCTAGGTGCCCTCGTCGCCGAGATATGGAGCGAAACGTGAAAGACTCAGCCATGTGCCGCGCACGGTGCCGGCGCCCTCCGGCGGCCGACGGCGGGAGAGAGAGCATTCGTCCTGCCCTCTCTGCAACACAGGCACACCTATTCCATGGTATCGGCGATTGATCGCTGGACGTGGCCGATTCTTTTTGCCGCTTCCATCAACTGTCAGCCTTTGAATGGTGGCAGTACGCACTGCTGTTGCATTAAACGGCGTTGTACTGTATCGAAAAGTGAAAAACGGTCGGCAGCGGCCAAATCAGTTTCCCTGGCTCACGCACACGTTACACTACAGTCTATACCACGTCGATGTCCGTTCAATTCCCCATCAAAGCATGCTACTCCCGAGTGCGTCCGTGCCTGGATGCAAAGATGTGGCAGAAAACGTGTAAAACTGGGAAAAAGAGCAAAGGTGTGAACCGTAAAAAAGAAACCACGCCAGTGTGAACGGTGTGGATCGCGCGCGGAGCACCGCCTGCCTTGCCGCTGGCCGGCACGAGGCGCGGGAGCAACGCGCCGCGCGCCAGGCAGGGCTGCACTACACCAGAGACACGTTTGTGGCGCCGTCCGAACTGCAGCTGGACCAGATGGAGGTTGTCTGCGCCTACTGCAGCACGCTGCGTTTGCGACGAGTCGCCCCGCGCCTCCTCCCCCGATGACAAGGTGGCTCTGCCGTTCCACCCGCCGCCGCTTCCAGCCCAGTGAGAGCTGTTTGAGCCGGAGTCGCCGAATATTAGGCGCCGGCATCCGGCAATTTGTCCTGCAGTTTGCAGCGCAGCGGTGCGTTGCACAAACTCACGATGCGACTGAAAGTGTAATCGCGTCAGTTGTGAATGTTTGTGGCGCCACGTTTGTGGTGTTTGTGGCGCTGCCCAAGATGCAGCTGGGCCAGATGGAGGTCGTTTGCGCCCACTGCGACGCGCTACCCTCGCGACAAGAGTCGCCCGGCGCCTGCGGCCACGACGGCAAGGTGGCTCTGCCGTTCCACCCGCGGCGTCTCCAGGTCTTTGCGGGCTGTTTGACCCAGACACGCCACATATTAGGGGCCGCCATCTGGCGATTTGTCCTGCAATTTGTAGCGCAAAGGTGCGTTGCACAAACTCGCGATACGGCTGAAAGTGTAGTCGCGTTCATTGTAAATGCTGGGAAACCAAAGCCAAGCCTGTGCGCGCACGGCGACCGCAACGCGCAACGCGCCGCCCACCGTCATGTCTCCGCCGCTCCTGCGCACGACCTGCCCGCGGGCCCGTCGCCGACACACTGAAAGCATGCCTGAAAGCTCGTTCTTTTACATGAAACGTGGCTGAAGAAACCGCCGAGAGGTTAGGTTAGGCTGGGTTGTTATGTTAGGCTAGGTCAGGTTAGGCTAGGTTAGGCTAGGTTAGGTTAGGTTAGGTTAGGTTAGGTTTGGTTAGGCTAGGTTAGGTTAGGTTAGGTTAGGTTAGGTTAAGTTAGGTGAGGTGAGGTGAGGTGAGGTGAGGTGAGGTGAGGTGAGGTGAGGTGAGTTTAGGTTAGGTTAGGTTAGGCTAGGTTAGGTTAGGTTAGGTTAGGTTAGGTTAGGTTAGGTTAGGTTAGGTTAGGCTAGTTTTGCCTAGGCTTGGTTTTTGTTTCCCAACATTTACAATGAACGCGACTACATTTTCAGTCGTATCGCGAGTTTGTGTAACGCACCGTTGCACTGCAAATTGCAGGACAAATTGCCGGATGCCGGCGCCTAATATGCGGCGACTCCGGCTCAAACAGCTGTCACTGGCCTGGAAGCGGCGGCGGGTGGAACGGCAGAGCCACCTTGTCATCGGGGGAGGAGGCGCAGGGCGACTCGTCGCAAACGCAACATGCTGCAGTAGGCGCAGACGACCTCTATCTGGCCCAGCCGCAGCTCGGGCGGCGCCACAAACGTGTCTCTGGCGCAGTGCAGCTCTGCCTGGCGCACGGCGCGTTGCTCCCGCACGTCATGCCGGCCAGCGGCAAGGCAGGCGGCGTTCCGCGCGCGATTCACACCGTTCACACTGGCGTGGTTTCTTTTTTACGGTTCACACCTTTGCTCTTTTTCCCAGTTTTACACGTTTTCTGCCACATTTTTGCATCCAGGGCACGGACGCACTCGGGAGTAGCATGCTCTGATGGGGAATTGAACGGACATCGACGTGGTATAGACTGTAGTGTAACGTGTGCGTGAACCAGGGAAACTGATTTGGCCGCTGCCGACCGTTTTTCACTTTTCGATACAATACAACGCCGTTAAATGCAACGGCAGTGCGTACTGCCATCATTCAAAGGCCGACAGCTGATGGAAGCGGCAAAAAGAATCGGCCATGTCCAGCGATCAATCGCCGATCCCGTGGAATAGGTGTGCCTGTGTTGCAGAGAGGACAGGAAGAATGCGCCTTTTCCCGCCGTCGGCCGCCAGAGCGCCGGCACCGCGCGCGGCCCGCGGCTGAGTCTTTCACGTTTCGCTCCATATCTCGGCGACGAGGGCACCTTGAGCCGTGATTTAAACTGTAAAACATACACAATTAACAGTTTTAAATTATGCGTGCGTGCGTGCGTGCGTGCGTGTGTGCGTGTGGGTGTGGGTGTGTGTGTGTGTGTGTGTGTGTGTGTGTGTGTGTGTGTGTGTGTGTGTGTGTGTGTTTGTGTGTGTGTGTGTGTGTGTGTGTGTGTGTGTGTGTGTGTGTGTGTGTGTGTGTGTGTGTGTGTGTGTGTGTGTGTGTGTGTGTGTGTGTGTGTGTGTGTGTGTGTGTGTGTGTGTGTGTGTGTGTTTGTAAGTGCTAGCCTAACGACTCCGAAGTGTGAACACACACCCGCCTGGCAGTACCGAAATTCCGGTATTGTTAAGCTTTTTCGTGAAAAAGTGATCAAAGCACTCCGAAGTGGTTTTAGATCGCTTTTGAGGTCGGAACTGGCAAGATGGTTTTTCGACGGTGTGTTAACTAGCTGTGTTTACGAGTCAAAAGACCACCTTCTCCATGCGCACACTTCCTCACGGTGGCGGCGCCTGGCGACCACCGCCGCTCCCCCCGCCACCCCGCTGGGTAATCGCCGCGGCGGTCAAGAGGGGACTGGTCACCATTGTGAGATCCGATCCTTTGGCAAAAGCCGCCGGGGCTTGGATGGCGCGATATCTCTGCCTGTGCCCGTGGAATGTTTGTAACTGAGCAGTCCGGCACGGAATACTTTGCAGACTGCCAACAGCCTGCTCAAGGAGCATGTACCTTGAGTGCGTGTTGCGGGATGCGTCGCGGGAGGCATGCAACTTATGGCAATGGGTGTACTTAACAGTCTTGTTTGACTTTGGATCTCAGAAACTGAGTTGGCTTCATCAAGCCAGGTCTTATCAGCATTGCGTACGGCTGGTTGTGTTCTGCATTTGCTTTGGGGAAGCTGCCGTTCTGTTTCGCATAGATATTTCCACGCTCTTCTTATTCGAAGATGTGCCTTTCCAACAGCTGAAATTTCAGTATCATATTGGTGTCATATTTTTGTATTATTTTCATTGGTTTAGTGTCATGCCCGAATTTATTATGGCTGCAACATTATCATACCATTATCTTAGTCAACGTCCAGAAATCGAGTGCGTTATCAGGTACCTCTAAACTGGTATGAATGAAACTACTAGCAAAGCCGCCCTCGCACGCCAGAAATAGCTGCGATCCAGCGCAGTTGGCGTCAGTGGTATGCAGACAAGGGGACGCGGCCCCGGCCGCATCGCGACACACCCCACGGCACGCTGCGCACAAAAGACGCCCTCCCTCGTGTGGCGGGCAGGGGCGGTCCAACCCCGACCGGCGAGTCGGACGGCTCCAAGGCGCAGGACCTCACGACACTTTTAGCGTTTGCAATGGAGAAACGAACTTGCTTGCTAGCTCGTACAGCTGGCTTCACAATGTACGCAGTTGCACTTGCGTTGAACATGAAACGTTAGATTCATGGGCATGTGGACTCTCTTAGGCAGATTACATATATATTACCTCGCGTGAAAGCCGTTTTCACGTTAAGTTGAATCACTGAAAAGTTTTAAAAAGTTTAAAGTGTTTCTAGGAGGTTCTTATATACACTAAACACCTTGACAAAAAAACGGTTTCCATGAAATTTTACTAGTACGCATAAGCAGGCCTTTTGTATCCAGCTAAGATTATTTGTATGTCAAACAAGCCTTTTAATCATGTCAGAGACCCTAGTCATACTAGTAGCATTTGTAGTTTGAGAGGTGTTGCACGGCAACCATAATTAATTAGTTGCAAATCACTTGAACCTGTGTGTGTGGGCAACAGCAATGACGTCTTAAGCTGGCGCAAGTCAAGCCCTACAAATAATTTCCTTGTGGATGCATAATACTTCGGCATGCAGACAATCATCTGGAAACAATGCCTTTGAACCGAATCCTGCCAACAGCTAATTTCTCACCCTGATGGTTGTATAACTATAAAAGCTAGGATTTACATGAATTGGCGTTGACAGCTCCTGTTTTTGCGGTGAGTTAGCATTTTATGCATGCCAGGTTCTACTACTAGGTTTGGATTGGTCTCAGGCGGGGCGACGCATCCCGTCTCGGGTATAACATATAGAGTGCGGTATGTTGGGAGGTACGTATCAAGGGACTGTTTTTGATGCCATGTAGTCACGTTCGTTGGAAAGATTCTAAGCAAGCAACTGCCTTCGTCTCCTGGCTAAACGTGTTTGATGGATCAGAAGACCAGTTTGCCTTTGCAGACCAGTCATATTCTCATTTATATTCAAACCCAGACCCTTCCATTTTGCTCGAAGTCATTGGGGCTTTATGACGCACTAACGATGTGTGTGATCAACGAGTTTTTTCTGAAAATCTGTCAATGTTAATGTTAGACATGCTGATTACGGTGTTATAACTCATTTTCAGCCGCATTCAATTTTAGGACTTCCAGAGATCAGCTAAGTGTTGACGGGCATTCTGTCCCACCGCGGTGCGCCGTCCGACCCTCATGCTGGCTACACGGGGCGGCATCCCCTGTCCGACGGGAGGCCCTTATAGTGATGCACTATGTCGTATTGGTCCGCTCCCTGACGCGGGAGGCCTTCTGACCCTCACAGCTGACCCCTGACCGACACAGGAGCTTCTCATGGTGTCAGGGACCCCGAACATTGCAAATCGCGGGCCCCAGCCTCCGTCTTGCTAAAATCTTTGGTGGCCTCTGGGGCATCCATTGTGCGCGTGATGACACCAACAAAGTGCCCCTAGTAATTCTGGCCTCAGAGTAGCGATGCTTTTTTACGATCATTGCAAGGTGATTCAAGGCTGGCGGGTGCGGCAGGGGGCAAGCGACGATTCTGCGGACCGCGCGCGGAGGGTTGGCCTTGTTACATGAACGAAACCCTGCCTTATGAATGCCATGGTACTCATGATTAAACAAGCAACACACTTCTTTGTGTTCCATGTCACTTCACTGCATGATTTCATATATATATATGAAGAAGCAAACCTGATGTTTGGTTTTCATGAAAATTCGACCTTCGACTTGGTCTAGTGGGGTCAGTTAGCAGCAGGAAATTTCTTACCAATCACAAGACCTCACTAAAGACAGTTCACCACCCGTTTATTTTTTGCGGGGCTTTACCCTTCTGAGTTTGCAACCGTCAGGGAAGCCCCCGCCCCCTCTTCTTGTCCGCGGTACAAAACCGGCGAATCAAGGTGACGATTAAAAATTGTTGGCTACCGTATTTTATTTATCTTATGTATGCTGGTGTAAACATCTGCATATCAGATCATGTAAACATCAACTGCTACAGGAGAATAACACATTTCATTACCAACATCCAAACATTGGTAGAAATTCAATCAGGTAGCCAAAAATTGCAATTTGCATGTAAGTAAATGCAAATCTAAAATAATTATCCGGTTATCTGTAATGTTTGGCATGTATAATACAGGAGTGTCAATTCAAATGGATTTCTGGGGCACTACCGAATATCTGTGTTGGGCTGGGCCCCCTCAATGCTGATTCCCCTCCATCCAGCCATTATTTCTAGCTGGAAAATTACAAATAGATGAGATAAAAACTTACTATTACACAACACCATCTCATCCAGATTAAATTTATTGACCATGGTCCATAGGTTGATATCTCCTCCCAATCACGCATAAAAATTAGCGCTGCTGTCATTATGCCATCACCACACAACCTATATTTATTTCTGCTATCAATGTAGGCGGTATATATGGTAGGCTGTCCGCCTTTACAGCCTGTGCTTAAATGTGTACGGTGATTATGCTTATGTTTCTATCAGCACAATTTTGTAATTCACTGTGTGTGTCATTGTCATCGGCTGTGTGTGTCATCGAATGTGTCATTTCCCTTGGCAATTGAGTGCATGACACTTATCATACCAGTGCATCACGTTCTAAACATACTTTGAATGCTAGGACGTATCCTCCATTATATCAAAGCAAAATTATATGCGATGCGAATGCCACTTGCAAAGTTGCAGTGCATCGAAATTCACTGCCCACTTCATGTCAGTTGCATCACAATTGAAACACGACCTTGCGGCCGGAAAAAATTCCCATATCTAGATCTTTTTCGGTATTTTATGCTCAAAAGTTTGGGACACTGAGAGTCGGCTGCCTAAAAACAGCGAATCGGCCCACCGGCCGGGCCATAAGAAATACACTGACTTGTCGCCGACCTATCGCCGAGTCGGCTGACCAACTACAAATCATAGGATATTTTTGTCGCTAGGTTGGAATAAAACTTAGCAAAGACATCGCGGTGCTGTAGAGTACGGTAAGGAGTCTTTACAGAATCGTTTGCTTGTGTTGTGTGGCGAAATTTATTACCATGGAGGCATAATATCTATGTATGAAGACCTAATCTTATGTTTTACATAGTGTGCTGTACTTTGTCGTTTCGGTCGTCACCAAAATTTGCTGTCGAAAAACATTTTTGGCGACAGGCCTCGCGTGAATAAATGATTTTTTGTTGCCGACCTTATTTACCAAGTCGGCAGGTTTCACCACCCCTGACCGGCTCATTAAAATCGTAATTCGGAGATATTCAGAAGAATTTCGAGAAAACTGGCACTATTGCTCAAATTGCACGCGTCTGATCTGCCAATAACTGAGCACGAAAAGGCAGCATACTCTCTTTAACAACATACACTTTCGTAATCAGGAGGCTTAACACTGCCATCGGCAAGAATTTGTTGTCCTGATGGCTCGTATGGTTGGAGTGTTTGCATTCCATTACACTCACCCGGACGCGGTGGATTTGAATCGTTTAAGGCGTTCGCTGTTTATTGTTGACAGACACGGTCTGCGACCGGTGGCAGCGATTTACAACCTACGTTCTCGGGGCCATCAATTTGTCTGTAGAACCAGAATAAAAATTCTGACAAACCTTCTGTATAGTATCGGTTTAGAATGAGCCCACTGAACTATTTGTAACTTAAGAGCGCTGATCATTTATTCCATGCAATCGTTTAATGTCTGATTCCGCAGTTTATTCACATTCACAATACAAACAAACTTGACCTCGCTTGACTTGATCATGAAATATTCTAGCGATAACTTTTGGTTGCCATGCGTGGGACGGCCGGACCAGGGCAGTGGCCGTCAACGGCGGAAGGAAGTAGGGCTCAAATAATTATTTCAAAAATCTGCCATGTGAATAAAGAGCGGACAAGAGCCTCCGCCTCTTTTCCTCTCTCCCCCCTCCCCCCCCCCCCCGGGCAATGGGCTTGCCTCCCAGCAAAAGTTCCTGAAGTGCACCTTAAGTCTGGCCCCTCCCCCACCTTTTGAAACGTTCCTACGCTTATGGCCCACCATGACCCTTTGGCAAAGGGCGCCGTACCGGGGAAATAGGTAGGATATCGCTGGCTACACCAGCAGAATGCTTGTGACTGGGCGGACCCGATGAGAAGACTATGCACACAGCTAACAGCTTAAGGAGACCAGAGTGCTCCTTGTTTAAAACATTGCGAGACGCATGCGGCCTGTAACTATCAGCCTACTTTGTCTTCTTGTTTGACTTTGGACCTCACAACTCATTTTTGACCTCATGTAGGCAGACATTTGTAGCACCGCGTTCAGCTGGTAATTGGAATCCATAACTGTAAGGCGCCTGCATCCCATCCGACGTTGAACATCCAGCGGACTGATGCCATGTCGGAGTCCTCAATATGACCAGGGGGGATGCAAGCTACCCGTGGAGCGACAAGAAGTCCACTCGCTGCCGACTGGGCTTCTGTTCGGGCTTGAAAGCCGACTGGGCTTCTGTTTTCACCCAACAGTGGCAAGTGTATTTATTGCAGAATCATGGCTGTGGTGGTTATACAACATTATCAGCGGCAGCGGTAGTCATCAGCGATCCCTTATCAAGGCTTACCGATATTTTTTTGTGTGAATTACACCCCATTCTGATCTTTTCACAAATAGGGAGCTCCCCTTAACTTGAAATGGGAAGTCGTTCTTCCGCAGGAAATCAATTTTGAATTTACGAAGCATTTTTGAAACATAACATCGAGCAAGCGAATTCAAGTATCCCAAATCCGAGGAGAGGTCATGTTTTGAAGGCAGGTGAGGTCAACCTTTTCGGCTGGTCCCCAACCGAAAACCAGGGATGAACCTCTCTCTCATAAGTTCGCTCTTGGTCATGGTGAGTGTCAACATACATGCAGAAACAGTGTGCGACGGCTCACCCTCCCCTCCCAAAACAGCAACGTACCGTGTCGTGCTTCAGGTGCCGGTCTCAGGTCGGCTGGCTCATGCCGTCCTCTGTAACAGAGTACTGAAGCGTCGGTTCATTGCTGTTGTCCTGCCCTGAATGCGTGTACTTTCGAGACATCTGCTTCAACAGATTTGGAATAATTTGTTGACAAGCTTTCTTTTGTATTATACTTGGAGACCTCAAAAGCAAAGCAACACTATTTGTGTTTGCGAAGCGATGTCTCATCTACCTTTCTCCGAACTTTCGTTCCGAAATCCGAAATCCGTTCGGACTTCCTCCGAAGTAATGCACCAAGGTCAGAGTTTAGCTACTTGCAAACAATCTGCTCGCATCATATTTATCAGTTCCAGCGGGCTACAGACGCCGGTCTATGAGCTAAACGCATCAAGGTTAGCTATACCTATTGGACCAGCTGTGAATGTGTCAATGGGTCAATACAGTAATTAACAGGTCTGTTGGCGCTTCAGACACCGATAGCTGGTTTAATTTTGCATGCCCTTGTTTGATCCGAATATCATGATCTAGGTGCCTGCAAATTTGGTGTAAGTGAGTTCCCGTAGAGGGGTGCCTACTCCGTGAATTTTGGGTCTCCGGCACCCTAAGTTTTAAGATCTTAGGAGCAATGCTCCCCCCACCCGAGTGCTTTACATTTAGCAGGTCGCCCGGGAACGTGTCAACTCTGAGTAGCGCAGGCAGGGGTGTGGACACAGCAGACACGCGTACCCCCCCCCCCCCCCCCCTGTAGGTCCCGCCCGACGACGATCAGGGACCGGCTTAAGAGCCTAATGAGAAGGGCCCCAAGAGTCTGAAGAGCTTGCTGAGGTCACATCAGTGGTCCCAGCCTTGTGGGCCGGGCCCACAAATGCTAGTCAGGGGGTCTTTTGCGCCGATGCGGCCCATGAGGGGTCGATGCGGACTTTTATGTCGGTCAGGCACCACTTGCGCTGAACAGTCTTCGCCGTGTCGGTTTAGGTCTGAGGGCCTGTTTTCCAAGCAGGAATGAGGCTGGGGCCCGCGATTTACATTGGTCGGGTCTCTGAGTCAGTGTGGGCGTGGGGCGGTCCTGTGTCGTCCAGGGCCCACAGTGCCCAACAAGAGGCTCTGCGTTGGCAAGGGGTCCATATAAGGCCAGGAGAAACTTTCAAGAGACGCGAAGAGTGGCCCGATGGACCCTTCGGAAGCGACGAAGGTGCAAGGGTTGACAGGTTTACACACTTTGTGCCACATTTTGGCACCCAGGGCACGGAGGTACTGGAAAATGGCACGCATTTATAACAAATAGAATAGATAATGGCGTTGCATTAATTGTCACGTCGCACGTGCTGTATGGATTGATGGGGAACCGAACAATCACGTGGTGTAGATTGTAGCATCATGTATGCGCTAGCTAGGAAAATTGCTTTCGCCGATACCGACCGTTTTTTACTCTTCGATACAATGCAATAAATACTGTTTGATACAACGGCAGTGCGTGCTGCCATCATTCAAAAGGCTGACAGTTGGTGGAATGCACGCAAATCACCGGCCACGTCCCGCAATCAATCGCCGATCCCAAGGAACATGCGTGCCTGTGTTGCAAAGAGGGCAGGTAGAATGCGCTGTCCCGCAGAGGGTGCCGACACTGCGCGCGGCCCGTGGCCGAGTGTTTCACGTTTTGAGCCGTATCTCGGCAACGAGAGCACAGAGATCCATGATTTAAGCTGGAAAACATACGCAACTGCAAATTTACGTTTTCATTATGTGCGCAGCGAAGCAAGCACGCAAACGCTTGCCTACTATGGTAAAGGAACAGTGCGTGTGTGTGTCCGTCAGTAGACCTACAGGCTTCACTGTCAGGAGTTTTCGCATCAAGTTTGCACACGACCGAGATCCGCTGGCTGCGCTTGGCGGAGTTGCGTCAAATTTTCGCATTTCGCAAAAATGAGCGCGTGCCAAGCCAAGGAAAACGCAGAAATACCATAGGGTTAACGCGGGCGACGAGCGTGCCGAGCGAAGAAAAAACAAAATCCGATAGGGTTAACACGAGCGACGCCAATTTCGCGATTCAGCCCGACCTCCCGACACCCCTCGCCTCCCGCTACCTCGGCAACCAACGGTCGCAGCGACACGCAGCTTGCACGGTGTGATGGAGCGCGGAATGGGCCATCGCATTTCCGGGAGTTTTTTTGCGCCACGTAACACGTGGCGCGTATACACGTAATAATGAACTGATATCGGCCGTTTTTGACGCTGTTTTACGTTTACCGTTATATCTCGGCACGGAAAGAAGGTAGAGCCCGGAATGTTGTTTCCCAACATTAGCAATTGAAAGGGCTACATTTTCAGTGTGCACCGCGAGTTTGTGCAACGCACCGTTGCGCTGCAAATTGCACTACAGTTTGCAGCGGGCCGAGTTTTAAAAACCGAAGCTTAATACGAGCTGCTACCGTCCAAACTATGCGCGATCTGGCGTTGAAAACTACATCATGGTGTTGGTTGATTCGTCCCGAGATTCCGTCGATGAGCCTACACTGAAAGGCTGCACATTTTCCCCGCGACAGCGGCAGGTTGCTACCCCCACTCCCGGCGAACGCCCTAGGCGTTAAGGGTTAAAATAGCTCTTCACGCGGCGGGCATTCGGCTTTGTTCATTTAGGCGCTATTTATGTTCAGGAACGAGCATTCATCCGTGTTTTCAGTCTGTCCGGCAGGTGGGCCACGGGTCTGGCGCTCACGTTGTCCACGGTACAGAATGTCCGAAGGTACAGAATGTCCGAAGGTACAGAATGTCCAATGTACAGAATGTCCAACGTTCGTAATGCCCAAGGTACAGAACGTCCAAAATGGCTCCAGTGCGGACGTATTCGTGATGTCTAAAGTACAGATTGTCTAAAGCACACAGCGCCCAAGGCACATAAGGTCCAAAGTACACACATGCCCGGACAACAGAAGGTCCAAAGTACGAAATGTCCAAGGTACACAATGTCCGAGGTACAAGATGTCCAAGGTACACAGTGTCCAAAGTACAGAATGCCCAATTTAGTTTCTAGGGCGGCCGTTGGGCTGTGAGCCTTAACCTCGATTGACTTCAACGGCGTTCCCGCAGGCCTCCGCCGCGCGCATACAGCCGGCCGATATTACCGCTGCTCGGCACGCGGTTCACAATCTGCCGCTAACCGTTGTCGTATGCGGTAGGCGGAATGACGTAGAAGGCATCTGTCCAATGAGAGAGCGGCTCGGGACGACAGCGCTTGTGGGGGCCCGTGCGGCACCTCCCCCGCCCTGACGACTGCTCGGCTTTTATTGCCTGGTTATGATTAGCGCCATCTACCGAAGTGCGAGAAACTACATGCGCTCGGAAAGCCCGGTATGCGGTCCGCTTGTTCATTTCCAGTGACACATATCATTCAATTCCTTTTCGGCTCTGTGTCGCTGCCATTCTTAGGAGAGGCCTGTAGCATCCTGCCCTGCGCTCACCACACTCTTGCTGTGCCTGTGTGAAGGCGGCCGTGGATAGTCTACTTGTCTACTTGCGGTGCGGCTCGACGATGCTTTCCTCTTGGTCGTCAGGAAAATTTGGGTTCACCGAATAGAACGTCTGATCATACGCGACCCATGTACCAAAATTTCTGCTCCATGCCGTTAAGTTGGAACCGAAATTGTCGCAAGCTCTCTTGTTAAGCTTTCGCACTGTTTCTGAGTGCCTGGCCAGAGCTGAAAGTACTGGGCACAGTGTACGATATTACATAATCCAGAAAACAAATGCGTGCTGTGCCAAGATGCTGTCCGTGGCATAAAGTGCATAACGCTCGTGGCTGCTGTTTGATTTGCTGGTTTGCTTCGGATTTGCATTATTTGTACGAAAATAATCCGGAATTTGAATTTGGGGCACAAATCAAAGGATTTCACGCCAAGTGCCCCTCTCTCCCCCCCCCCCCCCTCCACGCTTAAACCTGCATCTGTTTTTTAGTCATACATGGTTCCTTACAAAAAGTTGAAAATCGGCGCAATGTGTGCTCACCGAGCTCCGGACCCGCTCCACGTGGAAGCAATTCCGGCTGTTCGCTACCAATTTACACCTTCGACGCGCCAACGACAAGTGGTGACCCACATGACGAAGTCAGGCAAAAGAGTATTTGCTTCGTTGTATGTCAAAAAACCTACACTTTCGTTGTCCGGACAAAGCATACCGCTCTGTCCACTTTGTATGGAGCGCCATCGCCTGCAGACGCCAACGTTGGTGGCCATGGCGCAGCAGGGTTTGAATCCGGATTCCCACAAGGAGCTATTAGCTCTAATCACATTCATTACGCCCTCGCTCCTTACATTCACCGTGGCCTCAACATGTTCACCAAACTGCTGCTTTGCTAACACTTCAAAACTTCAGTGAACCAAGTGGCATTTCTACTCCATGGTATATTGGGTCTTAAGGATAATGCAGCCTTTTGCATGCATCATGAATGCCCTGCTCATCTTCTGCACGCTAAACCGTAATTGCTCTGTGGCTTACTAATATGTATTTAGCAAATATGGGTCCATTTCTTAGCATGAATGTCCTGTTTCTAGTGCATGCAATTAATTCAACCGCATGCATGCGAACTGAGAGCTAAGTCGTTCGATAAAAGCAACGTAGGGGGAGGCTCGCGAACAGACCCTGCAAGCAATTTTGCTCTTTTTAACTAACGAAATTATATTACATTTAAGAAAGATTCGATTTTAGCGAAGGGACCGTTTTGCCTGACGTCATTTCGCGTAACTACATCCCTGATTAAGCAAGAAGTGACCGATGATGTGCAAAAGGAAAAGAACCCCGTTACTTTGTCGGTGTGATTTTCTTCACTGATAAGCGGTGCATTCCTTGCATGTGTCTGGGTGTAATTTCGCTGAAGCAAAAACAGATCTAATGAGATATTTAGCAGGAATTTTGCAACCGCATTTCCAGGAAAGGACCAAATATATTTCAATTGTGACGCAATTGGAAAACACTGATGGGTATTTTTCACGACACTCAGCACTAAACCAATCGTTTGACTTCAACGTGGCAAAAAGCTCGTAATTATTAACAATGCAGGTGTGATCTCCGCACCAACATGTGTCAAGCACCGGATCTCATCAGCAGCTGTAGGTGCTGACCCTGCGTTGTTGTGTCGTTCGTGTCAATAGTAAGTTGCGAGCACATCTGGGTTAGGGATTGAGTACTTGTCATTACATTTTGTAGATATCGTCTCTCATCGAGTGGTGTTATGCTCAGAAATAACGGCGACTTGCTTGTGTTCCATTTTCCAATTGTATTGCGCCTCGCAAAGTGACAGCACTCTCCCAGTAGTCCCGCTGCTTTTATGCACCCTCATTGATTTCGTATGTCAAAACTTAAGTCGGCGCTTCATTACTGAAGTTGTGTTATACTAATGTTATCCTGGAGTCACAGTGGTTCTTGTTTTAACGAACCTTGTTTTTTTTAAAAGAAAGTACCACTTCAGGCATTTGAAGTGTGTCGAAACAGATGGTTTATGCGCGTCATCGGAAGCCAATGTAGCACGATTTCGTACAGCGCGGATTTAACAAGTAAACTGTGAGCCCTCTACGACAGACCACTTCGCTTAAACTTCCTGGTCTGCGCTGATTCAACAAGCCATCATGGCCTCTAGCTGGGGCGGCTCCAGCGACTCCGGGAACAGCTCTGGTGGCTGGGACGGCTCCTGGGCTCCGATGGCTCCAGCCGCTCCAGCGCCCGGGGCGGCTCCGGCGGCCTGGGAAGCTCCAGAAGCACCAGCTGCTCCGGCGGGTGGCCCGGCTTCGTGGCCTCCGGCGGCTTCGGCAGCTCTGGGCGGTCCGGGGGCTTGGGCGACTCCGGCAGCTCCGTGGCCTTCGGCGGCTTGGGCGGCTCGGGCGGCTCCAGATGGCCCGGGGGACTGGGCAGCTCCGGCAGCTCCGTGGCCTCCAGCGGCTTGGGCGGCTCCGACGGCTCTGGACGGTCCGGCGGTTTGTTGGGCTCGGGCGGCATGGGCTTCTTGGGCTGCTCCGGGGGCACCGGGGGCCGCGACAGCTCCAGCGGCCTGAGTGGCCCTGGCGGCTCTGGGGGCTCCGGCGGCTCCGGCGGCTCCGGCCGGCTGGGCGACTCTGGTGGGTCCAGCGGCCTGGGCAGGTCCGGGGGCTTCGGCGACTTCGGCGGCTTCAGCTGCCTGGGCCACTCTGGCGGGTCCAGCGGCCTGGGCAGGTCCGGCGGCTCCGGCGACTCCGGCGGCCTGGGCAGCTCCGGCGATTCCGGCAGCTCCGGCGGCCGGGAAGGCTCCTCCAGCCATGGCAGCTGCTGCTACAACCTGGTTGTAAGCGAGAAGGTAGACATTACAACCGAAGATAAGCCCTTAACTAACTGGAAACTCTCGCTCTACGAGGGACATGGAGGGCTTCAGAAGCCATTTTTCTGTCGTAAGTTGCGAACGGTGGTAACCACGGTTGGTAATATTTTGGGTAGCTGAGTCACCATGCATTTTGACGTTTTGCACACGGATGATGTTGCTAGCCGCGACGGGCGATGATCTATGACGTGCCTTTCAAGGTCATGTCAGTGACGTTTCCCTCAGCAGTGACAAAAATGTTTAATCCCCCGGGAAATGCTTTCCACAGCCAGTTTTGGGGACCTCTTTTTCTTCGGCCCAATCTGAGGTGCATTAGTATCGTTCCGGTGTCTTTAAGGTCAGGCCACCCAGGGTAAAGCCAGGCCACGACTTGGCGTTTTCGACTGATTGCCTCTTTTAAAGCCGAACCATTTAAAACCAAATGGCGTATGTGCTGCAACCTTTGAAGGCTTCTCGAACCATATCTTCCCCATTGATGCCGTTTTTTGCCCTTGATAACGTCGAATGGCCCAATGCAATAAGACCCCCCCCCCCCCCCTCTGACCAGACATGACATACAAGGAATCACATGTGCCGATATGCACCAGAACGCTTTTGCTACAGGGCCTTTCAAGTGTTATTCAACACCGTCTTGTACGTGGTCGTACCCTGCTTCGTTCCAGCATTGGAATATGAATACAAAAACAATAATTTGATGCAAGTCACGTGATGCGACCCGTGAAAAGTCACATTTACTATTGTCAGGTCACACATATGCGATGAAATTTGGCGAAGTGCTCCAATATCACTTTTCTGTTGCGGTACCTTGTTAAGCCTTAAAATATTAAGGACGGCCTATGGGCTTCCCTCTCACTGCTTCTCACGGCCAAGGTGAGCAAACTGAGGTTGCCCCTCCCTCCTTCCCAGGGTGAAGGTCAGCAAACTCCCGTAGCGGGCGGTTAAACGGCTTAAACGTGGTATGGGCTCATTTTGGTATACCAAGGACAAAGCGCATGTTGAATAATTGATTTCATGCATCAAGTAGAGGCGGGTATAGACGGAAGTCGAAACCGTAACATATAATTATGCCACCACCAATCTCCGAAAAGCGACTGAAAAATAGTCTTGAGCACCGAGCGTGCACGTTTGGCACTTTCACAAAAGTTAAATGCGACACATTTTAATGCCTTCTGTTGAAATCTCTATTCGCCCACTTTTTAGTCCCTGGGTCCATACTTCCGTGACTTGGATGTTCTGAAGTTAAGTGTATTGCAAGCGTATGCAGGTTACATCTCAGTACTGATCACCTCAATCTTGGTATGTGAAGGCACCGCCGTCTTAGAGACGATATTCCCGGGGTTTGAAGCGTGTAACGTCTAAGGCTGGCAATTTGGACACCAATCATAATCGCGGGATGTACCCAGCGCAAGTGCGTCGCACACCAAAGGCTAAAGCCAGCGGCTTACGCAGCAGCTGTTCATTGGCTAGCCGACCGGCTAGCCAAATGTTTGCATAACTTGTAGGACCCCGAGAGCAACACTTTGCACGCCCAAGCAGGCCACATACTGCCATTGGTCACCGTAATTTTGGTGTGTATAGACAGGCCTCAGCAGACAGACGAACCCCGTCCGCGCATGTTGGCCCATGGTGCTGGGAAACTTATACAGCAACACATAGATGGGTACGGCACTGGACTTCGGGCACTTTCAGGTGACCGCCTTCCACGAAGTCTCGCCTTGCTAAAACGTACAAGCACCCCTTTAGCTCCTTCGACTTGTATAAGGGAGTCGCGGAAGAGCAAAATGTTTGCGGCCGGTGTCCCTCACGGACATAACAATGGGAATGTGATCTTTTGATGGCCTTGCCGTCAGATTCAGGTTGCATTCCGACGCGCGGAAGTAAAAAGGGATGCTGCGCCTTCAACAATGAAAGCCGGCTCAACCTGCAACAGTTTGCCATGTGCCGTTATTGCAATCAACAGTTTCTCGAATTGTCCAGTCGGCGCGGCCGGGCTTCTGCTGACTGCATCCGCGGTGTAGAATATCTCGCGGCGTTGTGCTCATATCATAAAATCAACACCCACTTGTGTTCTATCAGAATATTGCTTTGCAACCGACTTGCAAGTCAGGTTGGTTACAAGACAAGTGTGGTGGCATTGCACGGGATGCCAGGACTCGTCCGTGGCACTTCGCTTCCAGTCCGAGATAAGAACAACATTGCTCATCGAGCCCGCCCTTGTTAGGCAATTCATTGAAGACGCCTTGGCGACACTTACATGCTCGCCACCACCAAGCGGTTCGATATTCCGCACCACTGCTGTGTGATGCCGGAACAGATGCTTTGCCGCCTCAAGGCACCTGGCTACCGTCCAGGTGCCGGCGTCTACTCTCGCCACCAGCATCCGCAGGCGAACGTTTGTAGCGCTCGGCTCACGCCTCGCACGAACATGGGTATGGAGGACGCCGAGCTCTGCAGCCCTGGCGTTTCTGTTCGTGCTGGCGATGGACCGCCGCTGTAAGCACATCAGGAGTAAGAGTTAAACCACGCACTGACGGACTGCACGTCAACTCAGAACTGAGGATAGATGAGCATACCTGTCGACCAGAGATTTGAGATCAGGTGTGAATCTGACAGACCTATGGTACGTTTTAGGTGGTCAGTACAATTTCGCACAAATTTTGGGATGCCGTGTTTCGGCCGAGTCCGAACTCAAAATATTTTCGGGTTATTTTTAGCTGCATACAATAACACGAGAATTGTCACTATCTTCACAATGCAACAGCTGAGGGTTCACAATTACAATTACAATTACAACAGTTCACAATTATGTAAGCCGCGATGCTGCTTCGCACCATAACCATGGACTGCCGGCGTTTGACACGGGCCAGCTCGCTATCAGGTAAGCTGATTTTCTATGCCGACGTTGGACGGTAGTCCATGATGATCTTTTATCTCAAGTCACGTGCAGATGAGGGAACCGCACGTAAGTCCAAATACGAATGAAAGCAAACACTTCGTGCTGGTTGGGCGCCTGTAATACTATTTCGAAATAAAGGTCAACTGGACAATGACCAATGGTGAACTTTCGCAGAAAGTGGCGTTGCGGCTGAAAACCGGACGTTGTCAAATTTATAAGCGAATGTCATTCTTGCATTCACTAGAGATATACTAGACTAGATATATTAACTAGAGATATACCACTGAAAGCTGGGTACAGGTCAACAAGGCCGGTGACATATGATGCCAGCAGAGAACAATATGTAGCTCAGGTAGTGACAACGCTGGGCAAAAATGTCTTCACAGGAAAAATTAAACCATACCACAGCACATTACCGACGAACATGATTTTCGAGACAGTTTCGGTTCAACGTATGTAGTCAAAACCTATGAAGGCCATTGACCTGCCATGAGCCGTGCCCTTAAATGTAGCTGCACATTCCAAAATGGTGTTTGGTAAGAAACTGCAAATTTTTGTACAACCACAATCATTCTGAAGTTATCATAACAAGCGTTACTAGAAGATATACGCCCTCATCAGTGCACGGGTCAAATACCAAGCATAAGGAATATTGGCTGAGATATTCAGCCGTTTCAAGGAAGCGTGTTAATGTACAACATTCTTAAGCTTTTCATCACGTGCGATAATCATTTCTAACAAACAGTCGCAGATCCAGGCATGACAAAATATGAAGTACTTACGTCGTTGGCCTTGGCTACGAACTGCCAGAAGTTGGGGTAGGCTGCGGGGGTGCTGGCACCTAGCCCAGCGAAAAACGACTGCGTCGTTGTTTGTACGCCTCTCCAGGCCATGGGCATGGCGGTCGGCCGGCAGGGCGCGCCACTGCCTCGCCATGTATACTTTGAGGCGGGCCACTTGCGGCCCGAGCTCAGGCTCTACCTGTAAAACGGAATGGTTGAAAACGATTTCCGAAACATCGCTTGGAAACGTGGGTCAGATTCATGGAAGATTTGCGTGAAATTAGCGAGCTTTGCTACGGAGTAAGAATTTGCATGGCAACATCCTTTCAGACAGGACTTCCCCACCTTCAGCAGGACTTCATGGCTTCAATGATGCTCAGTCAGCTACACTATTGATAACAAGCTGATATGAACGTGCTGGGAATTTGCTTTTATATGATTAACAGGTCCCCATGTACGTGATACGAACTGAATCGTAATTAGAGAAGGCATTCATCATTACCAAACATCTATGTAAAGCGAGCTGTCAGAATGTGGGACCGTTGTCGGCACTCATAATGGTCAAGAATGCAGTGACCACATAAAAGGGCGCAACTTCGCAACTCCCGTCACCTCAGGCACGTTGGGGTCCAGGAGGAGCTCCCAAGCCGTGTGAAGGTGGCGAGCGGGCACCAGGGGCAGCACCAGGAGCTTCCGAGCCCAACGGGCGAAGGGGTACTCCCAGTGAGGCCTCCCGTAGGTGGCGAGCAGACCATGTCGCCTGATCTACAATTGACAAAATGGGTCAGAACGTTCGGATGGCGACTATTTCTACGGTCGCGCGTACGTCTAGTCACTCAGCCATTGCACAGCAATCGTAGGAACTCCGGATGTTTGGTTCCTAAAACATGTTCTCGTCAGCCAAGTCGGAAACGCTTCCTGTACGTTGAACGCCAAACAACTCCCGTTCTCGATGTTTTGAAGAACAACTTATGTACCGCTGCACTATCCATAGAAACGTTCTCTATACAGCGAACAAGACCCCATATGAGAACACCTGAACGAGCAATGATATCTTCGGTGAAGTAAAACTAGCAGCCTTCGATGCTTTCTATCAAGGTGAAAAGCATTTCGGTATTGCAATGGTTGTGTGATGGGGTCGGAACCAATACCAAGTTGTAATGTGTTATCACGCATTGCAACTGATATTGTGTTCACGTGTATAGTGGTGAAAGTCGTTGGAATATAAGTTAATTGAAGAAAGTCTTCAACTTGGCTGCCAGGGTCTTTTCAGGTTCACGGGGATATGAACAGATATATGGGAGAGGGTAGTCTAGTGTTTTTTAGTCACGCGATACCTGTCTTGCGACCATTTCAGTTGACGAGGGTCTGAGAATAGTCCCTTTGGTGTGGCCCGAACAGATTATGTGCAAACGCATGCCCGAAGCAAGTACATCCCGCATCACCTTATGCGTCATCGAAGTACAAATATGTTTGATAAATGTTTCATCCACGTGCCCATTACGTATGAGTGTGCCGCTCTTTCACTATGGCAATCGCACCTGGCGGGGGACGGCTTGGGGGTAATGGAACCAGCAGCCGTTGATAGAGCCGTTGGGCCACGCTGCCGCGGCCGCCGCCTGCAGAGCCCGCTCCCAGTCCGGCATGAGCCGGACTGGTGCCGGTAGGCGGCGACCAATCTCCACCAGGATCAGGCCGTACGTGTCACGGGTACGACACGATGCCAGCACCGGGAACGCGGGCAGCATTACGCCGTTTGTGGCTACAAAGACGGCGAAGCAGCAGTTTCACGAAGCGAAACTTCTGTGGCACCACCCGAAAAGTGCCGTCCGCCTGGATGTCCAGGCTCGGGTGGGCCACGGCGCTGGCCACCACATCGTCAGCGGCCAGGCAGATCGCAGCCTGAAACGAACACAACATTGTATCAACACACGCTGGACTGTGTGCAGTTGGCGCACGACACACGTCCAAGAATCTGTGCACAGGAGGCTGTGCAATGCAAACATACAAATGAATGGGAGACATAGTCGAAGCTACTAGGGAATGGCTCAAAGCCAGAGTAAAACCCTAAATATTTGTAGGAAAACCGCGTGTTTGGAAACCGGAAGTCAGCGCCGAGTTCGTTTCCATGCCACGTACATTCATTGTCTGTTCAAAATGTTTCAATTCGTGAGTGCACTTATTTCCAAACTCGTGTCTGTTTCTAATGCTGATTCGTGCTGTTTTAACTCACTGGCATGCATTGGTCATAACCCGTAAAGTATGTCGCCTGACACACACTCGCAGTGATAAAACCGGGGACGTGGGTCACGATTCCACAGGGTCCGATTCGCAACGACATTAAGGGGTTTGGTTTAAGCGGTTTACAAGTTCCAAATGAAAAATGACCATGCTAGCCAGCAGCCTGGAACAGAGCAGCCGTCTCATATATCACATGCCACGAAAAGTCGCTTCAAAGGACTTGCCATACCTAAGGTGGGGAAGTGACGGGTGCCGGCCATTTCGAGATGCCCTCTTATGCTGAAGATAAGCGGGCTGTTGGGAACTGGCGGATGTTTTCCTTCCGTTATTAGGTATGAATCATGACTACTTTCTCAATTGGGCGACTCTTTTTGAGCGGATGGTTGCACTTGGAAAATGTTTTTCCTATTGTCTGGTCCCTTTTTTCTTAAGGTTTCCAAAATAGGCACGATTTCTCCGCCAAGACGAACCATGAAAGGTCATCTAGTTTCCTATTTCTATTGCTTTGTCGCTCTGTTGCTTCAAATGTTTTCAGGTAATCAAGAAACTTGACAGACCTATCTCTCTACGCGACAACGCCAGTGTTACATGTTCTTTCACATACTGGAATGGACTGGTCAAGCAACACCAGAATGTGGGAGCTCGAATGGCTGATGATTTTGGTATTTTTTTATGACAGATCCCGCACAGTTTCTGATGTCAAATTGCAATAGTGGATTAAATAGACCGAAACCTAACCACGCCATGACGTCGATGGAAAGCAGGGTCCTGGCCGACAATAAACGGGTGTGATAACAGTTGAGATCGCGAACCCAAACATTCATAATAACCGGAAACAAGCCTGGCCATCGTGGGTCGTGGTGGTAAAGGCCAGGTTCCTTCGGATGCCGGGATCTTGGGCGTAGCAGGGAGGTCGCGGCGGCGCTCCCTCAGAATCTGCCGCGCCGCTGGATAGTCAGTTGCCGCCCCGTCCTCGCCGACGGCCACCTGGTCGAACAGGTGCCTGTTTGTTCGCAGTCCGCCGCCTTGCTGGACGGCTTTTGCCGGCTGAACCACGACTTGCGCCATCTAGAACAGTGTGCCTTGATTGTGATATAGGTAAGTAAGCTTGGCTGGAATGAAAAGCTGGCGGAGAGAGAGAGAGAGAGAGAGAGAGAGAGGAGAGGAGAGAGAGGAGAGAGAGAGAGAGAGGAGAGAGAGAGAGAGAGAGAGAAGAGAGAGAGACGAGAGAGAAAGAGAGATGAGAGAGAGAGAGAGAGAGAGAGAGAGAGAGAGAGAGAGAGGAGGAGAGAGAGAGAGAGAGAGGAGGAGAGAGAGAGAGAGAGAGAGAGAGAGAGATAAGAAACGGAGAGGGAGAGAGAGAGAGCATGATCTCGGGCATCCATTAGGTATCACGCCAAAATGTTATTTACACAACGACCATCCATGCATGGCTGTGTGTTTCAAAACACATTTCACAGCCTCCAATTACTATAAAAGGGCGGCTAGCAATTACCTCAGCATCCAGAGACATCGGTTCGTGGCAGTGACCCCGCCGCATGTCGAGGGCGTCGGCCTTCGTAATCGCAGGTGCTGGGCAACGCACTCCGGCGACGAATTTGTAGTAGCATCTGAAAATTGTTCTAGTCAAATAGTTGCCATGCAAAGATGGCAAACCTGGTCATGTCATTGCGCTTTTGAAACGAGAGGCTAACTAGACGACCTAAATTGTTACGCATGTCCTCAGACGTACACCCACACCCACACATCAGTTCTGAGGTATCGAACTTGACCGGAGATGAGAAATGCTGTTAAAGGTGTGGTTGGCTTCTTGGGATCTGCACTCGCTGACATTTTTCTCAATATTGAAGAGCGTACAACCACTTGCGCCTTGTAATCTTGCACATCCATTGCCACAAAACTTGTGTTGCACCCTTTCATGTGAACCCACAGCTGTCTTCCATTCAACCTAACAGACCGCTGGGGTAAGAGTAACAAAGACGTTGGCCCCAATAGCCGGCCGTATTGCGATGGGGGGGGGGGGGGGGGGATACTGGTCCGGGTTACATGGCTGAGTGTGGCACCCAATAACTTTGGGAATTAAACTTCGGTTGACTCAGCCTTCGCGTTAAAAGACACACAGCAAATACCTTTGGCATGTATGCGCAAACCTGCACGGTTGTGGCTATTAATTATGTGACCTCTCAGGGTTAGCCAAGGGGGCATCCTTCCTTCCAGTGTGTTTATTAAAGATATAACACCTCGGCTTGTTGGAGCTCTGCTGACATTTCTTAGTTAAGTCACCTACTACACACGTCCAGATTTTTTTATCATTGTCATCCAACATGTGGGGTTCTCGGGCACTTCTGTTACCTTTCGCAAATCGCAACCCACGTCCAAGCACAAAATTGTGCACCGTCCTCCAGACCGTTCATATGATACTCTTGAAAACATTGCAAATTGATAACAATTGCTGCGCTGTTTCATAGTGATATCTAGGCGTTCCAAAACATCTCAGGCATGTCTACCAGCCAGCAACGTGCTTAGATTGCCTGATCACGATTCTGCCTCGATGAACCGTTTGCGAGGAGTAACAACAGTGCTCAAATGACGCCCAGATTGTCCCTGCTGCATCTTGAGAGCCTGCCCCAGCCAACTTATAGATGCGTTCTATGATTCAAAATGCACTTGAAATCATAAACGCTTGGGTGTTAAGGCATCGTTCACTGGAGGTTATGAACAAATATTGCGAAATGAAGTGATTAGAACCCGGCAAGTTTTCGGAGAGCTGGTGCAAGCTGTTCAGGCGGTTGTGTGCGGATACAACGTAACGTTTTGACCTGAATGCTCAATGTTGGCAGGTATAATCCCGGTGAGAGACCGGACAAATGTGAAATGAGTTACTGGGGCAGGCAGTGTAAATAGTTGCTTTAGGAATGATTTTCACCTTGGCTTTTACGATGTGATCTCAGAGCCCAGAAATCTCGGACATTTTCAAGATGGAGTCGCAGGAAAACCGACGCTGAAGTCACTTGTCGAACTGTATGTGATAGTTGTGACTGCATACTGACGACAGTATCTTCTCACAGATTGAACAAGGTCCAAGCAATCAAATTAGCACTCACAATTACATGGTTGGGGATCGTTCTTGGAAAGTCCTTAGGATCCCAGTCCAGGACCCAGGAGCCCGGTGCCATCTGGGCCCAGTGCATAAAGAAAGAGCCCCCCCCCCCCAAGGAGATATAAGATCTCTGCTTTAGGCCACTTCATTTTGAGTGTGTGTGGGGGGGGGGGTAACTGATGGTACTGATGGTAACTTTCAGCAATGTCAAGATGGTTTTGAAAATGCGTGAAGAACTCCACTTAATCTGTTTTACGAAACAATCGTAAACCCATTGGGATAGCATAGTTACAGAATTGAAATAAACGCTGGCATGGCACTTGGGGATTTCGCGCCATATCGCTATGCGTCGAAGCTTAAGAAGCACTCAAAGCATTGAGAGATCTTATCCGAAACTAGCATTATTACAATTACCATTGAAATGTAGTTTGCGAGCAGTATGCTTAATAAGAAGTCAAAATTCAAACCTCGCTGATTAAATTTTCACTACGGCCCAAGTGTTGTTACGCATTCCAACAGGGTTTAGAACACCATTCCTGCAGTTACGGAAAATGTCAGGTCTTCCTAATTTCGCCGCGGCCACTTGTCTACGCTGCTTCATAGTTCCTGTGTTGCCATACTCTGAAGTCGCTCCGAAACCCACAATTCGAGAAGCATTGGGTGTGCTCTTTTTCCGTAACAGCGGGCTATGCTTACAGTACAGCTGCATGGATATAAGTGAGTCATTCCATTGCTTTTTTCGCAAATTATCATTCGATCAATGCGTATGGTTTCTCTAACATTATAATATATATGATCTTACTCAATGCAGAGGGTTGTAAGTAATGCCTTTAACCGTCGATGCTCCTCACCTTTTTCGTGCAACGAATGAATAAATGCAGACGGATGACTGCTAACGGACGTTGGCAAAATACGGCGCGCGCGTGGTTTGTTGCTCGACTTAAGATCTTCGCCTGCGGCGATTGAGCGGTTAGACTGTGACATTTCGACCATGTCAAGCGTGAAATTGCAATCTCTATAGCAAGGTTAATGTTTGGACGGGCGAACGCACGGAATGAGGAGTACAAGGATGGGTAGATAGGAACAAGTACCGGAAATGTGTACACTGGGATTAAAGTTTGCCACTAACCTCGTCAGTTAACCAGATTTATATATATATATATATATATATATATATATATATATGTATATTTATATAATAATGGTTTGCTACTAACTAACCAGACAGCATGCTGTATTTGACACCGTTTGCCGAAATGCCAAGATACCGCCTTGCCCGGTCCGTGACGTGGCGTGACGTTCAATTCGCCACCGAGGCGTGCTAATTTATTGATGGTCCAACCCGTGGTTGCAGAGATGTGAGGTCGGTTTCGAAAGGACACTGAATTGGTTTGCGCGGTTCACATGTTCCCAACACCCATCCCTAACCAATAGGCCAAAAACGACCCTTCCGACACGTGCCACGCTCGGACCCGTGACCGCGACGGCTCACGATCTACCCGTGGAAACGGTCCCGTGCGCCCGCGCGTCGTGTCCAAATTTCACCATTTAGCGACCCGCTGTTTTGGCTGGCTACGACGCAACGCAAAATGGGACAGGACAGGACGCAGCCCACAGAAATGTTTGATCGAGAAGTGGGACATATCGGCCGTTGGCAAACGACTATTCGGACGAAAAAAGAGTAATTGGTTGCGGAAATCAAAGACAGGCCAAGTGGCATTTGCCTGTAAATCTAAGCTTCCCACGCCTTTCCACCATTAACGCCTCAGCAAACCATGCACTTCTAACTAACATGAGACAAGGAACGGCACTTTATCCTTTTTCATATCATCAAATCATCAAAGAGCATACTTTGGCAACGTGTGTACGGAAGCTGAATAGTGTTCTTCAAGTTCTTCACCCTTTTTTAGAAGAAGAAAAGTCTCCACCGCGAGCGTTTTACGCGCAGCACGAAACGAGCATAACCAAGTCACGTTAGCAGAATTGCCCAACTTTGAAACCATACAACCCAAACGATGTCTTTAGCACCAAAAATTAGGAGGCAATTAGCATAACTCATTTCGTCGCTTCGACCACTGCTACCCTCAATGCTCGCATGATTGCCTATCATGTTCAAGAAATGATCATCTGACATTGTCATAATTTCGGCAACAAATCAGGAACGTGATGTTTAACGCGCAGACAGCAGACGGTTTATAACGTACTAAAATGGCAACATAATCACCAAATCACGGACATACGACAACCAAGAAAAGTATTCCAGTTTTTCACATTTGTGTCTGAAATTCTCTGTTCGTGCCCTTAGCCTTCGTACATACCATAATTTCGATCATTTGTATTAAACATCTGATAACTTATGGCCCATCGCGCGCAGACCAGAAAGGCGCCTACAATCCTACCTTATTATTGCACTTCTTGTGCCTCCTAAATTATTTCCAGTTGTGAAACTTCAATTGATATATCCAAATGGACAACACAGGACAAAGAGCCAACGATGTCGGTGGAACGGAAACACTTGAAGCAATCTTAAAAAACTGACCAAACCCCGCGAGCCGAACATCGAAGCAAAGCCAACGTTTTCGGTACGGCACATATACGTCTATTAGCCGCAGTGTATTCATACACGAGCCCGGATAATGCGATTCACACTTATCAGAACGAAACACAATGTCGACAAGCTGCTGACAATGTCGCTTAAGCTACAACACTTCCATTCAATTAATATGACTGGTCCTTTGCCGTGAGATGCTGCCATCGTGTCGTGCGGAGGGACTGTAGTAGCACCCTCTTAAAGTAGTATACCTCTTGTACAATTCCAATGAGCGAGACATGAAATCGCTCTGACATCCAGAGGACATACCCTACCGAGGTAATATGCTAACAACAATCCTAAGGAAGAGGACCAGGCCCCGGGAATGGAAGACTGAAGCAAGGCCAGCGTTTTCGGTACGGTACATATACGCTCATTAGCGCAGTGTACATCATATACGAGTCATACACGAGTAGTGCACCTCATGTATAATCCCAATCAGCGAGACCAAAAACCGCTCTAACATGCAGACATATCCTACCGAGATACTATGCCGAAAGCAAACCTCAAGGAAAGAAGCCGAGCCCCGGAAACCGAAGGCCGAAGCAAAGGCAGCGTTTTCGGTACGGTACATGTCCGTTTATTGTTGCGGGTACCTAAAACAGGAGGCCTTATAATGCGATTCACACTTATAAGAAATGAACACATCGTGACGACAATGTCGGTTGAGCCGCAAGATTTTGGTTCAATGAATAAGACTCATGCCTTGCTGTGAGATATTGCCATCATGTTGCGGACGGACTGTAGTAGCACCATCTTAAAGTAGTGCACCCCTTGCATGATTCCAATTGGCGAGACCTAAAAACCGCCCTGACATCCAAAGGCATACTCTACCGAGATAATGTGCCAACAGGAACCCTAAGGAAAGGACCAAGCCGCGGAAACCGAGCACCGAAGCGAGGCCAACGCTTACGGTACAGTACATGTATATTTATAAGCGCGACGCACCTCATACACGAGAGTACTATCTCGGTGGAGATGTTCTTGGAAGCCAGAGCCGTTTTCAGGTCTCACCAACTGGAATAATGCAAGAGGTGCACTACTTTAAGAGGGTGCTACTACGGTCCGTCCGCTGCAACATGATGGTGATATCTCACGGCAATGCATGAGTCCTTTTCATCAAACCGAAGCCTTGCAGCTCAACCGACATTGTCGGCACGGTGTGTTTATTTCTAAGTGTGAATCGCACTACAACGACTGGTGTTTCAAGTGCCCAGCGCCACTAAACGTGTATGTACCGTACCGAAAACGCTGGCTTTGCTTCGGTGTTCGGTTTTCGGGGCTTGGCTTCTTTCCTTGGGGCTGCTGTCGGCATATTATCTTGGAATAGCATGGCTTTGGATGTCAGAGCGGTTTTTAGGTCTCGCCAATTGGAATTATGCAAGAGGTGTACTACTTTAAGTGGGTGCTACTACAGTCCGTCCGCACGACATGATGACGATATCTCACGGCAATGCATGAGACATATTAATGGAGCTGAAGTGTTGTAGCTCAACCGACCTTGTCAGCATGACGTGTTTATTTGCACTAAATGTGAATCGCACCATCCGGACCTGTGTATGACGTGTACTGCGCTAGATAGACGCATATGTACCGCACCGAAAGCGTTGGCTTTGCTTTGGTCTTCGGTTCCCGGTGTTTGGTCCGCTTCCTTAGGGTTGCTGTTGGCATGTTATGTCGGTAGAGTATGTCTCTGGATGTCGGAGCGATTTCAGTTCTCGCTCATTGGAATGTCGGGACGGTACGAAACACATCGGGCCGACAAGTGACGGCTGAGCTACAAGGGTTCGGTTCAATGAAAAAGACTCATGCATTGCCGTGAGATATCACCATCATGTTGCGCGGACGGACTGTAGTAGCACCCTCTTAAAGTAGTGCACCTCTTGCATTATTCCAGTTGGCGAGACCTGACAACGGCTCTGGCATCCAAGAACATTCTCTGCCGAGATAGTACTCCCGTGTATGAGGTACTCTGTGCTTATAAACATGCATGTACCGTGCCGAAAACGTTGGCCTCTCTTCGGTGCTCGGTTTCCGCGGCTTGGTCCGTTCCCTTAGGATTCCTGTTGGCACATTATCTCGGTAGAGTATGTTTTTGGATGTCAGGGCGGTTTGTAGGTCTCGCCAATTGGAATTATACAAGGGGTGCACTACTTTAAGAGCGTCCTGCTACGGTCCGTCCGCACATGATGGCAACATCTCACGGCAAGAAGTGAGTCTTATTCATTAAATTGAAGTGTTGTGGCTCAACCGACATTGTCGTCACGATGTGTTTTTTTTTCTAGTTAGTGTGAATCGCATTACATGGGCTCCTGTTTCAGATGCCCGCAACAATAAACGTATATGTACCGTACCGAAAACGTACGCACCGCCTTTGCTTCGGTGTTCGGTTTCCGGGGCTTGGCTTCTTTCCTTGGAGTTGCTGTCGGTACAGTATGTCTTTGGCTGTCAGAGCGGTTTTTAGGTCTCGCCAGTTGGAATTATGCAAGAGGTGTACTACTTTAAAAGGGTGTTACTGCAGTCCGTCCGCACATGGTGGCAACATCTCACCGCGATGCAGGAGTCTTATTTATCGGACCGAAGTCTTGCAGCTTAACCGACCTTGTCAGCACGACTTGTTTATTTCTGATGAGCGTGAATCGCATTATTTGGACTCGTGTATGAGGTGCTCCGCGCTGATAGACGTATATGTGCCGTACCGAAAACGCTGGCTTTGCTTCGGTCTTCGGTTCCCGGGGCTCGGTCCGCTTCCTTAGGATTGCTGTTGGCACATTATCGCGGTAGGGTATGTTTCTGGATGTCAGAGCGATTTCACGTCTCGCTCATTGGAATTGTACAAGAGGTGTACTACTTTAAGAGGGTGCTACTACAGTCCCTCCGCACGACACGACATCTCACGGCAAAGGATTAGTCATATTAATTGAATGGAAGTGTTGTAGCTTAAGCAACATTGCCAGCACATGTTTAGTTCTAAAAAAAGTGAATCGCATTATCCGGACTCGTGTACGAGGTGCACTGCGCTAATAGACGTATATGTGCCGTACCGAAAATGTTGGCTTTGACTCGGTGTTCGGCTCCCGGAGCTTGGTCAGTGTTTCAGATTGCTGGAAGTGTTTCAGTGTAACCGACATTGTTGGCTGTTTGTGTGTGCTCTCTATTCGGAAATATCAATTCACCTTCCACAACTGGGAATAATTTGGGAGGTACAAGCAGTTCACCTGCCAGAGACAGGTGCCAGCTTCACTACGGTGCTTTGTGAGGTACGAGTGTCCGTCCTCACCGACAATCAGCCGGCTGCCCCGCCTCCACCCTTCGATGACCCGGTATCTCATGCCTTAATTAACCAAATCGCTCACCATGCAAGCAGAAGACTGTTTTGACTGCTTTCACGTGGCGACCACGCATGCGCACTAATGCGGAGCACGCTGACGATAGCTGCAGGTTTCAAATATGACGGATCAGGGGCACGGCAAGGGTTTTCGTAAGGGGTTTGAGTGGAGGTATCGGGCATCACTGTGAATGCATCACACCTTTTTTTCTGTCCGGAGCCATTTTATATGAAACGGGAAAGTGTGGGCCTACTACGTGGTCCTTGGCTGGTCTGGATCCCTGATTACGATTCAACCGTGCAACCAGTTGTTACGGGCTAACTGACGTATTTGCATGCTTTGGTATTTGAAAGCTAAAGAGAACATCCGGGTGCCTTTCGTAGAGCGGCGGTGAACCTTTGCTCTGCTTCGCCGGTTTTCTTGATGATGGGGGTGCAGTAGATGTGAACCGTTGCCGTCATTACAAAAAAGCATGGAGTTCCACGGGACATCAGGCGGATCAGGACGTAAATTGGTCTAAGCGAGGTCTCGCGGGTCTTAGCCCGTTGTATGCCTCTAAGGCTAATATTTCACCTCATTAGGCTAGGCCAAGTGTAAATTTTTGCTGACAACCAATCTTTCCCAGCTTGGCATATCCATATGCACGTAATAATGAACATTAACAGCGTGCAACTTTCAGAAACGCGTGCCTAATGTGCGCTTTACACGATCATATATGTAGATATATTTATTTATTTATACATATGCATATATGCGTATATATATATATATATATATATACATGACATTTGGCATGTGTTTGGAATATATGTTTGTGATGCACGGCTCTGTTGGCGGTCCGAGAGGCGCATGAGGCGGTCTGAGTCGCCACTCACGAACTGGGAGAGGATAGTCTGCGTTGCATCTGGCACCATAACGGGTGCAGGGCAACGCAATACTCGGCAGGCTTATCCTGCTCCCTCGGCAGGTCTACACTGTTCTCAGACATCGTCCAAGCTTGAGGGGAGTACCCCACCTTTTCGTGCTTGCACTTATTGTTAGACCCAACGCGTATTATTTGATGCGTAACAACAGTGTTCTAGAAAATCCTCTAAGCATCTCAGAATTTCACTCTAAGCTGTCGATTTCGATTCCATTTTGGTTTTGGGTTCGATCTGCACTTTACGTTTGATTGATGATAATGAACACGAATATCCACTACGCTATGACTTTTCAAAGGAAGAAACACCTTTGAACCTATAGGCGTCGCGTCTAAGAAATACTTTACGTGCTTGTGTTAGTGGCGTTGTGCGCATTACACTCAGGGCCATATTCATACGTTCAGTGGCTTTTGTGCCGCAAATTTGTGATAACCACATTCACTAATGCCTCTCCGTAGACTTCCATTCCCGTGTAGCAAAACTGCCTTTTCCGGCTTTAAGTGTTACTGGCACCACACGACGCATGAGATGATCGGTGAACTGTGCTCGAATTGTGCGTCACCTGCACATAGAAAGGCAATTTATGAGCACGGCCAAATGCCCCAGTCCAAGACTTTCCTCCAGTCTCACTCGAATTGCTTTTGTCCAGTGAGTCTTCGGTCCCAGGGTGCCGAATGCTCATTCACACGCCTGCCTATCCGCCGCGCGGAGGACCTTCGCAGAAGCACGCGTTTGTACAAGTAGTTTATAGCCAACGGCAGACCAAAGAAAGCGCGTGGCTTTTTGCACCGAACTTTTACGCCACTTTACAGCGGTTCACGTTTCGAGCTATGGAGACCAAGGATGGTGAAACACGCCAATGGCTTGGTTGGATATTAGTCAACGTGAATTGGGTCTTTCGTATGTGCTAGTATTAATGTCTCCATCGCACTCTGCTTCAGTGACAGCGAGTGATGATTTGAACTGAACAACTTCTTGCAACACTGACTTCGGCTATCAACGGCACCCAAGAATTTTCAAGGATCTTTTTTGAACCCAAAGGCGGCGCGGCTAAGGAAATGCCCCAGGCTTGTCATGGAGTTCTGCTAGGTTCATGATGCTAATTTCTTGGAAATGATGGGATGCAGGTTCTGATTCAAACATTTATTTCCACTTGGTGAATGGAACACCTGTCCTGACGATATTGACGGATTAGCTTTGGTAACTACCACAATCATATATTACATCCTATCGTTACCAAACTTGACATTCTTAAGTGTTCTTATCATTCTGTCCTAAACTGTTATTGACATCATATGGCATGTGAGATGATTGACCAATCCATGTAATGCGGTCGATAGCGCGTAATGCATCTGCACGCGTGATACCCGGCTATCTGCACATAGGTATGCACGTGTGTGCCGGCACACTTGCATTCTCAAGTTTATGGAGGTATGAAGAGAGAGGGAGGGCAACAGGGGCCGAGGCCTTTTACTATTAAGGTAGGGGCCGGCAATGTGAGCTGATCCCCGGCTTTTCAGACACGATTAGCGGACTTGCTTTGCAATCTTGTTCAAACCGGATTGGGGGCAACTACTTCATCCTATCATGCCCTGCGAATGGAAATATTCTGCGGTCCAAAACGTAGCCTACTGCAGTACCAAAGGCTCCATTCCGCCTTTTACACATCCGTAGTTCTTCTGCAACCTATTTACAGGCCCCTCGGTATAGGTTCATGAAGCAAGATGAACATGTCATCGACGGTTGGTGTAATCCAGCATGTCAGGCAAAAGCCATAGCTTTTTTGCAACGCCGGTGTTTCATAATTTTTTGCAGAAACTGCTTCTGTTGCGTTGTCTGGTTGAGAACTTCTTACTTCTGTTGAAATACCAGAAGTTTATGGGCGTTTTCCGAAGGCAATACTTACGCTATTTGCCTGAACGATGCAACGCTGTGAGGCATTTCATGAAACGTTACAAGAACATATGGCGTTTTAAGACAGGTTTCACTAAACTGAGTGTACATTCAGTATAAACACGCGCCCGGGTGGTCCGCTGGATACCCTTCGCTCGGGTGAGGGGTCAATGAGATCTCGACAACTAAGAGAGCTAGGGACGCCAAATTTACAGTGTGTTGACCTCTACGTGAACTCACTTAGGTTAAACCTTCAGTTTCCCAGGTCATGACTTACGGGTCAAATAAGGTCAAACAAGGTCAAGTTCTATATTGGCCCACAAAGTTCCCCAGAACCTAGATAACTGTTTCTAAGCAAAAGGTCACATGCTCATTTAAGACCAGTGACCTTGTTTGGCCTTTTGAAGGTCAAGGTGATACAGGATTGCTTTGAGTTTTGCATTTGACTAATCGACAAAGATTACGCTAGGCAGTATGTTCCTAAAACAAAACGTTGACCTAGGTCATTTTGGGTCAGTGACCTATTATGACCTCTAAGAAGTCCATGGAAGATGTATAATGCGGTTCCTGCTATCAATAAAATCGACACGAGCACCATAAACTATCCCATACAGCAAACCCTAGAGTAATAAAACAGGTTGGTTTTGGCCTTGGTGTGAACTTTATAGCCAACCTCAGGTCAATTTAATTTGCCCATTTAACTGTTGTGTTGCCTAAGAAAGCAACTCAGAGATGTCTGGCTTTGTCTAACACTCCGTTGTTGGATCAAATTGAAGGATTCGCTAGAAATTGCCCTCGCCGAAACCATGGCCTGATTTTGACCTGCCATACGTCAGCGACCTTACAAGGTACATCTCAATTCGTGATGCCAAACGATCCACTATTTCATTGTCTACAGCTATGCAAAATTTGGCGCGGCTGCGCCGTGCCGTTCGCAAACCATTCTGGAAAAACCTTCGGGGAGTTATTTTGAACCCCCCCTCACCCACCGAGCGTGTGTTAGCAGTTAGTTTCCGAGTCGGTATTGTTAGTTGTGTTTTCGCCTTATAGGACATATGAACTACACAACTTCTTATCCATCAGCCATGTGGTAGTAAACCGCTCCAAATGCACAACGCGTTTAAACTAAGTATTCAGTAGGGTATCGGCACGTTCGTATATGTGCCTGTATCCGCTGATGCTCATGTCGACGATCAGAAATCCACAAGTTTGTGGGAGACATTTCTGAGCGGTACTGGTTTCAGGGACAGGAGTTCGCCAGGTGCGTTCACCGGACAGGGGCAAAACAGTGCAGCACCGTGCACCATGAATGCCACAAAGCTCGTGCAATGCGTTTGTCTAAACGTCGTTATTCGTCGCCCTTTGTCAGCAAGGACATTGTGACAAACGGCGAAAATTATCGGTCCCACACTAGCAAGGTTTTAAGGCAGAAAGCTGTCGCCTTCCATAGCTGAATGCTGCTTGTGTTGAGCCACGAAATACATGACAACGTTATTCAAAAAAACATTAGCCTTTCTTAGTTAAGTCAGAAAGGTTTCGAGGGACAACCGCGTCTGACTACCACTTCGCGGATTTCGTCCGAAAATGCTGTCTCGACCGCCAAGGGGATCATTTTATGTGTCAAGGAATGCATTGACACAGCCATACTGTGTAACCGTGGAGACTATCTTGTTTCCCGTTCACAGGCATCTGTCAGGTCAAACAGCTGATTCAGAAACCCAACCACAGGTGCCTACTACATGTTAAATCATTGAATAGAATTCAAAAATGAGATGGCAATTCAAATCCAGCTGCGCACAGTTAAGTCACCTTTATTCTTGTGTATTGACAGGGCACTCTCTCTGTGGCTGTTCATTTTTACTAACATTATACCGTACACTACTGATTGAGGTCTCAAAATTCACGAAGTAAAATAAATAGGTCACAAACTCCACTATATTTCGGCAGACTGGCCCCTATAAGGTGAGTTTTGAAATTTCCTTTAACCACCATGTGGTTCTCAGTCGTTGAAAATGGTCTTCGTAGTTGTAATTCCGTCAGGCCTCGATTTATGGTGCTTCAAAGATGCAAATATATATATATATATATATATATATATATATATATATATATATACAAGAAGATGCACGCAACGTTGTAAGAACTGTAGTCAGTTGCTGTAATTGTGTGAGTTTTACGTAACTAGCACGGAAAGCCAGTGTTTTAGGAAACGCTAACTTCTCCCTAAAATGCCAGACAACGAAAGACACCTACAACCTGATGACGACATGTGGACATGTCTACCTTCACGGCACCTACGAATTTGCCCTGCCCATAACGCTGCAACAAAAACTTATCCAGCTTTACAGGGATGCTTCATATTTGTTTGGGATTTTGAATTGAAACAGCCATTTTAAATATCATTCGGTGCAGTTCACATTCTTGTCCTTCTTAAGACATGAGCCTCTCTAGTTTCTGAGCTATGCGCCGGCGAAATTGTGCATGTTTTTTGCGTAGACTATTTTGAGGTCACGCAGGCATCCATGATGCTATAATAGCTTCATTGAGATCCTCTCATTCCATTGACCATGCGACAATCAAGATAAAAAAACATTAAGGTGTTAAGTCGTTCATTTTTGGCGTTCGTGGGCACAACTTATAAATGCAACGGCCGTCAGCTGGTGCTCAATCAATGTCGTGCAAGCGAGCACATTAAATAGCTTTTTTGTTCTTTAGGGCAGTCTGTTATACTTAAAAGTGTACCAATAACTATAAGTGAGCCTATTTCATCATATCTGATACTTGTTTCAGTATCTTCAAACATGAAACCTTCCCTTTAAGTGAAGATTGAAAAGCAGTCGGTGAAATCTGGATGCATGAAAACTTTTGCGCACTATGGACACTGCAAATAGTGAGTAGCCGGACACAGAACGTACCTTGGCATCTAAACCGTGTAGGCGAATGCCTCCCCAGTGACCCAAAATGCCTGACTGCTTGTAGAATTTCGCCTCCCCAGGGGGACTGCCGAAATGGACGAATAGATTTTAGGAAGTTGGCTACGCCTTGCTGAACGGTGTAAGTTAAAGTCGGAAAAGTTAAAACTGTGCACCAGTCGGAAATAGATATGGGTGTACATCAAGCATAACAACCACAACAATGTCACATGAATCAAGAGCATACAAAGTTCTCAAGCTCTAACCTCCTCCCCCCCCCCCCCCCCCCACTGGTCACCGGGGCTTGCCTCCCAGTGAAAGTTTCTTCAGTACATCCCACGCCCGTCTGCCTCCCTCCCGCATACTTTTTGAAACGTCCTTATGTCTATTCTCCAGTCTCATGTGACTGGTTTCAGTTCCGAGTAATCTCGACCTACGGCCGCGCAATGAGCCGTCACACGGTCAACTCCTGCCGTGAATATCCTCCGTGCGGAGGACATTCACGGCAGAAACACGCGACTTCGCAGCCCATGTGGCGACAGGCCGGCTAACGGATGTGGGTTTTTGCACAGACGCCAGGGCTCAGAGGCTCCCGAAACATCAAAAGAGCATCCAAAAATAGGGAAGGTCCCTGAAGGAAAAAACAGGACCGCTGTAGCGGTGATGATGGTTCCCGTGGCTGCACAGGCCCCCTGCGACCCAATCGCCCCACCTGGGTGAAAGACCCCGGGGTACGCGATCGCCTTGGGCCGACCGTCAATGAAGACCTGTGTTGTCAATGAAAGAAATGTGTTGCTAACTGAAAATCCGGCCTCGTGTCACTATGGGACTTCGTCTTTATTCATTTAACCAGATATCCTTACCGCATATGTATTGACGTTTTGACTCTGCACGTAGATACGACACAACTGGATGATGCCTACGCGGCGCGTGCGTGGAGCGGCGCTATGCCCACTCCGACCGCCAATCCACGACTGCCTCCACACAGGCGCAGCGAGAATGCGGAAAGCACGAGGAGGCACGATACAGGCCTTACCACATAATGGCAGTGACGCAGAGTCGAAAAGGAAATGAACGGTATCTGCTACACTGGGAATGCGCAGCCGGACGGCATGCCGGGCTTTCTGTGCACTTGTAGTCTCTTGAGTTTCGGTAGATGGCGCTATTCGTAACCAGGCGGAAAAAGCAGTGTCCTGGAATTGCCGACTTCGGGTGTAAAACAACAATATGTGAGGAGGAATTTTTCACTCCTTTTCCCCGCATTTTATGTGAATTTTCACTCCTGCATGACCTTGTCTAATCGCACATGCCAAACCTCTGTTTCCCTTTCTGAATTTTTCAGATTTAATCCAAAACCGAGCTCACTTGAAACCACCAAGCACAAACGAGACCCCGCAGAACCTGGGCACCTATGGCTATGTCTTGCCTCACCTACATTTGAATCATGTCTATGTATGCACAGAGGAAGGGCGCCATGTAAGGCCCAAGTAGTACCTCCAAGCCCAAGAAACCCAGCGACCCCAGCCGCTCGCGCGCATTCAGTTTGGTTTGTTTACAAAATGCATCGCAATCTGCAGCTGTGAGCCAAATGCGAGGTTTTTACGTATCCCCTATGTTTTTGGTGCCAACACCACAACACGAAAGCAGAGCCCGGTGCAAACGCTAGTAAGGCCTGGTAGATAATTTTGCCCCACGTATTTCTTTTTTCCCGAGGAAACTTGTCACTAAATTGCATCACTACCGAAATGCATGGGTGAAAAGTTCACGAGATGTCTTCTAAATTAAATTTACGAGATGAATATCACCATTGCAGCACTTTTATTAACACATTTTTAAGCCAAATCAGCTCATTACAAAATTTTGCGAGAAAAATGCCAGTCTTTATATTTATTTAGCTACTTTTGTTTTTCTTGGTATCATAGGAGTGCGATACTACTTTATTCTTCCCTCCTTTTCGATTGCCCTTAGAGGTACCACCTGCTGTTTAAAACGTTGACCAATTTGTCTGCAATATGCTCCAACTGCAAACTTGTACTATTTCATACATAAATTGGATTAATTCGCCAGCCGCCCTAATATGTTTGATATGCACCCAATCGAGAACAATTCACAGTAATGAAGGAGACAATTTGAACTTAATTTTACCGCCACTTTTGCCCTCTTAAATCCTCGGTTAACCGTTTTCTTGGTTCATGGCGGCGCTTAATAATGATAAATTCAAGCCTTTCGAGTGTCTGACTCACCAGGCTACCTGGCAAGGCAATCATAATGCTGCCATACAGGGCCTTGGGAGAGACCTGACGCAGCAAATACAGAATTGTTTGATGGCGGAACTCTGCCCTTTAGAAATGTTTATCATGCACACCTCTTACTTGCTTCGCATTTTAATCTCGTAGGTTGGTGGGCATGATTGATATTTATATTTGAGGGGGTCGGTGGGATGACTGTCTGCCAGCAGACCATGTAAAAGGTGCTGACTTTTTGCCTTGGAGGGGCAGGAAGAAGCCAGTAAGCCTCCTGTGAACCAAGCAATTGCTTACCTTACCTGCTTTCAACACATGATTGGTAGCCAGAGTTAGCCATTTTCTGTTTCAATCGATCGAGTTTTGTCATAAGATAAATTATGATGTCACAAGGCATTCAATGGGCTTAATTTTGCTCCATGTTCTTGATAATTTGCCCCAAATTTGTGAAGTGCCCCTCGTGGCTGCTTTAACGAGATATTTTCAATAGTTGTCATGATTTGCTGCCCGGCAAATGACTGCACAGTATATATGCACTTTATTTTTAACACAAGGGTGCTCTAAGCTGCATAGAAATTATAATATGATTTAAATATTAGTGTGTAACAAATGGTCAGACCATCCCATTTGAAATGTGAAGCCAACAAGTCAAACTTTGTCATTAAATGTGAATAAACAAGCCTAAATAGATGCATTTGCTGCCGCCGAAAAGGCCACAAAATACTGGATCCGCTCTTGTTTGCAATCATTCCGCTGTGCTGTGGTAGCGCGGTATATCCCTGTTTTCATATAACGTCATCTATAAAGACGTGTCCCACTTGTGCAGAATACGTTTGCTTCACCAGTTTTCAGCTAACAGGTTTTTTTAAAATCAAGCAACAGCAGGGTTTTCAGCAACAGCAATCTACATCAAAAATGGTTCGTGGTCAGTAGTGAATATCGTTGAGTGAGGGTGAATATGGTTCAATATGGTATCATAGAAGCACTCGATATCCAGCACGTGCGGAGAGCTGATCTAAACACAGAGGTCAAATTTGAAGAAATAGATGACCAGTTCCAAGAAATAGGTCAGGGTGTTCAAGGCAGTGACTAACGCGCCATTTCTAGACGTGTTTCACATGAAAAACGCTGCTCATGTGACGTCCCAAGATGATGCATGCTTTCTCGCTTCGAACAAAGTTGACGATTGCGCGCAACAATTAAAATATGTGAATAGTTGTCTCCTGCCGTTAAAATGTCTTCTTTACATTACAGCTAGTGTTTCTTGTGTAACGCTGCATCTATCAAACTACGCAGCGCGATGCAATTACTTAATTTGACATTACGGCATACCTAACACGTTTACCTGTCATGTTTTCCTCGTAACGATGTGCACACCTTCTGTAAACGTGCGCCACTGAGGTGTCCAATAAACCGGTCTGAAATCTTACGTTTCGATTATCCCACCTGGCTGTCTCTGTTACTAAAGTTCCTGGAGATTTAATATCTTACCCCTTTTTTCATTTCATTCTCAATCCTGTCTCCAGTCACAGTTTCATGACGCCATCAAACAATGACGTAATGGGGGCCATTTTAAAAACTTTTTAACTGCTACTTAGCGTCGTTTTTGAGCCTTGAAAACTTACCAATGGTTACAAAGAAGCATTTCCCACCATATCTGATGCCTACCTCAATATCTTCAAATGTGGAACATTCTCTTTAAAGAATCTGCATTCTGACCCGTATTCAGGCTGTCCGGCTGTGGGCCGGCGGACGGGTCGTCCGCGGGCGCGGTCTCGGCTCGCGCATCAGAGTCGGCGGCGCGCTGTGCGTGATGGTCGCCGTGTTCGCAGTTTTCAGCAGCAGCGAGGTCACAGGGTTTTCATATAACTTTTTGTCTTAAAATTTGATGGCAGATTTTTTGGAGGGGCCCCAAACTCTATGGGGCACCATAATGTTGCATGCTCCCCCTTCACAAGATACTGGATCCACCCTTGTTTGCAATCATTCCGCTGTGCAGTGGTAGCGCGGTATATCCCTGTCTTCACATTACGTCATCTATAAAGACGCATGCAGAATACGTTTCCTTCACCAGTTTTCAGTTACCAGGGATTTTTTTTTAAATAATGGGTCCCATTTTTAAAGACTGGGAAATTTTGCTACTTAGCGTCGTTTTTGAACCTTGAAAGCTTGCCAATAGCTACGAAGGAGCATTTCCCATCTTATCTGATGCCTAACACAATATCTCCAAATGTGGAACATTCCCTTTAAAATGTGGAACATTCCCTTTAAAATGTGGAACATTCCCGTTAAAATACTCTCCCCGGAAGAGCCTTCCCATCTTCGCGGGCGTGTAGCTCAGAAACCAGAGCGATTTACGTCTTAAGGAGAGCAGGGCTGTGAACTGTACCGAATGATCTTCAAGATAGCTATTTTAGTGTGAAATCCCGTAGAAATTTAGAACACTCCCTTTGACATAGCTCTGTAACATTAAGTCTTAGCTCTATTGACACATTCTAGTTCTCTGCATGCATTTGAAACTACGTACACTGTGTAGACTCGACGAACAGCCTGCACGCTGTCAAAACACCCAGCTCTCTGTCCAACAGCTTTGGTTGATGTCGTTCAAGGAACATTTTTGGTCCTTTCTTTTACCGAGCCTTTGCAAAAGACTTCGGGCGAGGACAAGGATTTGTTTCAAGAAGGACTGGGACAAGGACTTGTAAATCCATGGTCTCCTCGCTTTCATCGCAGGGATGGAAATTTCTGAGCAACTTACAAAACTGTAGATCTCAGCCTATTCATCCCAGGCATATGAAATAAGATTATAATCTTTCTCACCGTTTTATTAATGCTATATCGATTCCAGTGTCAGATCCATGACTTCATAGAGGCTTGAGTTGCGCGTTGTCTGAAGGAACTACACATCGGACGCAAATGATCACGATACCAGCGCGCGGTAGCCCTTTTCGTGGAGCGCTCCCGGACCAGATGTCTCCAGACCATCCACGTTGCACGCTGACTCTTTCCACCTCATCACGCACGTCCCCCGGCCTCTTCTCTGACGACAGCGGCCTCCTCGCCTCCGTCGGGAGCTGTTGGCTCGAGCCCGTTCGCCTGGGGTCCAGCCGTCGGCCCGCCGCGACGTCGACTACTGAAGTGACGCACCTGGATCTCCTCCAGCGTCAGGCCACCAGTCTCGGGCAGCACGCGCGCGGCGAACACCACCTGCAGCAGGTTCATGCCAGCCAACGCGGCGAACAGGCCGGCCGAGCCCAGCCGGGCGCGCAGCAGCGGAAACAGGTGCACGAACGCCATGCTGAACGCGCCCTTCGCCAGCGAAACGACGTTGCCGAACATCTGGCGCACAGCCAGCGGCAGCGTTTCGCTGCAGTAGAGGTGCGAGAGGGGCGAGATGCCGCCCTGACCGGCCGTGTTCGCCAGTACGAACCCGGCCACCAACAGCCATGTGTGCGATCCCAGCGCGCCCTGCCGGGGAAACAGCCGCGCAGTGATGACGTGGACCTGCCAGACTGGACGGCGCCGACGGCTGACGCTGGAATTGGTCAATGATAGCGGGCTGAATGGAAAGAGTGGGCGGTGCTTAAAGTTTGCGGAACGCTCATCGTAAATGCAAAGGGACAGTTAACATTCACCAAAAGGTACATACATCTCCCAAGGGACGTCAGCTAACACAGAATTAGCCAACAATGCTGTGAACTAATTTTTAATATAAGCCCAAATCGGAACCGACGACACCAGTCCACACTTTCACTGGTGACCGACTCGTCGTGTGACTATACTTGCCTCAAAGTAGAAGTAGGCGGCCACAATCAGCTGGCCGAGGCAGTTGAGCGCCCCGGCGCCGATGAGGAGCGTCCGCCGGCCGCAGCAGCGCATCAGAGAGACCAGGGCGGCCATCGCGCACATCTGCAGGGCGACGGGCGACCGGTGGTACCGGGTTAATGTTAATGGTTAATGTCTCTCCCCACCTGCTTAGTGAGCAGAAGTGATCAGAGCCCCTGGAAAAACACTGCCAGCATAATATACAGTAGAATCGTGGCGTATATTCGCTTTCAGCTGGCGTGCCAGATCATTATTTTCCAGACTGTGGGAGTTTGCTGACTTAGAGTTACCGGGGCACCGTCTGTTTTTAAGGGAGAGTGTCGAAATAGTCTTGGTTCCTTGCAAAACTCATTTTTGGGAAACTTGCTCCTTCGGCGGCCTGTTGTCTGAATTAGAGGCACTTCCAGTAATGACCAGGCACATAAAAACGACGCAAATTTCTCTAAAATATCAGGCCGCATTCAGGCCCGTCCCGGCCAACTCTATGTCAAGCCTGCAAAGGTCCGCCGCGTGACGCCGTTGTAACGTTTCACCCCCGTAACTTGCGTTCTTCTTTTCACTATTGTCCATCAGAGAACCAGCGTGAAAAGGTTGACTATATTCGGCCGTAGTGCGCTCGCGTTGTAGTTATACAGCGTGGCGACTCTGGTCGTGGTCGGACCACGTCTGCACCTCGTCTCACTCTAACCTGGGTCTCATAGCTCTCTCTTTCTGCCTGCCTCTAACGCTACGCAGTATGCGTCAGTCTATATACTTCATGGCCGCTGGGCGGCGCTGGCGGATGGCCTCCAAACACAGAGGATGGGGCGTTCTGGGTGCGACTAGAGCCTTTCACTTTTCTCGGGTCTCAAGAGCATTTTGATACCTTTGTAAAATATCAAAACAGCTGGTCTCACTGAGAAAATTTGACATTTGCTCCAATCTGGTGCACTATTAACGTTTTCCGGCGTAAATAACAGATTGGCGTGCTCGCGGTGAATGTATAGGGGCCTTGAGTGTATAGGGGCCTTCCCATTTTGTCATAGCCAGACTGCTGAAGGGCACGCAAATAACGACTAACGAGCTAGTCAGATAGTCTTGAACTATTCTTCAGTTGTAACAGCAAACTATTTGTATTATCAGAAGATGATTGGTCTCGTGTCATGAACAGTAATATCTAAGTAGCTCTGTCCGATCTGTGCTCATAATGTTCAGTTCGGTTTGTCAAATGGCCGGGTCACTCTCACTGTAACTCTGATGTGAGAGTAAGATTTTTATTGTCATTTGTGCAACTACTGGTGGGATGGAGAAGGGTTCTCGAATTTTCAACTGTCATTTTGTCTGTACCAAGTTACTCATGGATGCATGCTAGTCATGTTTTCCCTTTCAAAACATTATTCCCCGGTCATCCCTTCCCCTCTATAATTTAGCTGCCACCTGGCATTTTCTTAAATCATGTCATTGGTGCATATGCTTACTTTTGTCAATATCGCACGATTCTGCCACATACTCTGCATCGAAGGGTAGACTTTAAAATTATCTGGCTGGCTCTGAGATGTAACTTGCCAATTTGACGATGATACTCACTATTTTTGTTAAGTGGGAAGGGTTATCATTTATAAAGCATAAACACAGTTTTGAACAACCTATGCCCAAGCATCTTCAGTAATTATTCATTTATACTTCCTCAAATTTCCATTAATTTCAGAAACTACTGTCTGCATCCCATGCCTTTTCCAAAGAACTAGGTCAGTGCCGTAAGTTTGAGCCGTAAAAACAAGTGTAACTAGCATCATGATGAGCTGGCATGTTTACAGGGCCGAGATTCCTTTGCTGCGAAAAGAAAGATCATTCCGGTAAGCGATGCCTAGTCAGAGGGAATTTTAAAACTGACTTGCCTCTGCTCTGTGCATGTACTATGACTTTTTTGATGTGACAACTATGTGCTGTAATTGACGTGACGCTAATCTTGATCAGATATTTGCAGCTGCTGATCATTCCACCCCACGGCTTTCAACAACAGCAAACATCCCCTTGATACATGGTACCTTTTATGACTTTATCACAGTCCTAGGGCCTCACATGCCATCTGCATGCAAAACCTATTGGCCTTTTGCATCGGGTAAGGCATAAATGATGCCAGGGAATACGACATTTCACATCAATCATTATGACATATAAACAGGGTGTCGCGGAAAAACAGCAAGCATACGAAGGCCTCCAGATGCTGCCACCCAGAGTTCTTCCAGATATACCTCAAGGCTGGGGCATTCCCCACAAAAATTCACTGTGCACTCCTGGTCACTGCACAGAAACGAGGAATTGAACCAGCTATTTTGAAACTGTTTTACCTCCCTGCTCCGTGCATTTTTTTGTGCTCTGTACATATGCAAAGGCCCGTTGACCCATGACACTGGTAATGAACCAGCTGTTTTGTGTTTGAATTGAAAAAAGAACTGAAAAGGGAAAGAGAGAAAAGAAAAACAAAAAGGGCATGCATGTTTAGAAGCTGTGCTGAGGTTTGGGGCAGCTTGTGAACTCGTGAGCTTTCAACGCTCGGCGTGCGTCTGGTCGCAGGAGCATGACCACCAGCTGTACACCGCTGGCCTGTCCGGTTCTGGTCGGCCTAGTTCGATGAGGGTTTGCAGTAGCTGTCCTGTCCTGTTTCACCAACGCCGCGCGGTGGGCTCACCGAGCTGGCGTAGCTGGCGCGCCCCGTCCACGCCAGCTGGCTGCCGCCCTCGCCGCCGTTGCTACCTGCCCGGCCGGCTGCTGCCCGTCGCCCTGGTAGCAGTGCTGATACCGCGGCTGCCCCGGGCTTGGTGAACGGCAGCCGAAGGGCCTAGGAGGTGTATCAGTACTTGCAGCGCGACCATCTCAATACTCTGCAGGTGCAGCTCGACTCGGAATGCGCTGGCGTCTGCGCACGCCCCGGCTGGCGAGCTGTCGATGCCCAGTGTCTTCTTTCCGTTGATCGAGTGCCGCACATCCATTGCCGCGGCTCAGTATCACGACGGGGCTGGCAAAGTGCTTGTGCGGAACAGTATCGTGATGTGCGGCGTGGACGGCATGGTGGCCCATCACGTCCGCCAGTACGGACTGTTGCTTGGGCGCCCGAGGCCAGCGGACTGCTGCATGAACAATAACATGACTACCCATAATGAATGAGTAGCTGGCTGGCCCTTCCTTGCCGTGGGATCCTAAGTGATGACGTTGGAATGTGCTCCAGACGATTATTAATTAATTGGAAGATGCTACTCGGTGTAATAGTATCTTTCAAAAATCCTCTTCACACAGCCTGTGTTCTGGGATCATCAAGCAATTTATGCGGACACTTACACTCTGCTGAGCAGTGTGGATCGGCGTACCCATGGAATAGGTAAAAAGTTGGTATCTCACATTGCTTAGTGTGTTGGTAGACAGGAGCTCAGGAATAAGAGTGGGTGGGAGGGAGAGAGAGAAAGAGCAGGGGCCAGGGCGTCTCAGCCCCGATTTTAAGAACATGAAGCATTGCTGCCATGGACGTCGACCGCAAATAAATAACCAAGAAGGGCTGCCCAACCTCCAGCCATGGATAAATTCGGTAGCACATTTCAGTAGGTATGATCCTTGTCGTTTGGCGGAGGGTGTTTTACTGCGGTCGCACGGTGCGAATGGGCTTGACTCAGTCATCACCGGTGGCTGCGTAGTTGTGCGGATGCACAGTTCGGGGTTGTGTTCAGTTCGGGGTTGATGGTCATATTCGAGCATCTTTTATGGTTTCTAGTGTCCACGGAGCCGTCCCTTGACCTGGATTCAGTACAGTGTTCTGCAACTTTTGATGTTTGATGTTTTGATTTGATGGAACGCGATCAACAGTCATCCCAGCGCATTAGCACCTCTTTTTTTAAAGATTTAATCCGACCCTTTTGAATGGATGGATTGATCCTGATCCCTACCATCCGATTCCACAATCCCATGCCAACGGCAGAATTCGGTGGCAGAAAGTTCAATGTGCTGCAATGTGCGGCACAGTCCGTCCTGCTCTCTAACATCACCTGGCCTTTCGCGTGCCCGCTGCCACCGGCCGTAGACCATGCCCGGCAAGGTGAAATAGCGGCTGCCGAAAACGACTCAAACCCAACCCGCCATGGGTAGGTGGACCAGAAGCCAGGCGCTCTAATGAACTGAGCCATTGGGATGGACTGAGTGACACAAGGTCAGTTACACTATTTAATCTTCAGGATGCGGTTTAGCACATCCACCTTTGCACCATTCTCACACCTTACAACAAAATAAACTTGCCAGTCTTATTGCAAAACAGGTGTGTCATTTACTTTTCAGTTGAGGGGAGGAACTTTGTTTCCCAACTTTGGGATAGCCCCCCCCCCCCCAATTTGAGAAGAAGCTGAGCAAGATCTGTAGAGTAACCCATTTGTTGGAATCTCTTGAGGGTAGGCGATGTTGTTTTTCAGTGTTTACCCCCCCCCCCCCCCCACACACACACTGAACAGGGCTATAGTCTTCCAAAACTATGCCCTTGTTGCAGGCAGAACATCTTGGATTATGCCAACCTGTAAAGGAAGTCAGCAACATTCATCGAACATTCTGACAGTCTTAATTCTGTCTTTGCAGTTAAATGCAAGACAAAAGGATTGGTAATGATTTGCACAGTTCCCAAACTCCAGGTTGCAACACTACCTGGTTGACAAATTGATAAGACTCATTTTCAATTGATAAAGCCATTGGCAAATTAAGCATATTCACTATCAAAGCTAATTCTGACACCAACTCTGACAAGGACTGTAAGTGAAAATCACCTGGTCATGCAGTGTGATCCAAACTGTCAGATATGTTAGGCGAAATGGTCTACACACATTTGGTCTGCACACAGCACTCAACTTTACTCAGGAATTGAATACACCAGAACAGTGATAGAGTCCTGTGTCTCATTTGCAGTATCTGTATCACACACGCATCTAACAAGCCCAAACTTAGTGGTGTAAAATTAGAGCCACAACACTCAGGGCGGAACCAGTGACTCCTTTGAATAGAGAATTGCCTGGCAAGTCTGGCCCAACCACTCAAGATCAATAAAAATGTGCATGTATATTCATTCACACATTTACCTCATTTATTCCTCATACAATTTTGGTACAACAAACCACCAAGGACCCTGTCGTTTCAACGTTAAACAGCCCTGTTGGAAGATTGCTCTAGACGTGAGGTAAAGCTTCGAGGTGTTTCAAACGAGGAGCAGCATGTATGCGCAGGAGCCATTTCAACCACTTTTGATCATCAACCACAGTCTGATCAACCTCTCTAGCTGCGTTCATCGATTCTAGGTATGTTACAAATACGACAGAGAAATCAATGATAAGTCTATGAACCTTCTAGCGCATATCAACGCATGGTTTATCCAAGGCTGTCTAACGGCGTTATCCGTGGCATCAAGCAATTACATCAGTAATACGCTAGAACTGAACAAATATCAAGTTCTTCTTATGGTGGCATTCTTTTTCATGTTGTCTAAAGCAGAAATTATAAACGTTCTTGAGAGATGAGGAAATGAAAGGGGTTTAGTCGCACAGGGCGTTCTAGAACCTTCAACGGTGCGCGATTCTAAGTGCACATGTGAGCCCTAAAGAGGCAGCAGAAGCTTAACGAGGCAGCAGAGGCGCGCTATGCCACAATCAATTGCATAAATCAACTACGGATACCAACATCCGGCTAATCCAATAACGAGCACAGAAAAGGAGCAAACAAGTTTGTGCGTCGCACAAGCATTCCATCCTCGTTAGCGCTTCGTTAGCGTCCCGTAGACGCGTTACATCCATCTTCGTTAGCGCTTCGTTAGCGTCCCGCTGTCGCCTTACACCGTGCTGATCCAGCACTAACTCACATGCATTGAGTTAAGCGTAACTCGTGCGTTGTACTACGTCTTCATTCACGCACTGTACATGAAATGTGCATCAAAAACTCATATCCGTATCGTCAACTGCACAACGCTGTTTGCCTAACACCAGTGATTTTGCTAAGAGGGTAATGACGAAAGCAGGCTATGGAATTTGTTAAGTAGCAGCTTTCAAGATGGATTACAGCGCACACTTTCGCAAATGCATTCAAAAGGTTTTCATAGTTAATTTTCTCTAACATCATTTTAGCGGCAATTTTCAAGCAGAAAAAAATTGCAAAGTTTTTAAAACATGCTTGTACAGACGTGTATTTTGATGACGCTGCGGCTGGCTGACAACAAGCAGGACCATGCTTTTATAGTCAGGCTCTTCCAGATCTCTTCAAACCGAAACTTTTCGAAAATTGAAACTCATTTGGTGGCATGTCCAGCGCAGACGTTACACAAATCAATATCAGTGCCGCATTCCAATGGATATGTGTGCAAAGCTTACAGAACTCGCTTGCCCCACCATAATCCGTGATAAAAATCCTCGAATAAAACAACGCTTAAACGGAATGTTTCACGCTTGAAAATATCAAAGCAAACATCAGATATGATGAAACAAGTTTACCTATAACTATTGCTATACTTTTTAAGTGGAAAAGACTGCTCTAGACAGGGACAATGTCTTGCTTGATAAATATGCTCATCAATGTGTTGTTGTTCGATTATGTCATCTTACCTTGTACAACACTGATTGAGAGCCAGTTGACGGCCGTTATTTCTGGAAATCGCGTTCAAGAACGCTAGATATAAACGCCTCGACACCTGCATTTTTCTTGTCCTTGATGGCTGCATGGCTTATGGAGTGGCAGGATTTGAATGCCGTTATTATGGCGTCATGAATGCCTAGGTCGCTTTGAAATACTCTCCCTGGTATAACTTTCCTCATTTTTTTTTCGGGCGTATGGATCAGAAACTAGAGCCTAGGTCTCAAGAAGGGTGGGATTGCAAACGGTAAAAATGAGAAAGAATAGTGTTGAATTGAAAATTACTTTTCACCACAATGTACCAGTCGTTTCACCCTTGTATAAACAATAGGTAAGGTGTTCTGAAATTGCCTGCATCAACTAATGACTATGCACTGATAAGGGTAAATAAATGCTGGATGTTTGAAATTTTGGGTAGTCATTACACTGTGCACAGCCACTAATAAGATAACCTGTTTATCTCACAACAGTCGAATGCGTCCAAATATCCAAGTTCTCACAATTTAAACTCAAGACAGAAAGTCAAGGTATGATATGGTGTTAACTGTTTGCAAGTGGAAGCACCATGCAACAGCACGGAGCACCATCCATGCTTCGCCTCACGACGGTCGTCACCGTACCTATTGCCACACGACGCACAAGGATAGCCATTACATCGGATTCAAAATACTGTTCGTGCCACTCGAGCAGCATCATTCACATGTAGCAATGCATAAAAGAAAAACAGATGCTGTTAAATTCTGGAGCAATATTTCTTTGGAAAGTGGAACAGAGCGAAGCATGTCTAAGATATTCGTCCACGCTTCACACTTAGCGCGGACTGGAGCTTTTGGATCAATATCGAGTGTTTGTTTGGCGCATGTTGAATTGTAATTGTTATAGGCCCGAGTACAGATGCAGATATCGGAGGTGATGGTGGAAGGAAGCAGAACAGAATTCCTGCATAAAACATGAGCATTTAACGTTAATAGCACTCGCAGAGCAATGGAGAAAAATATCGAACGTAAGAAACTCTGCTATCGTGGTCGTGTATTGTATGTTCTTGCAAGAAAAGGCATAAATAGACAACTCTGCATTACAACTATTTAGTTACAAACATTGTTACGTATGTGATTAACAACTATTTGCAGGCTGCATTCGCCAGCGAACAAAGTTAAGGAAATGAACGTGACACTGGTTCTCGCTCATTCCGTTATAATTGATAGTGATTCTGAAGCATGATTCGTGTATGAAATTGAAAACATTTAAGTGCAGCTCATCTTCATGATAACAACCACGCCCAGTTTGTCGCTGTCTTTACATGACTGACCCACCTGAATGCGTTCTCAATTAAATCAGGCCAAACTGTGAAAACTGGTGTCGCTTTTGTTGCTTTTTTCGGTGAGATGTTTGCATAAACTGTTCAAAATGTGCACCATGGTTCACTGGTGCGTTCTCTGCATACCAGTCATGCTTTGAGTTTTGTCACTTAATAACGTTCTATAAAAGTCTACGATTTTCGCCATGCTTATATCGTGTATGACAAGACAATCTGGGTTTAAAAACTGTGTATGTAAGCAACTGCATTATGTTTCCTCTTAAAATGTGCGACCCGCGCAAGCTTGCCAAGTCTTCCCGCAGCCTGGCCAGGAGGTCACCCACGTCTTCTTACCGGTTCAGATGTGGAGGATGAAAAGTTGCCATATTTAGTACATACCTGCAGGGCAGCCAGCAGTTGCGAACACCGGCTGGCACTCAGTGATGTCCCGGCCATTTGGAACACGGTGAAGGCGTACTGCGTCAGTACGATGCCACCGCAGAAGGTTTCAAAGCAGAACTGCACCGTCACCAGCAAGCAGGGCTTTCCTATCTCCCAGTCGGTGAATATGAGGCGAGCCTGGGGGCAGTGCACACTGCGCAAGGAGGGATGATCGGCGACACCATATAACACGCAGCGCATGACGAACTCATGTTCTCCCCTGCTGAGAGCATGAGCGGATAGGTATCACTGTCCAGATGTCAATCTGGTCCGTACCAGAGTTGGAGACACCGTGTCATAACCAGATGCTTCTTAGTGAAGCATACGATCGAAATCCAGGCAGGGCACGCAGTGAAGAAGCACACTGTGCATAAGGTCTTTTAACATTTAAATGAGGTGTTAGCCGCGACTTCATTTAGCCCAACGAGTATAAAATGTCCGAAACGTTCTACATGGAGTGGGCAGACATTTACAGATTAACAACTTCACTTTTCCATGTTGTCCCACACGCTTTATTTTGATCACCTGCTGGAGAATATTTAAAGTTGGTCTTCCTTTCAGAGATTTTTGGATCTCTTTGACTTCCCAGGCGATGTCGACTTTCTTCCCGTGGAAGAACGTGATGGCTTTGCTCACCACCTCGTCACCAGCACCACGGTGCGTCAACCATCTGCGTGTTACGAAAGCGCTGCTGGTTTGCTAAATTTGTGCCCTTGTAACTTACAAACCTGGCACCTGGAGATCCATCATCCACGAACACATGGATAACAGAGGTAGAAAACTCCTGGCTTAACACCATTTCTTTCTGAACGACTTCGTCCGTTGGCATTCGTTAGAATGCAAGTACACTGACATATTGGGTGAGTATCACCATCGCATCAGCATATCAAATGTCGTCGTTTCCAAATGCTGGACAAGACGGGCATACAATTTACTTCGCTTATATGAGGCTCATAGGCACCAGTAGTTAGGGACCCATAGAAGACATCTTTGTGACAGGTATAGACCACATCGCGATTTTATTCTGGTAAATGTCCTCTACGCATGATGTCTTCAAAGCGACCCTCACTGGCTCCTAAAAGTTTACCTGGGCGAATTGGGCAGGAGAATTGTCCCAATAAGTTGTGTGACGAGTGGTACGCAGCCGCACAGCAAGGTAGCATAGCGCCATGGCAGCAGGTCACTCAGGCTGAAGTTGATCAGGAGGCCAAGTGCGATCGCCATGCCAGGCAGGTTGCAGAGCACCCCGCGAGCTCGCGCTGATGACACCTGAGGGGAGCGGGCTTGCGCTGATGACACCTGAGGGGGGCGAGCTCGCGCTGATGACACCTGAGGGGAGCGAGCTTGCGCTGATGACACCTGAGGGGAGCGAGCTTGCGCCGATGACACCTGAGGGGAGCGAGCTCGCGCTGATGACACCTGAGCGGAGCGAGCTCGCGCTGATGACACCTGAGCGGAGCGAGCTCGCACTGTTGATACCTGAGAGAAGCGAGCTCGCGCTGATGACACCTGAGGGAGCGAGCTTGCGCTGTTGATACCTGAGAGAAGCGAGCTCGCGCTGATGACACCTGAGCGGAGCGAGCTCGCACTGTTGATACCTGAGAGAAGCGAGCTCGCGCTGTTGATACCTGAGAGAAGCGAGCTCGCGCTGATGACACCTGAGGGAGCGAGCTCGCGCTGATGACACCTGAGCGGAGCGAGCTCGCACTGTTGATACCTGAGAGAAGCGAGCTCGCTCTGATGACACCTGAGGGGAGCGAGCTCGCTCTGATGACACCTGAGGGAGCGAGCTCGCGCTGATGACACCTGAGGGGAGCGAGCTTGCGCTGATGACACCTGAGGGGAGCGAGCTTGCGCCGATGACACCTGAGAGAGGCGAGCTCGCGCTGATGACACCTGAGGGACAGGCAGTAATCTATATGCCCCTCTGAGATTATACACATCCGACGTTTTGACTGCATTTTATTGCAGCGACAGAAGAGGACTAAAAAAAGCGATGACCCAAGAACATAAGTTGCACTTTGATGAAGTTGACGAAATAAATGCCAAAACGTACTGGAGCGAGCTAGGAAATCTTGACGAGCGATTTCACGATAAGCAAATGTGCTCATGCATATTGCCTGATTTGTCGTTGCACACGTTACTCGGACGCGTGTCGCATTGATGTGGGTTGCTGTGGTAATCATATTGCTTTTTTACTTTAATGGATTGATCGGCTTCATCACAACGTTACGGTCACCGTGGGATCCCGTCACCGATAATCATACCGTTTCACATGAGTATGACGGAACGGCCGAAACAGGTTGGCATGCACATGCCGGTCTCCTTACGCCTCAAAGTACTCCGCCGGAGTTTGTGTTCTCCTTGGTGATAAGATACAGTATTTCTCTTCGAAGCTACGAGCTTCATCATTTTTCAGGCTGCGTCGCTGGCTCGTGAAAGATCAGCCACGTTATCATCAAGGCGATGTAATTTTTTGTTGGTCATTTTGCAGTAAGCAAATGTGCTCATGTATGATCCATGACTTGACCTTCGCCATTTCATACCTCAACATGCCGATGCGTGCTGCATTGATTTGGTTCACTGTAGTAAACATTTTACTTGAAAAAATTCACCGATTTCGCAAAAATTAAGAATGGCAAAAATGGTATGTTTAAATGGCTTCGGATTGGATGGGGAATTAGCCGATAGGCATTTGTTATGATGGGACCTACTACCAATATTGTCACGCACAACCTCCCAAAAAATTGTGGCGCAGCTCTTGGTGCATGCCGGCCCCACGATCAAGGACATGGTTAATACCGGCGAACCATTAGCTCAGCAGTTCGGTCAGGTCTCGATCCCTTTGCTTCAGCCGCCGTGACCTTGCGACTAACCATCATGCCACTTCACTGTTAGTGAAAAGAAACGGCTGTGACAAGATAGGGGATGGTAAGCACATGCTATCCTCATCACATCTCAAAGTACGCTGCCTTGGTCTGTGCTTCATTCAGCAATGAAAGTCAGCAATTTCTTTTGAGGATACGACCTTTCTCGCATTGAGGCTGCGCCCCGGGTCACGAAAGACAAACCATCCTATCGCCGAAATGATGGTTTTACGCATGCCACGATTCCACAGTTCTGTGCCTTACAATGACACAGAAATAGCGTACGAAATCCCTTGTCATTTTGGTTAGGACCGTGCTTTGCATGCATTGTTGTTTTGGCGAATCGTATGGGCACGTCAATATAACCAGCCAGCCACTCCATGGCGGCCATCCGCCGGCCGTTCCAACCTCGGCAATATAGAGTCTGCACACGGACGCGGTGAGGCCGATCACGACGCCGGCAGAGATGGTGCCGGCCAGCATCATGTCCCGGCTGCCGAGCGTTATCAGGGGCCACGAGGCCAGGCTGAGCGGTGCGCTCAGCTGCAGCACCCGCAGCACGCCCAGCCGGTCCGTCAGCGGTGCCGACAGGATAGAGCCTGCCGGGTCAGGGCAGGTCAACGGTCAGCACGCAGGTCACACACAAACATGCCAGTTGGTTCGTCAACGGTGCCGACAGAACAGGGCCTGCTACGTCAGGCCAGGTCAGGGGCTAGCAGCCAGGTCACGCGCAGCATGCCCAACCGGTACGTCAGCCACGCAGACAGGATACATCCTAGCAGGCCAGGTCAGGTCAGAGGTCAGCAGCCAAGTCGTGAGTAGCAACCCTAGCCTGCCTTTCAGCGGGACCGATAGAAAACTAACTGACATATTAGGCGCCATAGTGGCTAAATTTTGCTTGCTTTCGTACCTTTACTTTGCTTTTGCTTTGCTTTTGTGCTTTGCTTGTTTGCCTTGCTAACGTTTTGTTATACAGAAAAATAGTCACATTCAAGGAATGAACATTAACTGCCACATACGCATCAAAACCATTTAACTATAAATCCTACTCAACTTAAAAAACATACTGTTTCGCTGCGAGCAAGATTGCATGGTAAGCGGAAGGCTTTTTGGGTATCTTGCAATAAGCTCCCAAAAATTGTTTACTCAAGTCTTACGTCAGATTCGCAAAAAATCCTATTGGTTCGCGTTCGAACCGTATGTGTGAGGCCCAGCTGGTTATGAACAGATTCCCCGAGCAACACTGATTCCCTATTCCTTACCTATGACGCGACCCAGGTGAGAAATGGAAGCGATCATCGCTGATTCCTTATTCCTTACCTATGACGCGACCCAGGTGAGAAATGGAAGCGATCAGCGTGGCCTCGCCAATCGTCATCTGAGCGGCAGAACCGCCCGACTGCGACTCGGCCAGCAGCATCCCGGCGAAGCTGACGATGATGCCGTACATGCCCGCGGTCTGCGACATCACCACGGCCCCAGCGATCTGCCGACAGGGACCGCTCAGACGGACTGTCGCGCCTCGCCCCGCGCTGGAGCAAGCCTGTCTCACCCGGCGGTGGTAGCTGTCTTGCCGGACCACGCGCTGCTTCTTACTCAAAGTTTTCGCCCTCGATCGTTCGATTCAAAATGTCTGCTGGGAGAAAATATACGAAATCCACCCTGTGTGCCATCAGAAAAGTTTGGCAACATAGTAACTGCTTTTTACGCAGGGCCTGGCCCCGGTGCAACAGACATAGATCAAAGTGAGTTTGTAAAGCTATCACTAATCTCTCGGATTTTTTAAAGGGAGGTACACGTCAAATAAAATCTTAAACATGTGTCTCATTAGCCCGTGCAACAGTCCCGGAGCACCCGTATCGTTGTAATAAGCCAGCGGTAATCACAAATTCAAATGAGGTGATGTTCATGCTCCATCGGTTCGTAAAAAAACACCAAAAGCAACATGCTACATGTTATACGGTCGGTCAGCCTTGTTGTCATGCATACAAGCCATCATTTAAAAGCATGGATGCTGTGTCACAATATAGCATTCACCTTTACCCAGTATTGCCATGCTCGAACTTAAATAAGCTTAGAAACAAATGGAACAGAACATAAAACCCGAAATGTAGATACGCTATAGCATGTCGTTTGGCTCTGTCAGGTCGACTGTCAAACATGTCACAAATCAAGCATGTACATGAAAGTTGCCAAGGCTGTCTGGGACCGCACCGCTCCGATTAAAAATTTCGTTGTTGCATTTCAGGAGTGGCATTTGCATCGCCATGCCCACGGGTTGTCAAAGGCACCAGAATTTAGAAAGCTAACTTAAGTTGACTAGGAAGTTAAAAAGACTAGGAAGTTAAAGGCTTATCGACAAAAGTATGTTCGGACGATCGAATCAAAAGTCCAGTGGGGTTACGATCTGATGACCGATTACGAAATTGTGTTTCGTTGGGGACGCGTCTTCCAATGTAATCAAGTCTGGTGAGCTGTGGCCACGTGACCTTTATCAACATTTTGCAGTATTTTTGGGCCGTAGGTTTATTGCAGATGAAGTAATAAGCTCCAGGGAACCGCGACCCATGTTCGCGTGTGCAGCATGCGACACAAAGCAGAAAAAATCATACTAGATCGGCAAGTAAAGTGAGCCTTGGATTTGTTATCCATAAAAGCTTGTGCAAAGTTTTTGGTGATATTCATTTTTGCTTTTAAAGAAGTGTTCGAAGCTTGCATGCGGTCCTGTACTGGGATAGCCATTTTCAAAATCCTCAATTGCAATTTGCAGCCCTGCTGTTTTTAAGACTTTAAACCTTCTGTTTTTTAGCTTGACGCTCCCAAAACTTGTGCAGACTATTTCATACAGATCATTTCAAGGTCACCAGAACATAGATAACACCATAGACACGTCACGTAAGTACTGCCTCTTCCTTGAGAATGTGGTGGTGCTCAAAGTCAACATAAATATTGTCATCAAATCATTCATGTCAGGCGAACGCCATCGTGATTTCTGACACCGATGGCCTGCGGCTGGCCATCAGCCAATACAATGCATTCACAGCAAGTTTTAAGGACAGATTATGCTTTGTACTACATAATAAAAAAATTTGGGCAGTGGTACAACTTATGAAGTAAATGAAATTTGAAATTCCATAACTTAGAAACAGCTCTATAACAGAGTATGTGAATGCAAGCAAACAATATAAAACGAAGGACAAATATACAAGAACGCCACCAGAAAGAGCCAAAACACGAGCACATGAAAATATCCGATTCCTCAGGCAAGCTCCAACAGCACACCGCCACCACTCGGCAAGTTCGAGTGCTACAGGTGAGTCAGTCAGTCCAATGCGGCGGCAGTTCTGACACGGTTAGACTGCCAGCGACTGAGACGTTATAACTATGTTCCATGGCGTTTTGCGATGGCGATGATGCTCTGAGCGGCATTTTCACTTAATAGGGAATTTTTGTTGCTCATTAAAGGTTGAATTATTTCAAAATTTGGTCATTCAACAACGCTCGTTTCGCCAGTTTTTTCATACTTTTCTCCTTATTCTGCACCAACAGGTGGGCCGTTGACTTTGTATCTGATAATAATGAGCGCAGCGCTGTGACCCACCTGTTAACATAATGTGATACCGCATCGACATGTTTCAGAAAAGGCTAGCCTGCCCTAATCAGTTTTTATTTGTAGCCCTAATGACATAACATGCCTATCAAATATACGATAGCACACAAAAAATAGCCCCTGTCATGTACTTCTCTCAAATAACTCACGAACTGTCAGTTAAAACTTTAACGACCCGTACTCACGCCGGGACTCCTCACGAGCTGCTAAGAACAATAGAACCGGACTTGGGTGCAAGGTCCAGGACCCGAGGGTGAAATAGGAACCCAAACAGCGACACAAGCACTGAAACTCAGACTCGGATTCAGAATCGGACTCGGGCTGGGACCCGGGCTCGGACTCACACTCGGACTCGGACTCGGACTCGGACCCGGATTGTTGGACTCAGTCTCATGCCCCGGCAATCGTCTGCATAGCCTTACCTGTGCCCCGAGTCTGTCGCAACCCATTTCGTAGCCCGAATTGACGGCACTAATGACGCACTCAGCACGCTCCAGGAGATTGTGACACTGGCCAGGACGGGTCCGCAGCAGTGGCGAACCCTCACACACAGAACGTGCCGGCGCACGTACCAGCGTGGCCGTGAGGAACATCGTTGTCGATGGAATAATGCATGGCGGATGCGCTGTGCTTTATGTAAGGGCAGGACTCAAAGCGTGGTTAGTCTTATATAATAGGACGGACACAATCACCTGTGAACAGAGGCATGCAACCCCTGCCCCCCTCCCCCTCGAACTTTGGGGAAGGAACGATTGCGGGTGGTGGTCCATTCAATAGGGCAATCGTAGGTACCAATGCTACGCTGTATGCAGCCAGTGGTACATCTTTGTAACGTTAGTGACGGAGGTAGAGCATTTTGACCCCATCTAAGTTCCTGACGTCTACTGTCCGCCCATGGCGGTCAAGTTTAAGCTGTCCTTCACGCAGGTACACTGCACACTGCTCTGTGTAACTGACAGCTAAGATCCCAACGTTCCTGCAACTCAGAACGGGTGCTGCGGTTCTGCTCCATGTCGTTTGACTGTGAAACTGTCAGAGTCGTGTCAACAGTCAGCTGCAAACACATCAACGTTTGCCGGGCAGCACCCGAGCACGCGACGCCTTGCACAAAGAACAAAGAAGATATTTCTCCAACGCAGTGTCGGGTCGCTGCGACGCGCCTGGGTCGGCGCCGCCTCCTCAGTTGACTGACGTCATCGTTCTCGGGCGTGTCCCCGGAAGCGGCTGGCCGCTGAACGAGTGCCGGCCTGGAGTGTCGGCGGCGCTCCGTGTCAGGGTATACACCTTAAGGGTTATGTGTTGTTACAAACTTTCGTTTTCGAGTTATAGCGATCTGTACGGTCGTTGAAGACGCTTTCGAAACGCGCGGGGTTCGTTGGGAGAGACTGAGATGAACTCAGAATGGCACAATCCGAATGCAAGACACGGGACAACTCCACATACATAATTCTCAATTATCTTTTATGTTGTTGCGTCAATTATGCCCGGTCAGAGGCCAAAATGTCCAGAAAATGTCCCCTTTTGAGCTGTACAATATCATACGTAAGAGCGTATGCATAATGGCGGCAGGAAGCATAAGCAAACGTGCTTTTTTTGCTTCTGAGTACAATGGTGTGCTTTGGCGTGTCTTAACACGCATTTGGGTGGTCGATTGGGTACCCTCTGCTCGGGTTGGGGTCAGATTGTCCCCATGATATCTAAAAAACTACGAGAGCTAGAGACATCAAATTCACAGGGTGTTTTGGCCTGTACATGAACTTACTTAGGTTAAGTTTTGAGGTTCTTAGGTCGTGACTTGGTGTAAATAAGGTCAAACAAGGTCAAACTCCAGGCTGGTCTTTAAAGTGCCCCGAAATTGAGTACCTGTTATAAGCAAAAGGTCACATGCACTTTTAAGGGTAGTGACCTTGTTTGACCTTTCGAAGGTCTCGGTGATCGAAATCATGTTTTGTTTTGGACTGTTTTGAGTTTTGCATTTGAATAAGCGGCAAGGATTACGCTAAGCAGTATGCTACAAAAAAAGCAGTATGACCTGTTTGTTGTATGTAAGTGACCCACGCTGCCCCCTGAGGGGTCCATGAAAGATATATAATGAGGTTTCAAACATCAACCAAACCTAACTGAGCGCCAGGAATTACCCAATACAGCACACCCCAGAGTAGTCAGACAAGCTGGATTTGACCTTGATTTCATCTTCATACCGGACCTTAGATCAATAGAATTTGTTCATTCAATTATTGTGTTGCCTGAGAAAGTATTTCAAACATGTATGGCTTTGTCTAACACACCGTTGTTGCATCAGGCCGAACGATTCTCTAGAAGTAGATTTCGCTGAATGCATGGCCTGACTGACCTGCCCTATATCAGTGCCTTTACAAGGCACATCTAGATTTTGGATGCCAAACGATCTTATATTCCTTGGTCTACAGATAGGCAAAATTTGGTGTCGCTGCGCCGCGCCGTTCGGAAACTATTCTGAAAAACCTTTCGGGTTCAAATTGACCGCTGCCCGAGCGCGTGTTGATCATAAATTTGTGATACATGACTCCGCTCAGGTAACAATGCCGTTCCGCGGGACCGTCGGTTGCCGCCGCTGCATAGGCCGTAGATCGCCGTGGGGTCTTCCTCAAAAACTGTTGCTGTTACGAAACTTGCAAAGCTATGCAAATGTTTTTGGTGACAAAGCACGCGCATTGAAGGCCCCATTAGCTACGAGGTATTTGGACGCCATTGCACAATACAGAAATGCATTTTATTTCTAAAAAAAAACCTGGGGAGTAGCATCGACTGCCTCTCCTATCAGGGCGACGATAAAAGGGTATGTTTTTTATTTGAAGATAATGACGCAGGCATAAGATGTGATTAAACGGCTCGCTTATAGGTATTGGCATTCCTTTGAGCAAAAACGGCTACTCCAGACAGCAAAATATGTCTATTTCGTAAATATGCTACTCAATGCGTCATTGTTTGATTGGGTCAGGGAACGTTTGTATGACGTCAGAGGTGCTGCCAAACTGGCGGTGCGTAGCAATCACTTGTAGTGCTTCAACTCGTTGAGAGCTGGCAGTTGCGATGCTGGACGAGCTTCCTGAAGCAAGTATCGTCATGGGGTCGTGTTTTGGCGTTTTCTTGTCGTGTTCTTGCATATTTGCCCGTGACTTAATGTTACTTGTATTCACAAACTAATCTTTGGCGCTATTCTCAAATTGAGTGCCTCACCTTTAATGACTCTTCCAAAAACGTACTTAAGTGACACCCCATAACAAGCTGGTCTAATAATAGCACTTGGTAGAGTCACTGCAACACCACCAAGACAAAGTGGGGATTTCAAATTTCATTATTTCCATGTAAAGCTTACGCTGTGGACGCTTTGAAAGAGTGTTTGGGATTGGCCCGGCGGGCGGCAGGGCATGTTACCGACAAGCACATTAATTCAAGTTTGAACCAGAACATTACTGTGGAGCATGTGATATTTCTATTCCCAAAGTCAAGGTGTTGCTCAAAAAGGGCCTCTGTGGTCAACGTCATAAGGGAGAAATTGAAGTCATACTACATTATTTCGTGATTTCGCAGGATAGTACTTCCATGTTTGCGTATAATTTTGTTTAAACAGAGTGATTCATGCCTTTGCAGCATTTATCACGCAAACATTCGCGCAAATTGGTGTGTTGCAGCATTACAGAACACACATGTTATCAACAGTAGGCACATGAAATGCATCACTTTCATAGTGGTGGGCGGGGTGTCCAATGAAATTTCCCATCAGAAGCGGCTATTTAACTCCAATTGCAAGCTTGTCAGAAAAATTGCGGAAAAACTGGTGCTACTAGTCAAATTGTATGCGTCTGACCTATTGATACGTGAACATTACAAGAAAAGGTGGCATGCTTGTTTAAGCGAGGGTGTCACACATTTGTATTCGGAGCCGAACTGAAATAACCATCTCCAACATTATTCGGTGCAGTGCCCGTTATTCGGTGCAGCCCGCCCTCCTCAACACGCGCCCGGGTGGCCGGCTAGATTTGACCTGCAACTTTGTATCCAGATGAAGTTTAATCTCCTGAGCATAATGAGCATGAAATCTTGGACTGGTACGCCCATTACCGGAGATAGATCAAGATGAAAAATCCCAGTACAAAAGCGAACTCCTTCAATTCATTCCAAACTCCGTGTGCTGATAGATGCTGACCTCCTGGTCACGATGGCTAAAGAATCTTGGACCGGTACGCTGTATCAGAGAAGGTCCCTTCCAACGTCAGGGCCGCAAAGACAGGGCTTGCCGCTTTTGTTTTAAGTTGAGCGTTGGTTAAGCTCCACATTACACCGGTTCGGCGTACTTCAGATTGCCGTAGCTGGTATTATCGCGGTCATTCTGGGTAGGATACTCTTGGATGTCCCTCACTGTGGGAAACTCGTATATAGCTACATGTACCCCACATTCTGCGTTCTGTGTATACGCTAGACCTATGCCTGAATTTGTTGTTGTCTGCTAATGCATCATGCTGCTTTGTTTTCCAGAGGCGAAGTAGCCAGACCCGCAGACGTCGAGAGTATTCTAAAGCTCCCGCTGTTTTTGGACTGCTAATGACCTGTTATCTGTCTTGCTAATATGATGTCCATACTCCAAATGCACTCCTGCCCTTGGAATGTCTGGCCACTGCTATGTCAGACATACCTTGTTGATGGGACCTCCACGAATAATTTTACATGCCGCCTATCTTGTGATGTGGCTCGTGAGCATCACCATTCACCACTGGTAGTTTGACCTTATGATGTGGGCTAGGAGCATTAACATTCATCAATGGCAGCCTGGCCTTGTGATATGGTTTATGAGCATCACCATCTGTCAGTGGTAGCCTCACCCTGTGACCTGTTATGTCACTGTGCGTGGAGTTTTAGCTGTCATCTACCAATAGTCACATGTGGTGCAATGTCATGTGGCAGAAGGTCCTGACCTCAAGATGTTCTCTGTTGGTGACCATGCTCCATTACCTTTCCTGTTACTGTGCTATTGTGTATCGCGGTCCAGAGCTTGATGTGTTTCTCCATCAGTTACCTGGCCATTGGCCTGTTCTTGACTGTTTTGTCTTGAGCTTAGCCTGTCCTCCATAAGTGACATGACGCCATAACCTGGCCTGTTTTTTTGGGTACAAAGCTTGAGCTTTCCCCCAGAAGAGATCATACCTTCGATTTATTCTGACACTGGAGTATTAGGAGCTCCAGCTGTCTCTCATCATTGATCTGGCTGTGGCATCCTGTCACTATGGTATCTGGACCGTAGTGACAGGATCTCACAAGTGCAGGTCACGGCGTTAGACAAATAAAAGAGGGTCAAAATACCCTTTACTACACCAAGAAAGCCATTTTCTGGATTATGAGGCCACCTTTGTGAGTGCAGTGGCCTGTGCTCTACATCAAAAGGCGCAACGTTGTGTCAAGGAGGACGCTTGCTGGCTCCCGAGGCTCTGTTATGCACAAGGAGGTCCTTTCTTGGGTTCGGATGCACCCTCTATGTTCAAGAGGCTCATTTTATGAATGGAAGATCTTGTTCCTGCATTATATGGGATGCCCTGTTTTCAAAACCAGGATGTGCTATTTTCTGAATCAAGATGCTACGTTTTGCTATAACAAGACCACTTGAGTAGATTTGGAGGTCCCTTCCCGAATTACAAACATCCTGTTCTGGATAAGAAGACCCCTTTAGGCATCAGAGGGCCCTATTTGATGTACGAAAAATCCTTTGCTTAATAGTGAGACGGCCCCACCCTGTTTTGATGAAGGCGCACATGCCCTCAGTATCCCTCTACCTTGAATTAACACTGCCTAGGATTCCCTCCCCCCCCCCCCCCCCCCAGGGAGGATATCCCTTGGAAAATCCTGCGCCCCAACTCAAAATCTATTGAACCATTCCTGGTACCACGTTGTTCAGAGTTCAAGCTCCCTTCCACTAGCCATCTGATCGTGTGACCTATAACTGCGGTGTCTGAAGCCCCTTCTCTCTTCCAGTGTTGTCCTGACCACGAGGCTCATTCTGCAACGACAACGATTTCGGAACAGCAGCCGTGATGTCGAAGCTCCAAATGTCCTCAAGTGACCGGACGATACGACCTGTCTTGTCGCAGTGGTAACCGGAGCTCTAGCTGTCCTCCACCAGTCGCCTGAACGCACTATCCGCCTCGTTGTAACAAAGACCGCAGTTCCACTTATCCTCCAGTGCTCCACTACTGGCTTTGTCCAGTGACCTGCTATCACTGGCGTCTGGAGCTCGAGCTGTCTGCTGACAGTGGTCTGACCCCTGACCTGCCCGGCTGAGACCGGGTGAAGAACACCGCCGCACGGCGGTTCTGGACCAGCCACTGTACGGAGAGAGTATGTGCGATCCCGTAGCTGCGATCCGCGGTGGTCAGGTGGCCCGTACGGGGTCACATGCCGGTGAGCATGGTTTTGAATGCGCAGCTGCCTGGTGCGTCCTTGACCGCCCTCTTCCACCTACACCTCCGATAGCGTAACCAGTAACTGCGGTATCTAACCTCACTACGTGACCCAACTTGCGACAGCGGCACTTGGTGCCCCATCTGCCTAAACTGGCCGCGTAGTCAGGCCAGTTTCAGGCACTCTCCTCCGTTGCTGGTATATTGGGAGCCCTAGGTGTCCACAAGTGGCCAAACGACAGGACCTGTCTTGTCGGAGTAGTGTCCGGAGCTCCAGCTATCATACAGTAGTCACGTGACCGCGCGACCCGTCTTGTTGCAACAATGACCAAAGATCCAGCTGTTGTGCTGTCCTCCACCACCAGCTTTCCCTCTTAGTCTGCCATCACTGACTTCCGCAGCTCGAGCTGTCTGTTATCAATGGTCTGCTAACCCTGACCTGCCCCGGCACACGTTTTCCGGAATTCCCGCTGTCGTCCACCGCTGAATGTGTGCGGCCTGCAACAACGACCGAAGTTTCATGCGTCCTTCATTCCTCCGCAGCTGGCTCTGCCCCGTGGCCTCTTATCACTGACATCGGAAGCTCGAGCTGTTTGATGGCGAAGCCTGCCTGGCCACTGTTGATCTTGTGGGGGGGGGGGGGGTTGCGGTGAGTTGGCTGAGGTTTCCCGCGATGGGCGTCATGCGCGGCTGCCCTGGCCGCCGCTGGATGTTGTACGCCGCCGGCTGCCGCTGTCACGCCCTTCCACGAGAGCAAATTTATAATGAGGAGCCCATTGGTCAGCATACGAGCCCGATGATGTTAGCGCACGGCTCGGCACGTTGTGGCTCCGGTACACCCGACACCAACACACACTCATGTGGGCCACAGAGCTAGGATGAAGCGGGGTGACCGGGGCATTGGCGGGATGACGGATCCGGTCAGGCATCATGAACGGCTGTCTCCCCGCTCATGGCTGTGTGCCCTTAACCACGGTATCCACCTCCACCCTTTAGCTAGCGATAATATTTAAATGGGGCAAAACGGGATCGCATGCATACTAGTACGCCCAACCGGCAAGGGTTCCACGCACTAGCGAATTATATTGACAAGAGCCCACTAGGTAATGACCCTGTGACCCCCCCCCCCCCCGTCCTCTTTATTTCCCGCACCTTGACATTATAATTGGCTCGTCTGCGTGGATCCTCGTTAAGTTTAATTCATTTATCACATTTCGGTCTTGCCATAAATCCACGTTTAAGCCCCGTTCAAATCATATCACGTTGATTTGTCAGCTTGACCCCGTCGGAGCTGCTGGGCCGACCACGAGTGTCAAAGCTGTACGGCGACTCGTTCCCTCGCCTGATCTCCAGGGTGACGGCTCCCTATTTGGAGGACACTCTCCACGTTCCGTCCACGATGGGCGACCCATCATTCACACGGCCACACCCACCGCTCGCAGCTTTCCGCTGCCGCGCATGCGCCTTAGGTGGCGCCTCGTCCAGCACGGAGGCGTCGCTTCCGGCGCTTCTGCGCCCTCGCCTCCCGCCTGCCGGAGCAGGCTTTGCAAGGCACCGCCCCACGGCACGTCCCTTAGAGGCCTGGAGGCAGACAGCGCGCCCATGGGACGGTACAGCCTCTCGGCAAACGACGAGCGCCCGGCGCGACCTGCGTTCACGCCTTACGGTCTCCTCGGCCGGCGCGCTCTGGAGACTCGGCCTGACCGGCCTGTCCGGCGACCTGACTCCTCGTCGCCTTCCCTATGAGCGTCGATGACGGGATCCCTATCCGTCCCGAACATCCCGTCACCAATCGCTCATAAGGCCCGGCGTGCACCACGTCGGAAGGACTGACTCCTGCCCTCTCCCAAGGCGGAAACACCACGGATAGACTCCGCTGCCGCCATGCACAATCGAGCTTCCCAGGCGGCCCCCACGGATCCAAGGCCACATCATGACCAATGCCTCTTTACGCCGTCACGCCTGGGGTCTGTGGGAAACAACAAAATGAGTCGGCCGTCTCAAAAAAGGAGCGAAACTGTGTCTTGTGCCGCGCTACCCACAAATGTCTTTCTGCGTAAAAGCAGGACTACGGTCGTCTGGCTCCTCGTCCTTGTCACAGCCACGCCGGACTACTCGCTTGCCGGCGGGCCGCGAGCGGTGGACTGCTCCGTCCATCCACACCGCGACAGACTGTCATCTGCCGGTCGGTCGCGGGTGCCCGCGCCGCCATCGCGCACCGTCGGGTGCTGCCCTCTACCGCAATTGCGCAAAGCGGCTGACAGATGGCGTCCGTGTCTCCTCTCGAGCGCAGGCCCGGGCGACGCCCCGCGAGTAGCCTTCCCCGGTCTCGCGGAACTGCGGGAGATCCTTCGGGATGTCGCGGGCTGGCGCACCTCACCGCTATGCCTCAACATCCCGGAGCAGGCGGTCTCTCTCCGACCTCTAGCCTGCATACCGGGGTCATGTCCGGTTCGGAGAATTCGACGCCGTTCTCCCCTATACCGAACCTCCGGCATCCGTGGCGGATCCATCTCGGACGAGATGGGTATTCGCTAACGAAACGGTAGCGCGGTGCATCAATTGGCCAGAGAGCGATCCGGGCCTAATGAAAGGAAGAGGGAGATAGAAGCCGGGCAATACACGCGCTCGCTGGGGGAATCCGCGCAGCATGCGCGGAGCTAGACCGCGCTAACCTATTACGTGAGAGAGACCGAGCATGCGTGCTGGATCGAACCCGTGAGGTTCCGGCTTATTGCCTCTAGCTATTGATGATAAACCGGCTTCTAACTATTGACAGAAAAAAACGAAACGAGAAATGTACGGCGAACTGTCCACCTGACCCACATCCTACCACCATTGCATGTCGGCGCGGCCCGTACACCGCGTCTGGCCACGACGACGGCCAGACGAGGGCACAGACAAGCTGATGCGCCTCTGCATGGCCTCCGCCATTGGTAAACTCCGGACGCCTACGGGGCATGTCAACGAACTGGCCGCTGCGCCCAAGCATGCGTCCCGGACTCTGGACACAAGCACCGCCCAACGCCGGGCCGAGTGTCCTCTCGCCGTCCGAACCGACCTCGCCCAGCCTCGCTCCCTCACTAAACCATCGCTATGCAAACCGTTACCTGTATTCACACACAAAGACGAGGCAAAACATCTCCTCACAGACTGCGACACACCAGTCCATCGCTCAGGCGAGCTCAGCGTCAAGCCGCGTGACACCTACCACACTCACCCCCCGAGCCCCTCCCCCTTTCCCCGGCTCTGCGGAAGGGATCCAGTAACCTCGGCTTATGCCGCCCGGTGGGGAGCGGGGTGAAAGGGCACGCTCGGAGCGCGGAACCCCTCTGGTCCCGAACGGGTGGCGCTCAAAACAACGAGAAGTGAAAATGTACGCCTACAATCTGACCGCGTGACCTCCCCTGTCTCTACGGTGTCGGCAGGCGGAATTACCTTTCTTTGGTGACCTTACGCTGCGATCTGTCCTTTTACGGCGGTACTGAGAGCTCAAGCTGTTCTCCATCAATTGCTGTAGCCCATACCCTGTCCTGGTCTCCAGATGTCCTTCATCTGCAGTCTGCCTCGTGACCTTCAACCTCCCCCATGACCTGCAGACTGTCTCCGTGTCCGGCAACCGGCCCCGTGACCTGTAACCTGACCCCGTGTCCGGTAACCTTCTCGCCTAACGTGTAACCTGCTTCCGTGACCTGGAACATGCCCGGTTGCCTGCAACCTGCCCCCGTGACCAGCAACCTGCCCCAGTGACCTTCAACATGTCCCGTGACCTGCAACCTGCCCCAGTGACCTTCAACATGCCCCGTGACCAGCAACCTGCCCCAGTGACCTTCAACATGTCCCGTGACCTGCAATCTGCCTCTGTGATCTGCAACCTGCCCCCGTGGCCTGCAACTTGACCCCGTGACCTGCAACCTGTCAACGTGACCTGTAACCAGCCCCTCGTGACCTGTAACTTCCCGCTGTGACCTTCGACCTGCCTTGCGACCTGCATCCTGTTTCGAAATCCTGCAACCTGTCCTCATGTCCTGCAACATGATCTAGTGGCACGTAGCCTGACGCAGTGGTCTGCAACATGACCTGATCACCTATAACCTGACCCTATGATAACCTAACCCATCGTCCCGCAATCAACACATTGACCCGCAACCTGACCCAGCAGCCTGCATCCTTGGTCTGCACCCGCACCGTGATCCGCAACCCGGCCCTGTAACCCGGCATGTTGCAGCCGAGTCTGAATTCCACCTGTCCTGGGCGGGTGCTTTGACCGGCCTGTCCCGCCAGTGTTGTGTCAGGAGATCCAGCTGTCCTCCGCTGATGACCCAACTCAGCTGACCAACTGGCGCGATGTCGTAACAGGAGATGTGATGTCGGAGCTCCAGATGTCTACAAGTGGCCGGACGACATGACCACTCTTGTCGTAATGGCAACCGGAGCTCTAACTACACTCCACCAGTTGCCTGGCCGCGCCTGCCCGAAAAGTTGCAACAAATACCGCAGTTCTACTTCCCCCCCCCCCCCTCCCCCAGCCCTCCACCCCTGCTTGTCCAGAGGCCTGCTATCACTGACGTATGGAGCTGGAGGTGTCTGCTGACAGTGGTCTTGACCCCTGACCTGCCCCGTTGGGACCGAGTGATTAACGGCTGCCGCACGGCGGGCCTGGGCCCGCTTCTGTGCGGAGGGAGTGTGTGCGATCTCGCAGCTGCGATCTGCGGCGGTCGAATGGTCCATGTGGGGCCATATGTCAATGGACAGGGTTTTGAATGTGCGGGGTGCTTAGTGCACCCCCGACCGCTGCGAGAAGTGCACGCACATGACTTGGGGCCGAGAGCGACGGCCGCGTGACAGTTTTTGGCTGGCCTGCTGGGGAGTGCTGCGGCTGAATAGATCGACGAGTGACGGTAAGGCTATTCTCTCCGCGTTGGAGCCGAACCCATTAGTGCGCCTGCGCTGACATTCTAGGGTGTCGCTTGGAATATGCTGGGTTAAGTTGGCTGTTACTCGACAGGTCGTTTTTTTTTACTGGTGCTACATTAATTGTGGATTGCATCGCTGATCGAGTTCCGTCGCGGCCACCGACGTAATCAGTCTGCCCGCGTCGTCGACGTCTGCCTGCCTGCGTCGTGGACGTACATCTGCCTGCGTCGTCGACGTCTGTCTGCCTGCGTCGTCGACGTACATCTGCCTGCGTCGTCGACGTCTGTCTGTCTGCGTCGTCGACGTCTGCTTGCCTGCGTCGTGGACGTACATCTGCCTGCGTCGCCGACGTCTGTCTGCCTGCGTCGTGGACGTACATCTGCCTGCGTCGTCGACGTCTGTCTGCTTGTGTCGTCTACGTCTGCCTGCCTGCGTCGTCGACGTCTGTCTGAGTCACCAACGCTTGTCTGCCCGCGTCGACTCTTATCTGCCTGTCGACGTCTGTAAGCACGTATCGCCTTCGACATCCTACTCTGATCTCGTCGTCGTTTTCCAGTCTGTCTATTGGCTGCCGGTGTGGTTTTTTTTTAGGTTTCTTTGTGACGCAAGACGTCATCTCCCAGCTCGGAAGGTTCACAAGTTCAGCGCACTCAGGACGTCAGCCACCCAAGCTACACGGCTCATTGTCGAACGCTCAAATTTAATGTTTTAGCTCGAATGACGCCTACGCTATCACCGTAAAACCTTTTCTAGAATCCCTGCTGCCCTCCACCGCCGACTATGTGTGACCTGCATCCGTGACATTGAAGCACGAATTGTCAGCTGTACTTCACTGATAACCTGACCCTGTGGCCTACCCTGCAACTGCGGTGTTGTGAACAACTATCTCCAACTGCCGATCTTACTGCGGGATACCTCCCGCTGCCGTAGTGTCCGAAGATCGCATTGCCGCCCATCGAGGAACTTATCGTGCGGTTTGCCCTCGCCCCACCGCGGTGTCTTGAGTTCCTACCGTTCTCCGCCGATTTCCGAACCTCATGACCTGGACTGTTGCGTGGTGTCCTGGATGCTATCTGCAACCTACCTCCGTGACCTTCAACCTGCCCCCATGGCCTGCAACCTGTCCCGGTGACCCGCAAGCTGGCACCGGGATTAGAAACGTGACCCCTGATGTGCGGCCTGACCAATTAGCTGCAGTCTGACCCGATGATCTGCTATCTAACCAATATACTGTAGCCCAACTCTGTGACCGGTTCCCAGCTGCGTCCGAAGTTCTAACCGTTTTATCGATTCTGGCAGGAAGCCTAAAACTCCCTTCCGTCTTCCTGCGCAGACTGCACGCCGGGGACGCGACAAACCGGACGGCTTGGCAACCAGCTCGTTCGCTAGCCCACTCAGGCCGGCCACCGACCACCAAAGCCGTCCTTTCAATCTCAACCGAGATGGCCATGTGTCCTGTAACCTGGACTCCTTAACACAGAACCTGCATCCGTCGCCTGGCACATGCCCGGCTGCCTGCAACCTACCCCCAGTGGTGGGGTGGGATGGATAGTGGTCGATATATAGGGCTACTCCAAGTTAGGTTAAGTTTGTTAATTGCATGACAAGTGGCAATGGGGATTTTGTGAGAATCAGTGGCTCACAAATGCTGCTGTGATGCAAATATGTTAGACAGGATGAGATAAGGTTAGGCGTAGCTTGGTTGCTTTCATGAAAATAAGCATGTTTTGTAAGAAACAATGACATGATATTTATATTTCCTGGCCATATTTTAACAGAAGGCAGAGGTATGTCTGTTGTGTCTGACTTGGTAGTGATGTGTTTTATGAGCTTATTATTCTTTGATGTTTTCAATTGCACTTAAATTACCTGAGATATTAAAAAATAAAAGGTTTTGTCATGTTCATGACATTATGTTCATGCAAACTTGGAGTGTATGTCTTTGTTTGTTGCAGCATCTCTCACTGACCATAAGTTCCAGCTTTTGTGGAACTGAATTTTTCGCTCCCGTGCGGTCTTTTTGCAATGGACTTTTTCACCCCTACGCTAGTTCAAAAGCGATTCTACTCAATGCCCAAAGTTCAGGGTCTTGTTTGTCGAAGGAACCAGTAGGGGGCAGGAGCCAATATTGAAACCCCGGCACATGTCTGGGCGCACCTGATACCCGATATGACCACCACGTGATTTAGAGATGAGCGAGCTTAGACGGTGCGCATGTTTAGACCACGGTCATCCACATGTGAGTAGGTACCGCGTGGACATTGTCACGTGGTACCATGTGTACCCTATAGTTACCGTGTGGACGTAAGTGGGCTGTTCACGTAGGCCCAACGCGGCTGCCTTGCCATATGTCGGGAGGTGGATGGGCTGTCACCAAATCTGGTGAACCTTTTGATCACTACAATTTCCGTCCTACTGCAGTCATTCCAGTCATCGCAAAAATTGTCGATCACTACGCTCATCGGCGGGTCTTAAATGATGTCCCCAGTCGGTGCGGTCTCTGCCCCCGTCACCGACGGGAGCCGCGCTTACATCACTGACTCCATATCTGACCATGTCCTTTCCCAACGTATCATAGGGAGGTGTTTGTTCCCTGCCCGTCTGCTGGATTAAGAGAATATTTTCGTCGTGACCAGACCATCAGGCTTCTGTCAGCATGGATTCCTAGTGGTATCGACCGTCCCAGTTTTTTTGGCATACTTTCGAAGCCACACCCAGAGGGTGCATTCCACTGACAGAGTTAGATGCTATCAAAGACCTGCCTCCTCGCTCCAAAGACTTAAGCGTCTTTCAAGGATCTCTCTTGAATCTCTCTTGCCTTGCCCAGCGTCTTCACCAATTACTCCATCCTTTCGCCGAGAACGCAACGGTTGCCCACTACGCCGACGACACTAAAACCTTGAGTGGTAGCAAGACATCTAAATGCATAACGTCGTCGCCACGTGAAACTAACTCGCCGCCCTCGATGCGGTTCCGAGCAAAACGGACTAACATTAACGCCGTCGATCCACTGATGCTCTCGGGCGTGACGATGCACGCAAGCATCCGCGATCTATGATAATTTTCTGGTTCGAGCCCAAAAGCCTAAAGCTCAGCTTCGACTTTCACTTAGTTGAAGCCTCTACGTTGTCACGGCAGGAGAGGGCTGCTGTAGGATTCTGATTGGTCTGGTCGCATCTGAGGGAAGATCTACCCCCACCTCATCCTCCGTCCTCGTCATGTCCTGGTCTTCTCACAGGTCCGTTACTGTATCTGGTGCATGGTAACGTATGAGAAATGTGACAAAATGGCATCTTAGTTGGTACTCCCTAAAATCCCAAGCACCATCAACGGCACGTGAGAAAAACTTGTCTCGCAAGTAAACAAAAACAAAAACGGCTATTCAGCAACAGTTCCTTTTCGGCCGCAACAGTAAGACCGTGCGTCGGATCTCTAGAAAAGACTGGTGGGATATCTCAGCGCGGAGAACCTGGCCGCACACTGTGCCTAAAGTGTGCCTGGCCAAAGTGCCGCACACTGTGTCTATTGAACAAGGTGCGCCGAATCGGCGAGCTCAAGAAGCTGGCTGCAAACTCCACCACCGCTGCGGAGATCCGACAACCCGCTGCCGTCCGAGAGGTGCGGCCTCGGAGGGCCTCTGTGAAGGCCCCGAGTGGTGCGGCCTCGGACGGCGTCTGTGAAGGCCCCGAGTGGTGCGGCCTCGGACGGCGTCTGTGAAGGCCCCGAGTGGTGCGGCCTCAGACGGCCTCTGTGAAGGCCCCGAGTGTGCGGCCTCAGACGGCCTCTGTGAAGGCCCCGAGTGGTGCGGCCTCGGACGGCGTCTGTGAAGGCCCCGAGTGGTGCGGCCTCGGACGGCGTCTGTGAAGGCCCCGAGTGGTGCGGCCTCAGACGGCCTCTGTGAAGGCCCCGAGTGGTGCGGCCTCAGACGGCCTCTGTGAAGGCCCCGAGTGGTGCGGCCTCATACGGCCTCTGTAAAGGCCCCACCCGAGGGCGACATCGGTCTGATCGGCCGTCTGCCTGCGTCGTATGCTCGTCCCAGCTGTGCTGGGT